>NW_006763137.1:1570747-1794942 GCF_000264905.1 Stereum hirsutum FP-91666 SS1 | reverse complement strand
ACCAACAGGAACCTGTTGTAGTTTGCATTCCGCTTCCGACAGAAGAAGGCAATGAAACGTAGAAGGCAACGAGGGCAAACTAACTATACGTCCTGAGCGTTAGAAATGGACTACTGCGATATTTGAGTATGGACTTACGGTTAGGACAGTCGCATTGAGGAGTATCCTCGATCACGACAGACCTCCGGCAAGGGCGAACGCGGCGTTCAAAAGCAGAGGGATGGAGAGTACGTTTAAGTGGCATTGTTGGTCTCAAAAAAGGGAGATTGAACGAAGTATATATTGAGCGGACTCTGAAACGAAGCGGCGGAATCTGCGGTCCGCAGTCAAGAGGCGAGACCATCTCGTGCCCTCTTCCGGAAGGTTCTGGAACCATTAATCAGTTAAAATCGATTAAAAACTGGACAAGCTGCTGCGGACATTGGCCGCCGAGAAAGGAAATGTTTCAGTATTTCCAGCGCAAGGTAAGAACCTGGTTCCCTTATAGGGACCAGGAATATAGCTAACCATTTATCGAACGTATCTTTTCTCTGGACCTTCAGGCACTTTTCTACCCAACCCACAGTGATATCCTTCTGTCGTGCGGATGGCCAATATAGCTGACACGTATGACGACTTGACAGTCTCGCTCGAACCACACCTCCTCGAATCTCTGCGAAATGTGCAAAGTCGACTATCACCTCCTCTCTCCGAAAAAATCGCAGCATACACTTCACCCTCGTCATCCTCAGAAAAGGCCTCAGACGTGCCAACCATTCCGTACAAACTTCTCCTGAACCTCTCGCAGTGGGCGCGTTCTCCGGCCGGACTATCCGCCTTGAAGGAACCCCCATTGCCAAATGTGCCTGCACTCGATTCAGCAGACTATACCATGATCTCTCTTCTTGCAGGAACTACGACCTCCCCAAACCGTCGCTTTCCTGCCCAAGTGCCAACGAAAGACGCAGCCGAGGACGCAAAGAGGCAATTAAACGACAGGAGAGCAATTGTTGCGGTGATCAATGCTTTACTCAGTGTAGCTGGTACAGGGGGAGCTGTTTGGTGGGCCGCGGGGTCTATTGGGTGGAGAGATGAATGGGTGCGCCTTTGCTTGCTCTAGGCAGCACTTGCCTTATTTCATCATGAACGTTGACCGGGTCCGCCTCTGCTTAGAGAGTCCTTCTCTCTTTCCTCGCGGCGGCAGTCGTTGCATTCTCCGAAGTCGTTCTCTATATTATTTGGGAGTCAAGGCGGAATACTCCTTCGAACAAGGGCCTTCCACGCCAAGCAACACTTTCGGACAAGAAAGACGACGGTCCCGCGGAGCCACTACCTTTAGCGGAGGATGATTCTGTTACAGGCGATTCGACACTGCGTCGTCGAATAGAATCGAAAGCGAGCATGGATGATGAAAATATACAGTAACAGCAGTACGTGTCCAAGATCTTTTCACGGCCGTTCAACTGGCGTACTGATACAATTATAGAGCTATTCTGCGACTATCGGACCCGTTTGGTTGACAACTCACCTGGGCAGTATTTAGGATTGTGTTTTCGTGGCATACCACTAGTTGCATGCGTTGAAGCTTTTTTGGCCAGCCGAACCTTCTACGAACGATGTAACAATAACACGTTGTCATTTTCCCAGCCTCACGCCCGCCTACTGCCTACGTGTAGCACACGGTAACATCCCACTTAAATACCACTCTCTGGACTATCGTCAAGTCGTGTTGCACTTCATCATCAAGCAAAGTCGGATCAGCCACTTCCGTACGAATGGTCGCCTATTGCTCCACATTCCTCCCTCTGAAATCAGCCTCCGTCCATGGCTACCGAATTTTGACCACGTCTAGGGATTTTTCAGCGTGTCGCTATCGCTTACGCCTTGTTCACAATATGTGAGCCTTCGCGACAGAGCGTCTCTCTACGAACTCTTGGTGTCCCTCGCCGCAACGCCGGCCATGATCCACGGACTCACGTGTCCCCGTGCGAGAAGCTGTTCCGAGGTGAGATACGCTGCACCTTTTATAGTTCTTAGACATGTCTGTGAATTACGGTTCGGTGGTCAATACAACAGCATAAATGGATCACGGTCAGGTTGTGTTTCGTACCGAGGAACCGCAGAGACAGTCAAACGGCTGTTCCATATTCCACTCCGTACTCGGGTAAAAGAACGTCACTGGAGTGATAGAAACGACAGCTTTCTCAGTATTTGCTCACTCGTGCAAAGACAGAAAAACATGCGAGAAGGCAATACGTACGTGTGTCGCCTTTATGGATGTCTCGCAAAGCGCGGACGTGCCACTCCTTATAGTTCAAGGCAGAGAGATCGAACGCCACGTTCGGCTCACACGAATGGTTGACTAGATCACGACCATCTTCGTAAGCTATCCTGCTCTCCATCGAGGAAAGACAGATGATGACCTACCGTAGAGAAGATCAGAGTTGAGCTCGATGTGATCATCTACGTTTGGGCCACACTGGACGGATGAGTAGGCTTTAGGACCTTTGGTGAGGCCCTCAAGACGAGCGATTCGCTCGCCTTCTGCAAAGTCCTGTGCAAATGTGACGGGAAGGTCAGTCGAAGAAAGCCCTGAGTGCGTGGACTAGGACTTGCTTTTCGTGCGACGAGCGACGAAGAATACTCTCCAGGCTTGAACTCTACAGCGAAGAGTTCAGGATGGGTCGGGGTATAGTTTGTATGTTTCGACATCGGTTCTTGTTTTGGGTCTCAAGGTCGAGCGACAGCGTTAGTGCGCGCAGAGAGAAGTAGGGCGAATGTGGGGAATAAACGGAAACAAATTTCCCCAGGCAGATCTCCGGCTTATAAGCTGGAGGACTATCCTTCCTTCCATAATGTTCAGGTCACATACAAAGTAGCCGGCGAGGAACGGGGGTCCCAGGACCAAGATCGAGAAAACGAACGGGCTCGTGATCGCCAGTTGGGACCGCGAAGGCAATTCCAAGGAATTTTGACGTCGTCCGCCGAAGGGGGGATGATGACGACGAGATGGCGGGAGCGCGGATGCACAACCGCCCCGTCTCCTGTCGAATCTTGCGAGCATCATTCTTGCGTGGTTCCAGAGTGTTGTTCCCTGCTGTTCCTCGTGTAATCGCGAAGTTCTATAGGACCGGAAGGACAAAAAGCCTATATGCATTTCGCATGGATATATTTCGAGGATGAATCACGTCCCTCAATAACGTGAAGCGGACCTGATGGATGTCTTGGCCGAGATATGGCCTGGATTGCCTTCGCCCTGGCCCGGAGGCTGTGGAAGATGCGAAGGGGTTGGGTACTTACACGTTCCAGAAACCTCCGATTATGATGATCCATGGGATAGCTCAGGTGCGTCAGCGTCAAGAAAAGAACGAACACTATGTGTATTCGGAGAAGCTTGAATGAAGGCCTACTCCGTCGAATAAATCGATATTATATTATCGTCCATGCGAACAGACGCCCACACGGCGACTTTCATAAAGACAGAAAAGGAAGAACGAATGACGTCCAAAGCAAGACACGAAGGTGCTTTGGCGGCATTTGAACCTTATTGTAGCTGTAGCAGGAGTTTGCCGAAACCTAAATTCTGCTCTCCCACGCTGCCACCCACCGTCGCGCGTCTCGAAAAGTTCAGAGCAGCCGACATCCTCAGACTCGACCCCTACTCACCACTTCCACCAAAAACTAAGACGAGATGGCCCCCACCAAGAAGTCCAAGTCTGCAAAGTCCACCGAGTCTATCGCCACTCGTCTGGCCCTCGTCGTTAAGTCCGGCAAGTACTCCCTCGGGTACAAGTCTGCTCTCAAGCAGATGCGCAACGGCAAAGGTACTGTACCCTTTTCTGCCATTCTCACCCGACGGGGCTGGAGCAATGAAGCTGAGAAGGTCCCTTGAACTGACCTTCGTCTGTCTTTCCCCGCCATCCAACCAACCCTTTCATTCAATTATGTCTGTCCACTATTGTTGTGCCGTTCATCCCCATGTACTTGATGCATGGGTTGGTTTGGATGGATTTTAGCTAAGCTCATCCTCATCGCTGGTAACGCCCCCCCTCTGCGCAAGTCGGAGATCGAGTACTACGCCATGTTGTCCAAGACGACCGTGCACCACTTCGCTGGCACGAACGTCGCTCTTGGTACAGCAGCCGGAAAGCTCTTCCGTGTTGGGTGCGTCAAACTTCTTAAACCGTCGTCTCTCAAACATTTGCTGACGTCGTTTGCTATTGTATTATGCTATGTACAGTGTCATGACCATCACTGATCCCGGTGACAGTGACCTCCTCAGCGTCGCCGAGGCTCAGGCATGAGCAATCAAAATTCTTCCTGCCTTACCACCGGGTTTTGTTTGCGGAGTGTTTTTTGTATGCTTTCCTACGCTATTGCATCCTATGATTAGGCATCCCATGACCAACCGAACATGCACACTGCACCCTGCTTTGGGAAGACAGCATGTCGAGAAGTCGAACCTTGTTGTAGGTTTTCATAAGGAACAAAGGCATTATATGGAATAAATATCAAGACAGTCGAGGCTATGTAGATCACAACAAACTAGGCGACATTTCGAGTACAATTTTTGGCCCTCGCTCTGAGTAGTCCATCTTGGAAACAAAGTTTTTGCTGTTCAGATCATGGAAGATGATCTATCGTCCAAGTTTGATCAAGTTTGTGAGAACATATCGTAAAATGACAATCGAAGGAGAACCAACCTTTGCAACGATCGTAGACCCCAAGAACGCGGCGAGGCCGTCGCCCAGCTCGCGAAAGTTGGCGAAGTACTCTGGGACTTTGACGAGGCGAATGACCTTCGGCTGAACGTCGTTTTGCATGTGCATGTCCGGGTTGCCCAGGATAAATGGTGACAGACGTGACTGCAAGGCGGGAGCGATACCTGGAAAGAGGGAAGAGATGTCAGAACAAGCACCGTCAACGGTAGAGTCTGCAGAAAATTAACCCTTGACATAGCCAGTAATATCGCCAGTAACGAGCAAGCCCTGCCATATATACTGCCTCTGATCGAACTCCGTCAGTTCGACCGCATGCCCTGCCGCGTCTTGCAACGGAACAACCAATGCATGGCCCTTCTCCACGCGACTTTTTTTCTCCTCCATCAACCCATGAACGGCATTCAACAGACCGACATCAAACAAAGGCTCGCAGAACCGATGTCTCTCCTTTCCAAGCGTGACCTCCTTTCCCCTAAACTCGATAGTCACCAAATCCATCGCCTCGATCTCCCTCGCGCGGGCCTGTTCAGCAGCGCTAGCCTTAGCGTTCGCACGTTTCTTCATGCCTGACTCGATGACGGCCTTTTCCTTGCCGGCGACGATGACAGCCGCGATATCCGTCACCCCCTCGTCCTCAATCTCGCGCGCGGCGCCGGCACCAGATGGAACTTTGACCAACCCAGCCTTCCATACCTGCCTCGCAAGCTCCACCAACACCTCTCCTAAATCCTCCGCCCCAACGACTTCCTTCAACTCCTTGATCACACTCGTATTGCTCCTCAGCAACTGCGCCAAGAACCTTTCACAGTCCTTCACGCCCACCAAAACGTGTGTCCGTGCGGTATGTATAGGGAAACCGTCCGAGATGGGAGTGATGACGGTCTCGTGGTCATTGATGTCGACGACGAGGCCGGTGATGGCATTGGCGGCGTAGAGTTGGGAGACGGGTCGGTCGAGGATGGAGAAGGCGGCGACATTGAAGCGTTCGAAGAATATTTGACAGACGAGTTCGTGGGATGAGCGGGGAATGCCTGGGAAGAGGGAGAGGAGGACTGGGGATTCATTTTGGACGCGACGCAGTCCAAGACCCGTGAAAAGGGTGTATTTCCTGTGGGATGAGGTGGTCGGTCACTCAGAGAAATACGATTCGTGACAAAGATGCAGAGTAAGAAGAAAGGAAGTAGAAGGTACCAGAGTGCTTCTGCCTGGATCCAGTCGGAGACTACACCGTCTTTGAAAGGCCAGGATATGACAAGATCTTGTCCGGCCGCGAGTGCATCGTCGAGCTGTCGACCAACGAGGTAATCCGTTACTTTGGCGGTAGAAGGCGCTGGAAGCGTGGATGGCGCGCGACTCGTCGACGCAGACGGTTGTAAATCTATGCCATTTTTGTTAACGAGCTCTGATCGGATACCCACCCGTGCTTGTATTTCCTATCATCATAAGTAACGCGTCCATCGAATTCAGCTAAGAACGCAACATGAACGCGATTTGGTGAAATGTTAAGTGACGTACGATGGAGGGGGTTCGAATCAAGTCATGGATTCCGAGACCTGCACGTATGAGAGTCGTGCTGGTCTCGATAATGGCAATAGTCGAATCGCGGAAGGCAACGTTGCTCATCGTTCGTGAAGACGCGCTCTGGCTTGTTCACCCATACAACCCACTCGTCAGGTTAGGGTCTGACGCGGTTCGCACGCGTACCGTCGCGGTCTCGTGCTGTTTCGAATGGTCGTGCTCAGCGTTCTTGTTGGTTTCTGTCATCCTTTGGAGCCTGGACGTCCGCGATAATATACACTATTATCCTTCCTTCTGGTGAGCTTTTGTTGCTGTACCGATGATTGGTTTGTTTGCGTGTGAAATATGACGGCGATTAGCTGGAGCTTTTCGGCGTTGAGCGAGTTGCTTCCTTCATTCATGCATGCCCCTCCGTATTACCCCCATTTCGCATCGTCAGATTTTGTCCAGGACAGCTAAGCCGTCGCAGAGTGGACGTGGTGACCATGTTTAAAGCTGAATATTGTTCTACGGGGTCAGAGAGTCAAAAGCACCCAGCGCTCATCTTGCTTACGGTGCGGTGAATATCAATCCAATGAACAAGGCTGAAATCAAGTCATCCCGTAGGAATCAGGCCATTTCAGACGCTTCGGTCAAAATTATATATATACCTGACGAAACCTACATAGTTATACCCCCACGCTGCTCGCTTCTCCACCGACCTGTTCTACTGAACGGCGAAGATGTCGAACTGGTCCCCGCTTAATGTTCCTGACTCCCCAAAGGAGCCATTCACCGACTACTCACGCTGGAGATTGCGGAATACGACCGATGGAAGCCATATATGGGACTACCTTCAAACTGACGAGGATAATGAAGCGCAACCGCAGACGGATAGGGACAAGTACTTCCTTGGGATACCCTTGGTGCGTCTCCTTCAGTCATTTTACGGTTTCCACAATCAAACATATGGGTTCAACATAGAACTACCCACCACTACCTAAAGCCAACACACCATTAGATGCCGCTCGGAATGGATACACCTTCTACAAGCATCTTCAATCACCAGACGGGCATTGGGCAGGCGAATACGGAGGCCCAATGTTTCTACTACCTGGTCTCGTCATTGGTTCATACGTGTCCGGAATGACATTCCTCGAGGTGGAGAGACTGGAGATGATCCGCTATGTTCTCAACCGTGCACACCCCGATGATGGTGGCTGGGGTTTGTGAGTGGAATTCTTTCCTATTCTTCTTGGGAACCGGAGAGTATAGTGACGCGTGTATTGTTATGTTGGTGAAGGCACATCGAAGGCGAATCTACAGTGTTCGGTACAGCCATGAATTATACTGCGCTGCGATTACTTGGTGTCTCCGCGGAACATCCTGCAATGGTGAAAGCGAGAGCTACACTCCACAAGTTCGGTATGTGGCACTTCAAACTGCGAGATTCTAAGGGACCGTCTCTCACATCCTGAGTAGGGGGCGCGGTCGCGTCGCCTTCCTGGGGAAAATTCTGGCTTTCGGTCCTCAACGTATATGAGTGGGAAGGCAATAACCCGGTTCCAACTGAGATTTTGTGAGTGCGTTACCCTCTCTTTATAGACAGACGGGCTACATCTGCCGGTCTCTAGACTGCTCCCTAAATGGGTTCCTTTCCACCCATGGAGATGGTGGATTCACGTTCGTACTGTCTATATCCCTATGGCCTACTTGTCAAACGTGCATTTCAAGGCCGAGGAGAACGACCTCATCCGGTCTCTACGCCAGGTAATCAGCATCTCCCTCCATTCTGTTAGGCCTCACTGATCGCATCTTCTGCAGGAACTCTACACACAACCCTACGAATCCATCGACTGGCCTGCACAATGCAACAACGTTAGCCCAATAGACGTTTACGCCCCACATAGCACCATCTTCGATTTCCTTAATATCATCCTCAAACTCTACGAACCATGCTCAATTCCACCTGTCCGCCGTGCCGGCATCGCCGAAGCTTACAAGCTCATCGTCCTCGAAGACGAAAACACGACGTACCAGACCCTCGGCCCAGTCTCGAAGATGATGAACCTCGTCGCGCGCTTCCATGCGGAAGGACCCGAGTCGCATGCGTACAAGATGCACGATATCAAAAGGAAGGATTTTATGTGGATCAATGGAGAGGGAATGATGATGTGTGGAACGAACGGGAGTCAGTTGTGGGACATCGGGTTTATGACGCAGGCGTTAGTCGAGACAGGGTTGGCGAAGGAAGAGGAGAATAAGGATAGTCTCGTGGCGGCGTTGAAGTGGTTGGAGGAGTGTCAAATGACAGAGGATCCGAAGCATCTTGAGACGAGTAATAGGCATCGGACGAAGGGTGCTTGGCCGTTCAGTACGAAGGAACAAGGGTACACGGTCAGCGATTGCACAGGTGAGGGGTTGAAATCGGTTTTGTACCTGCAGAATCACCTCGAGTACGCATTCTTTCTTCTCAGTGGTTTATTCCCGCACTGACCAATAGCATATCTAGCTTCACGCCGAAATTGGTTTCTGATCGTCGATTATTTGATGCCGTGGACACACTGCTTACTATGCAGAACCCGAGTGGTGGTTTTGCCAGCTACGAGCTCATCCGTGGGCCCAGCTGGCTCGAACAACTCAACGCTGCCGAGGTCTTCGGTGAGTCTTTACGCTTCTATTTTTTAGAATGTTGAAACCTACTATTTCTTCACAGGCAACATCATGATCGAATACGCTTATCCCGAATGTACAACATCCGTTATCACCTCCCTCTCCATCTTCCGCCAGTCCTACCCCTCTTACCGTTCCGCCGAAATATCTACCACTATACAACGTGCGATCGTATTCCTCCACAACGCTCAATATCCCGAGGGCGGGTGGTTCGGCTCATGGGGCATCTGTTTCACGTATGCGACAATGTTCGCGTTGGAGTCGTTAAGCCTTGTCGGGGAGACGTATGAGACAAGTAAGTATGCGAAAAAAGCATGTGACTGGTTGATTGGGAAACAGAGGGCGGATGGTGGGTGGGGCGAGAGTTGGAAGGTAAGATTTCTACGTGTTATGAGGTCGTTCAACGAATTCGAAGGGCTAAATCTGTGTCCATAGACCTGCGAGACCGCGGCGTGGGTCGAGCACGAAAACACGCAGGTCGTACAGACGTGTTGGGCCGCTATGGCGCTCATATACGCAAAATTCCCCAAGGCAAAGCCCATAGCGGAGGCCGTCCGGCTGGTCATGAAGCGTCAACTGCCCGTACGCCACTTCCATCTATTCTTATCTTATCTTCATGCATCCTTTCGTCTCACCCATTCAATTACTTCACTTTGACACTGTAGGACGGTTCATGGCCTCAAGAAGCTATTGAAGGCGTCTTCAACAAGAGCTGCGCCATCTCATACCCTAATTTCAAGTTCTCATTCACGGTGTGGATGTTGGGGAAGGCGCATAAGTATCTCAAGGAGAAGGACGCTTTGGGTCTTGTTAGTGGCCTTGAAGGGCTATAACCGATGAAGGAGTTACTGGGACGGATGGGCATCAGGAAATGTCGTGGGACTATTCTATTCGCTGGGTTGCGTGCGATAATTACTTCATCTTCTTACCTTGTACTCTGTGTGAATTTCGGAGTGTGAAGAGATTCGACGGGCCTTGTGCAATCATTTGAGTGTGTAGCTTCGTGCTTTATTTCCGTCGCGTTTCTGACAAGCATGATCTAGCTATCCAACCTTGTTTCTCAACTCCAAAACTCCGACCTGATAGCATGCTCGCTACCTTCCGGCTTGTATCGTTAACCTTACGGAGCTGACACTGTGATTTCGCAAGCACATCATTTCAGTAGGCAGAGTTGTGAGAACGCCCGGACAAGGGCGACATGTAGATGCTGCTTCTCGACTGGATTCCAAGAGAAACCCGTCCTGTTCCCCACGTTTGATTGCAGGCATATACACACTCGCTGCTTCAAAAGCTTGTTCGCTATATAATCAGGTATGTTCTGCATAATCTCTTTTTTGGTGATGAGTTTGATATGAAGAGCCCATTGCCTATTTCTCCAGTGACATCTCACGATGTGCCATCTTAGCTGCTCCTCAACTGCTTCGTATATCAGAGCTGTCTGGTCTAGGCTTTTGTTACGGCTCATATGCATATGTAGGGTGCGTTCGCCTCGTGTGGAACTGCTACCAGAAAGTTCTTCGAATAGCAAGCCGCCACCTAACGCCACCGTAATTACGATAAAATGCTGACGCCCACAACCCATTGCCTTTCTCGCTCTCTTCTCCCTTCGTCCACCACTACATCACTATCATGCCTCCCAAAGTCTGTAGATTTTACAACACACCACAAGGTTGTCGACGCGGCGAAGGCTGCACCTTTGAACACACAGGCTCATCAGCACCCTCCCCGTCTCCCGGTTCGTCGTCGCCAAACAGGGGCCCAAGCTCAGCGAGCCCAAGACCACAAAGGCCACCTCCACCTCAGAGGGTCTGCAAATTCTGGGTCGGAAAAGGGCGTTGCGACTTCGGGACCAACTGTCGAGATGCACATCCTGATCCATCTGAGACCCGTGCGACGGCCGTCGACCTCGTCACTCCCTTCCTGACCGAGGCGGGGCTCGCAAAAGTCTCCGGCGTTGGAACTGACATCTTTTTCGATGCGGATATATCCCATACTCCTGGGCAGGCCTTTTTTCAATTACATAAGCTACTCAAGGATGACTTCAGATTCAATGCACCATCTATCATCTACTCTTTCTTGACGTGCTTAAGTAGCGCCAATGTTTCGAACACAGCTTGGGTATGTCACATTATCTCCTGTATTTTCAGGCCAGAGGCTAGAACCTAATTATGCATCGTCATTCTACAGACCTCTGAACAGGGACAAGTAAGACCACACACCATCTCTTTGTCTGTGTGCGGGAGCTGATCCGTGTTTTCAGGAGCTCCTCGTCAAGATTGCCTCAGTAGGTTGGATTATTGGAAAATATGACTCTCACTTATCTCATATATTATAGGACAACGGATTGTCAAGGATCAGAGATATCGTCAATTGGCCATCTGTAAGCACTGCCGCAGGCAATAGTAGGAATGTTCTGTCATTTCAGCGAGGCTATGTACAACTTCTCAAGGTATGCCACTACTTTTTGAGACATGTATCTTCGACATTGTAGCTAAGGAGAACCAGTATCTATCCTCCCAATTCGTCGTCAAGAGCACTCTTGGACAGCAAACAAAGTGGGCACACTCTTTCAATACTCAATCGCTCCCTAACACAGTTCCCGCTGCTGCCGGCCACAGCGCATTGTTTCTCTGCATACTGGATAATCTAGACAAGTTCGCAGATGTCGTAGAGACGAGCATGGAGAAGATCATGGCCGCAAAGTCGTTTCGTGATCCTGTTTTCACCGCCGCCAAGGTTCCTTCAGGAAATCAGGTTTTCTTTTCTCTCACCAGTCTTCTTTATGAGTGAATCATCCAGTTGCACGCCGTACACGTTGCGTAATATCTAATCTCGACCTTTCCTCTGTATTTCCAGATGTGTCACCCGCTACAAGAACGCCATTCAGATATACCCTCGCCTCGGGCCTCTAGCAGCACATACAGAACAGTGGATCGATACTTGGATAAAGTCAGTGGAGACTGACCCGTCGTCCTTCGACAACTCATTCAAAGACCTCTCCCGAGCCGTCCAAGATCATGTCACGGGCCAGTTGAGGCTCAAGATAGACCGTGTGATGGCCATCGTCAAGCGTGA
Source organism: Stereum hirsutum FP-91666 SS1 (assembly GCF_000264905.1). Lineage (NCBI taxonomy): Eukaryota > Fungi > Basidiomycota > Agaricomycetes > Russulales > Stereaceae > Stereum > Stereum hirsutum. Next base: position 1,782,997 of record NW_006763137.1, on the reverse strand, counting down.
TGAGGATGCTGCAGAACGTAAACGAACGAAATCCCAGCGGGCGGCTGCATCACAGTCTGCTGTCAAGTCCGCTACAAGCGAAGGATTGATAGCTGCACTGAGACACACGTACGAGGGTCCGGGGACTGAAAGACTACAAGGGTACGTGTTTTATTGTTTGTCCCGCTAGTTTTGACCTTCTAACTCGACATCACACAGTCCACGACATGATAACGACTTCGTCAATATCGACGACATCCGTACGGCTCCCACACATGAAGAGCTAGTCTCTCGCATCCCGCCGTACCTTCCCGCAAATCTCTATGACGCACCTCACCCCCATGCTCCCGACAGCATGCAAAGGCTCCTCGATGTTCAATTCCGGCTCTTACGGGAAGAACTAACGTACGTTCCATATAATATCAGGTGTCAATCGTCTGACGTTGTCCTCACAGCGCTCCTCTTCGGAGTTCGGTCCAACTCGTTCTGGATGACCTACGTGTTCCCGGAATGAAAAGGACCCAGCTAGCTGCTTTGCGCGAAAATAAAGGCGGCAAGTATAAGGGACATGCGGACAGCCAGGACAGCATCATGTTCAATATCTACACGGACGTTATCTTCAACTCTCTCCTTCCTGACCGCCGCGGTATCACTGCAACCCTGACATTCGACACACCTCCCGGTCGCGCTCGGTCCCCACAGTCAAAGGTCAGGGCAGGGTTCTGGGAGGCGAACTCTGGCAAACGGCTCATGCAAGGTGGACTCGTGGCGTTGGTATGGAAGCGTGGACAGGACATCACGGTCCACCTTGGCACACTTGCGACCTCTGTACGGGACGTCGTCGAGTCTTCAAAGTCTTCTCCAGACCGGATCACAGTCCGCGTCGCCTTCTTCGACCCAGAGGTCGAGATTCGAATTCTACATTCGGTCAAGCAAGCCACACGTCCGCCAGGCGAAATCAAGCTGCTTGTTGAGGCACCCGTACTCTTCGAAGCCATACGCCCATTCTTGGAGGCTCTCCGCAGAGAGCCTGAAACTGTCCCATTTTCTCGTTATCTTCCTCTCCGACCGCCAGGCTTCTACACCAACTTCAAGGTTGACCCCCCTGTTTACGCGACAACTCCGGGGTTCCAATACAACCTGTCCTCCTTATTCGTCGACATAGATGCACACTCTGACCTTCGCATGTCAGTTTCTGACTCTTCATCGGTGAACTTCGCCCGTCAAGCTCTTCGAGATGGTAGCCGTCTTGACGATAGCCAGGCCGATTCAATTGTCGATGCCTTGACCAGGGAGATTGCTATGATACAGGGGTACGTCTAAGACACGGCGGATTTGATGGCATGTACACTCAATGTGTGGTTTTCATAACAGGCCTCCAGGGACAGGGAAGGCCAGTGTAGTTCATTATCATCTCACATATGAAGTGCTGATGCATCGTTCACTTTACAGAGCTACACGGGAGTCGAGCTTCTGCGTGTTCTTCTCGCGAACAAGATTGGCCCAATACTCATGATCGCTTTCACGAACCATGCCTTAGATCATATGCTCGCCTCCGTCCTGGATGCCAAGATCACAAACAACATCGTTCGCCTGGGCTCGCGTTCTGCCGACGAGCGAGTCTCCCAATATTCCATCGAGGCCAAGGAAATGGTCACCAGCCGCTCGTCTCTCGACCGCTCGTTTTCTCAGCGTCATCGCGCCTTGAAGACCATTGAGAATGAGATTGCAACCCACATGCGCAAACTTTTGAAGACAAGCGTCGATCCAGAAGACATTATTGGATACCTTGACCTGACGCAGCCTGAGCCGTACTATCCTCTTGTCAACCCTCCGGCCTGGATTGCTACCCTCAGAAGTCTCACATCCCAGGCCGACGGTGAGAATGGGCAGTGGCATGATGTTGGACCTCGCGGGCGCGGGAGCGTACAAGGCAATTCAATCTACACGTATTGGCGGCATGGTCGCGATCTTGATTTCTTGCGAACGCCACGTCCCTCGACTCCACCCCCACTACCAAAAGTGGCAGCGCCATCCCATCCACCTGCCAATACGAACCGTTACGATATTCTCGTTTCGTCAAACGCCAATAATGAGCACCCAGGAGACGAAGATGGCCTTGAGTCGGATAGTGATGACGATGAAGAGCAACCACTTTGGATGAAGAGTTTCCTAGATGAAATAACGGATATCAAACAGTCTTCTCCCCAAGAACCACCTCACACTCTTGCACCTGCTCCCGTTTCCAGACCTTTCGAACTACCCAACGACTCCGACGATTCCGATGCCAAATCCCATGAGTCAACACAGCACTTCCTCAGTATTGATGATATCCGCGATGTGGGCGCTTTCTTCAAAGCGATTGGCCTGGACGAGGTTCCTGAGGTTCCGACTAGAAATCGGTCACTCGATCTGCTCCTAGACACAGATTCTCCGTGGAGCATGTCGTATATCGAACGTGACCGACTGCATGCTCACTGGGAGGCCACTGTCCGCTCTGACTCCTTCACTCAAGGGATGGATGACTTCAAGAGATTACGGGATCAACATGCTGCAGCTCAACAGAGTTATGATGAGGGTAAAAATGAGGTACGAATCATTATATCTTGTGTGATCACCGGTTATATTAGAAACTAAGTGTTGCAATATAGTGCCGACGACAGCTCCTTTCGCAAGTCGACATCATTGGGTGTACGACAACGGGTACGCGTACTTCTGCTATATACTATCAAAAACGTCTGCTGATATTATGATCTAACAGGTGCTGCTAAGTTGACTGCTCTCCTCAAGGTAATACTGCGACAGTCCTCCCTGTATACTCCGAATCGGTGCTGAATTCTCGTCTCAGGGTATCTCCCCTCGTGTGATGCTTGTTGAAGAAGCCGGACAAGTCCTAGAGGCTCATGTCTTGGGCTCCCTTGTCCCTTCGGTTGAGCATCTCATTCTCATTGGTGATCCTCTCCAGCTCCGCCCTACCATCGCAAATTATGGTCAGTTCCTTTCTTCTAGAACCCATGCTATTCATATCAGTGAACAATATATTTTCAAGGACTCTCGGTGGATTCGAGGAAGGGCGAACAGCTCTACAAGTTCGATCGTTCACTCATGGAAAGGCTTGCTTCGAGCGGGATGCCGATGTCGCTAATCAACGTTCAAAGACGAATGCGACCCGATATTTCGAATCTTATCAGGTGCGCAAAATTCATCCAGAAGGTCTCCAGCATCGAAGTCTAAGAGGCTGGCATTATAGACACACGCTGTATCCTCAGCTCATTGACCACGAGCTCGTACATCATTATCCTCATGTCCGTGGCTTCGAGAAGAATGTCTTCTTTTTTACTCATAACCATCGCGAGAACGGAGGTGGTGAGGAGTCCGCCAGCAAGTTCAATATGTTTGAGGTGTGTCTCAAGCTGTATCTCACTGCAATAATTTATTCACATCTTCCCATCCATCTCGTATAGGTCGACATGATCAAGGACATCGTTCTCTATCTGCTTCGGTTTGTAGTTTCTTCACGTCCGATGATTACCTGAACTAAAACAATGTATCAGACAAGGATGCTACTCCGAGGATGGAGACATTGTCGTTCTTGCTGCATATCTGGGTCAGCTCTCCAAGCTCCGTGACGCTCTTTCAGGTCAAGTTACTGTAGTCATCGACGAGCGAGATAAGGCTGCACTTGAAGAGCACGAGGACGAGAAAGAAGATGACGGGACCTCCTTCACTAACGTGGAACAAGTCCAAATCTCGCGACGCGTACGTTACCGCTCTCAGTTCTATGTCCGCTATCCCAGTTTTCTAAGTTGATCCATGATAGGTCCGCCTTCGTACTATCGACAATTATCAAGGGGAGGAAGCTAAGGTCAGTAGCCTCGCAATCAACTAGGATCACAGTCTGTTCACGCCATTCACAGATCGTAATCCTGTCTTTGGTCCGGAACTCTGGTGCAATGGATGACGAGGCGGACGTTGCGGCACAAGGAGCAGCCAGACGAGGGAACATCGGATTTTTGAAGGTGAATCTTTTCACACTCGGGATATCCGATATGTTTGACTGAAATACACACCATAGTCTGAGAATCGCACGAATGGTATGGCTGAACAATGTCCGCAGTGAATAAACTCTGATGTCCTGATGGTCTTTTCAATAGTGGCCGTTTCTCGGGCGAAGGAAGGACTGATAATCCTTGGTAATGCCCCTAACCTGTCGTCCAGAAGCCGGATGTGGCGCTCCATCATTGAGGAGCTGGAAGCGAAAGAGGCTGTTGGAGACGCATTGCCCGTTTCTTGCCCGAATCATCCCGGGACTGTACAGTACATCTCCAGTCCTGGCAAGCTCCCTCGCATAGCTCCCGATGGTAAGAATAAACTCTTTGTATCTCTCAGGACTACATCTGATGCTACTAATCGACAGGTGGCTGTTTGGAACCTTGTGGTACTCGGCTTCAATGCGGTCATCTCTGTCCCTTCAAGGTACTTTTCATCTTCTCATTTCTACTGCAGTTGCTAAACATACACGTACAGTGTCATTCCGACGATCCGCGTCATGTCGCCGTTCAATGCACCGAATCTTGTCGGAGGCTTTGTCCTAGAGGCCACCCATGCAATAAGCCGTGTGCCACGCAGTGTGGCGATTGCCGCTACCCAGTTTCGCAAGTCGAGCTTCCATGCGGTCATATCACAGACGGGATTCCTTGGTATGTTTCTCATTGAACATCCAATGTTCTTTTTGTTTTTTTGTCGCTGATGAGTCGACCTAGCCACATGTTGGATAGCCTCGACGAAGTAGTTTGCAATGTTGTGGTGGAGAAGTCGCTTCTTCGCTGTGAACATTCTGCCGTGATGAGATGCTCGGACGATGCATCTAGCTACACCTGCGTGGCCCAGTGCGGTGGGATCATGACATGTTGTGGAAGAACATGCCGTAACACCTGTAGTGCATGTCAGTCGAAGAACACGGTTGGAGAAGATGGCCGGATCGGTAGAGTGGAACACTGCCAACACAGCTGTCAAAAGGCGCTCTACTGCCAACATCTCTGCCAGAATCCATGCTCGAGCGATCACGAGCATTCGAAAATGTGCAAGGCACCTTGTCGCCAGGTTTGTGTGCATGCAAAATGTCGTCTGCCCTGCTCCGCTCCTTGTGCACCCTGTCAAGGGAAGTGTATATGGTACGCATCAATTTCTGACATGATCAATGTACTCAGGCCCCTCATTGTGGCTCGCTTCTGTAGGAATTGTCCGCATCACACCTGCCCAGTACCATGTGGCTCGGTATGTATCGTCTCTCGTAACCCAAATGCACCGTAGCTCAGACACCACTTAGGTCTGCGCTCGTCTTCCTTGCGACCAGCACTGCAAGAAGATCCTCAAATGCGGACACCGCTGCCCCTCAGGTACGTGTACTCATCGCCAGTCCGTATGACTCCACTAACGGATTACTGCAGTTTGTGGCGAGCCTTGTGATATCATGAAATGCCCATTATGTGCCTCTCCTGACGACCAGAACAGCGTCGTCGACTTCATTATGCAACGTACCTTGGCCGAAGTCAGTCCAGATGAAGAAACATTGGACGAGCTGCTAATAACGATCCCCAACTGTCGGCATACGTTCACGGTCGAGACACTTGATGGACACTGCGGCATGAGCGACTACTACGATCGCGAGGGTACTGAGGGTAAATGGACCCAATGCAAAGAGCCACCTTTCGGCTTCCGTGCACCTCCCGTCTGCCCAACCTGCAGAGCTGCTATCACATGCCCTCGCTACGGCCGCATTTTCAAGCGCGCTGATCTGGGTACGTGCATTTTTATCTCAAGGGTCAGTAGTAGCTGTTAACATTTGGATCAAATTCTAGACATCATCGAGCGCAATGTGGCCTCACAGATGACGCTCATACTCGACGCAGTCGATACAGAGGCAACGATATCGTCCAAGGTCGAGGCTGAGGCCAAGGTCAAAGCCCGCGCCTCATCTCTCCGCATCTCTGGTTCTAAAGTTACTGCACAAACCCTGAAGAAGACAAAGAAGGAGCGCGAGAAACTTCTGCGGGCCACGCGAGAAACTCCTGTACCCCTCGACGCCATCATTCCAGGAAAAGCTCACTACCACGGCGTAGACAATCGCGTCGACGGAGCTTGGCGTCAGGCCATCGATCATCTTCTACGAGCGTACGAGATGGCCTCGAAGGTGGCGTCTACTCGTTCCGCGCACGTCAGCGCATGGGAGGCCGCTTTCCATACGCTTCACGAGCAGGAGATGGAACTTGCCCTCGAGGACCCGAGCACTGCGCCACGTCAACCTCAGGAGCATGCCATGCGCATGGCTCGTATCAGGATCGGTCAGCCCCAACCTCGAGCAGACAAACGCTTCGTCGTGGAGGCTTTCTGGTCCACATTGACCATCCGATTTACCCTCGCCGATCTGGCCATGACCTGGCTTCGAGCCGTCAGTCAAAAGAAGGAGGAGTATCCGACTCAGCAACGGACCGTATGGGCGATATATATCGAGTTCCTATTGCGGTCATGCACCCAAGATGCCGAGATCGCCCTTCGTATTGCAAAGAACTCGGAGTCTCGCCGACAGGTCACCAAGACGGCACTCTACCTGATGCGATCCGAGCTAGAACTGTTCAAACTCGACGTGGAGATGTCTCGCGAGAGGGGTGTCCTGACTGAGGCCAGATCTAGCTTGGTAGAGAAAGGTGAGGAGAAGCATGCTGCTGCGAAGGATTATGCTAGGCAGGTAGAGGACGACCACATCAAAAGCCGAGGGAGTGGTCCCGATGACCATGACTGGCTCCGAGAGAACTTCTCGGAAACGGCTGAAGTGATATTGCAAGAGTGGAGCTTGGTACTGGGCTCTGTGCGCGATAGTACGTTTTATCAGTCGGTTTCCTTGGACGAGAAGATGTCCATTATCCGTGCTCTTGACTTCTGTAAGTCTCCTGTGTTATGTCTATAGCGTAGCATTTTGACGGATTCTTGCCGCTTTTCACCAGCTCACACCGGCCACTTCTACAAATGCCGCAATGGGCATACATTCGTCATCACCGAGGTATGTACATTCAAGTCGCGTAGAAAAAAAGAGTGTCGGTGAGCTGATCTCCTTTGTTCCCTAGTGTGGTGGAGCCATGCAGCGTTCGTTCTGCCCCGAATGTGGCGAACCTATCGGCGGCGACTCTCACGTATTGGACTCGAGCAACACACGCGACACAAACTTCGAGGAACTGGTTAGACGTCAGGGGGCTCAACAAAGCCCATGGACCTGGGGACGATAGGTAGGTTTCGTTGTGACTCGTGAGTGGTCTGAGGGAATCAAGATGATGGACATACGGTGACCACGGTGAAAGAATAAACTGTTCCTTATACGCATCTCTTCAATGACTGTAACGATAGAGGACTCTCTGAATGTCTGGGGTATTTTTGGAAATTGTAATACCAATTATGTGTACATCTACATACAGCCACTATTGTGGGGCACACAGGCACCAAACTGTTTCATGCATCACATAATTTGCTGAGAGAGAAGGAGAAAGCCAGCATCATCATAGATCTGGATTCAAGTCCAGATCCAGATCAAATATCTGCTGAGGTGGTAGAGGTGGGCGGTAAGACGTTGGAAGGCGTTGCTCAGGGGGTGGCGACGGTGTTCGTTCAGGTTCTGGCACTACGTCAAAACAATCACCAATTCAGACACAGATAACAGAAAATAAAACGTAGATGGGAGCATACGTCTGCCAACGGAGTGAGTCTCCCCGAGCGGACCAAGGGGGGCCTCTGCATTTAGTCGGCCTCTGCGCATTCTCTCCTCGTTGGGGAAAGGAGGGAAGAACAATGGTGGGGGTGGTTGGCCAGGAAGGGCTAGGTCGGGCATGTTTGGGGGTGCGGAAGTGAATGAACTAAGACTTTGTGCATATGCCAGCAATTCCGTGTATGGTATCGCAGCTATATTCCAAGGCATTCAGCCTTCCGTTGGGCATGGCCAAGTAGAATAGAAATGAACACACCGTCCTTCGCCTTCTCAATTCCCTTCATCCTCTCATCCCCTTCCCTGATGGTATCCTCTAAATCTCTTCTCCCATTCTCTAGCTCTTCCACAATATCCCTCCACCGTTCATCCAGCCCCATGACCTCCCTCTTCAGCTCCTCTATCCTTCGCTGCTTCGCCTGGTGTGTTCTTGCCATCTGTACGGCCTGAGCCAAAGCATAGTCACACTCAATGAAGGCTGATATTGGAGGAGGTGGTGGAGGTTTGGATTGTGGTGGTGAGAGGGACAGAAAGAGTGTTTGGGACAGAGCTGTGAGATCGGTCAGCGGTGCGTGGAGTAGAGCAGACATGGAATCCAATGCTAGGTCATTCGTTGCATGTTGTGCAGGCCGTGACGGGCCCGCTTGAGCGTTACGATACATAACGTATTATCCCGAGCACGTAGAAGATCGCCGTATTCTGCTGTCGAATCGCGTTAAGGTGAACTTGTGAAGTCCGAGTTCAAGTTAACGTTGTTTGATCGAGTGTCTATGCGTGGGAATAGTGTGCGCTTCGAGATGTGTGGCCCTGGAAGCATCCACATCAATGTGGCGCACAACTCTACCACAGTCGCTACATACAGATCACATGCATAAAAAACTCGGGCATAAACGGCTCAAATGGACTACACTTCTACGCGCAAGGCCTGCCTCATCTTCCCCGCAAACGAAACCACCTCCTCCTGATTAGATGCCGGAGGGCCCCTCTGCGTCGTAATGAAGCCAGGATACACTTCATAATATTCTGCGTTGAACTCCTTCCCTCCGTATCCACTCCCTGGAACCTCTCCATCGCGCACGATCGCCGGAAGTAACTTCACATGGGTATAATCGATCTCGAACCCCTCGAAGAATATCGCCACCCTGACTCTCTCCTCCGCACCACCAGCGAACGCTTTCCTCAACACTCCCATAACCTCCCAAGTGACCTCCAATAAACCCTTATACTCGTCCTCTGCAAGCCCACCAAACACATCCGACGATAAATGCCTCCTCGGGACGAGGACCGTGAACCCCCGCGTGTTCGCGAACGGGGTGAGCCACGCGACGTGGGAAGGTGACTCCCAAACACGCCACTGCTCGAGTTCGCCGCGTACGAGACGTGCAAAGAGGCTTATGTCTTCCGTAGAAGGCTTAGAAACATCTGCACCAGTCTCATTGTCGTAGAAGGATAGGTCATAGGGCTGTTGTAGATCAGAAACCGCCGTGATCTGTGTTTGTGTGGCGACGAGACTTTCAGGCGTCGCCGTCGGTCCGTTCTTTGTGGTGAACCACCCCGGCCAGGGATCATACCACACCTTCTCGCCGTGAAGTATGGGTTGCCACTCTTCGCCGATTCCGTGCAGAGGTATGAGTTGGACTTCGATTCCGTCGCACGCCATGGCGACACGATGGACGGATGTGCTGGATTGGAGATGGAGTGCGATGTGTCGGGTCGCGATGAAGAATTCGAGGAAATCATGAAGTGAAAGATCGTTGACGTGTTGTCCAGATGAGGGCCGAAGGATTAATTGCCCAGGCGTTGTGGGTGTTCGAGAGACCTTGCCGTGGACAGGAGACGAGGATTGGGTGAAGATGTATTTCTCGTCCTCGATAGTGTCCATCTAGATTTCAGATAGCCCAAATGAGAGCTTCAGCAAGACAAAAGACTACGTAAAAAGAATGAACTTGAAGTACTGACACTGAATATTCAAGTGGCCGTTGAGCTCGATGGCCTGAGAGGGTGATGGCAAGAAGTCAGGCGGAGTCAGATGACGGCCACAGTTCCGGCGCTTATGATTTCCTTGTTGTACATATTTAGCGTTTTTTTGTTTCTCCCTTTAGCTCGTATTAATCATTTAGTTAACTAGACGTTCATGTTAGTGGTCAGTTTTTGTTACCGATAAATCGTTACAGCTACTTACGAACTTGATAGTCTCTGTGCTTTAACCATGGTTAAGCCTCACTGCCAGTGTCGTATATATCGTAGCACCTCTTGTTTGATAACCAATCATATCATGGCCAGGCCGGATGAGTGATAAGATGAACATGTAGAGCAACTGGGTTCTTATCAAGCCAAACTGCAAGCCGGCGAGGGTGGTAATCTCAGAGCAAAGAGCCAGGAACTTGATTGGGCTGAAGCCAAGCCTTTGGAGCCCGCTGCCCGTTCTTTGGCAGTCTGACCATGCTATAATACACAGGACACAAGCACCCTCTCCCGGGAACCACTTTTCATCCTTCCAACTTCCACACTACCCACTGCATCTCAATCCCGCAACTCACGTCAGGCTCCCTTGCCACTCAGAAATCTATATCCGCGACATGAGGAGCGGCAGTGAGGGTTTTCCGTCCACCATCGGTGTGGCAATGTTGGTAGACTTCCACTCGACGGTCTTCTTGGATGGCGAGTACCGGAAGTTCGTCACTAGAAGGGAGAGGACCACCTCTGACAAAGTGATACCGAATCAGCGAAAATTTGTGGAACCGAAAGGCTAGTCACGTACTCATCTCCAATTCAGAGAACTTGAAGCCGCTGAGAGTATTCCGTGATCAGACCAGCATAACGTTTCGACTGGAGGACATCGAACTCACATGCATGCACGTCCGCCACCAAGGAAAGTCAAGCTGAATCAAATGAGCAACTGTTATAAACACGATATACGCGGACACGATTCAGAACCAATGCACACGTACGTATTTGCGTACACCCCAGGGATACCAGCATTCGTGACGCTCTCGGGCAAAGGCGAAAGCCACCTCTCAGGGTTCCATTTGCCCGCATCAGGGCCCCACAGCTCTGGAGAAGTGTTCACGGTTTTGATGCCTATGCTGATGGTCGTATTGGAAGGTATGAAGAGCTCCGAAACTGTGTTTCCTTTGACAGATAATGGCGTTCCCAATGGAAGTATGGTATCCTTGCGGGTCCTGTAGCATGTCACCTCAATACTTCTGCGAAACGGCGAAGAGGACGTGTGTGCGTTGCTCTCGACTTACGTGCGCAAAATCTGAGTGACGGGAGGATACCTATGATCATGTCAGAATATGAATGAGTAAGAGGTCGTATGCATATTTCTTACATGCGAAGAGTCTCGCGACAGACTGCCTCGAGGTATGGCAGTCCCATGAGCGTATCGTAATCAAAGTCACCTTCAATTTCTTTCCGGGCATTAATCAACTCTTCACGCAGGCGATCTTGAACCTCTGGGTTCATGGACAGAAGGTGTAGTATCCGGGACAGAGCTGAGGAGGTCGTATCCATAGCCGCGAAGGTAAGTGTTCTAATGTGTGTTTGTCAGTTCTCGGTTAGATGAAAGATTAGAAACATAGAGACGTACGACATCTGGCCTAGGAGTTCGATCTCGGGTAGACGGTCCTTCTCGTCGGCCTCCATATTTGCTTTCACTGGGGAGCACAAGGAAAAAGTTCGTCAATATGATAAATCAGGCACAAAATGTTTCAAAGAATGCTCACTCAGAACACTCATAATGTCTCGCCCCTCTCCAATCTGTAGCACAACAGCGTCATCACCCTTCTCCAATGCTGCCTTCTTCGCGTTGAATATCATCTTCGACGTCTCGTATATGACATCCGTCAAATACACCAACCGGTTGAGGTCCGGCATAGGAAGATTTTGACCGACCCACCGTCGTAGAGCCGGGGTACCGAGATTAGCCACCCACGGGTACAACTGTCGCCAAAGGTTCAGCCTCGTGAGGGAAGGTCTATAGTGTTTGAGGATAATGAGGTTTGAGGGGCGCAGTTTGGGAGTACTTGCACTTACACGAAACTTTTCAAAGCAGTGGTATAGGGGCTCTCGGAATGTTCGTCGAGACTGTTGAACGAGTGGCCCAAGCCTCCCTGAGCGACGAGCTCGAGCGCAACGCGAGTATTCCAATCTAAGGCATCGATCTCCGCCGTACCATCAGCTTGAACTATCTTCTTCTTCAACACGTCGGTTAACTAAGAAAGAATATTTGAGTTACACCATGTAGCATAATCTATTGAAGCGAAGGGGCTGCTCGCCTGATGGGATATTCTATAGAAGATAGGGATCATGTAGCGCATGTGTTTGATGGAGAAGACAGGGTTGAGAAGTTTTCTCTGGCGACGATGATGCTCCCCAAGAGTACTCAGCAGTCCCATTCCAAATGTTGCCGCGCTCGTTCTGGACCTCGCCGTCAGCAATGCATGGTCCGCTACGGTTGCGCAGGTGGCTCACTTGATGAACATATCTGTTTCTTCGAATACATATTGCTCCTTGATGAGAATATGATATAGTGCCTTGGGGTCCCTGATATACAATAGTGTATCCTGGGTGAAGAAAAGATCGAGGTGAGGTCTTGAATGGGGCAGGGTGCATCGAGATCATGAGAGCAAAATTGTACGGCTCACTCCAAGGAAACCCCAGATCCGGATTACACCTCCATACGACTTCGCAATACGAGCGTGAAAACCCCAGGAATCTAAGCCGAACAATGTCTTTAAGTTACCTATCGTCAAATCATTCCAATTTCAGCTCTGTAACTCCAGTAGGGGAAGAAAAGACTAGCCACGTACCAGTGAAAAGCGAATCTGGCGGAGGTCCAGGGATATTGTGGAGGGAAGCCTGCCTGACGTACTGCCTGGCGACTCGGAAGAGAACAAAGAGGACGAGTAGCACGGGAAGTGAAGTCAGCACCAGAATAGCGTCAAAGAGGATCGACATGGGTCGGTAGTGACAGGTAGAGAGCTCAGTTGTGCGCGTCCGACTTTATGAGAGATGGAGGCCAGGGTCGGTAAATATTACTTCTGATGTGCACGGACGGCAACCTTATAAGTGATCTGGAAGAATCTTCGTGCACTGACAAGTTCCTCACGGCAAAGCAGGCGGTGGAAAGCCAACGGACACTGAGCCGACAATTGTACCTGCTTCTTAGTAGTACTTAGCATGCTCGAGAAGCCCCACAGATAGACCACACTTACACTTGTACCGGAACGAACTCCGGAATAATTCCTAATCGTTGATTCCTAACGAGAAGGGCCCATTGTCCACGAAGTCCACGTAGCTGACAACAAACTGCAGTTGACTCGTATTATGTTGACCAACTCAAACTCTGCTCTCACGCGCTATACTCGCCGTCATCGTCATTCCTAAGCCCTATGGTGGATGTTGTCATCAAAGTCTCGGTGTATCTCGTCTTGTCCAACTATCCTGGGAAAAGCTTCACACGCCAAACTTCTCAGAGATACCTAAGGAGATGGTAGTCGTTGGGCCTCAGTGTTTGAAGAATAGCGGAGCGGAATTTTGTCCTGAACGGAGCGAAATGGGGAGGAACGTAGATCCAGGCCTCCAATCGAACATCGCCGCAGGACCCTAGGGCAAGCATATTTAGAGGGACTGTTGAGAAATCAAGTTGATGGAAGGGGAACAACGAACCTAAAACCAATTCTGATCTGAATCCGAGCGGAGCCTCGTGCAATATAATTGTCGCTGGGCCCAATTCGAGGTTCCCCCTGTCCGAGACAATACAGGACCTGGCCAAGCGATGATTTGAATGAACTTGTTCGGAACGATTCGCCCAGTACATCGGCCCACGTAATGAATGCGCGCGCGCTCACCAGAGAGCATCTTTCGGGGAGGACGATAAAATGGGATAAATTATGGAAGGAGAGCTAGTGGGTGATGATACATCGAAGGACACAAAGAAAGGAGGAGAAACAAGGAATTGTTTGATCATTATACATGGGGAGAAAATATATGGAGGCCTGTACGGAGACAGCCGAAATCTGGCGAGTCCGATATGATGAATAAAATAGAATGGTAAGAACCTCTAAACCCAATGCCTGGGAGTTGGAGGTGGTGGGGGACTCTGAGCAGCAGGCTGTTGCTCTTGCGGGGTCTGCTGCTCCTGAGTGGCACGACGTTCAGCCATGCGCTGGAGACAGATACTGGCTCAGTGACGAGTACAGCAAAACGCGGAAGTACTACTCACGTTCTTGAGACTTTGAAGTCCCGCTAACATGGAATCGAGAGTCGCTTCGGATAGCTCGGACATCTGGAAACATCGTTGTAGATATTCGGTGATCTCGTGTGAGCAAGAGCTCAATAGATAGGTAAGGAAACAAACGTACGGTTTCGGAGGCCTGTCGAGCAATCTCCTTGACCTTCTCCCTGTCGTCAACCCATCTTTGGTCCGCCTGGGGCTGTATAGCTTCGCTTTGCATAGGCGGCGCAACTGGAGCAGGCGCCACAGGGGCCTGATGCGATGGCGCAGGGGCTGGCGCGGCGACTGGTCCACTGCTCTCCATCGGCCTCTGACCACCATAATCCATCCTAGATCCCGAATCTGCCTCCTCACGATCCCATTTCCTTCCTCGTCCATGTCCATGTCCGTGCCCAAACCCATGTCCCCACCCTTGTCCACCTTGCGGTTGAGCCTCCCATGGACTTCCATTCGAGTTCGCTGCGGTGATAGCCTTCTTCTCTCTGTGGTTGATCCACGCGACGGCGGATACAGCACCGATGGCGAACCAAAAGAGTCGGAGGGGACGTCCACGACCGCCGCGGTAGTAATGGTGGTAACCCATGTGTGGCATGGACGGACCGCCGGGAGTAGCACCGTAGAAGAATGGACGCATGTTTAGAGTGATACGATGATGTGGTGACGTGAGATTGAAGGAGTGCTGGTTTCGACGACTCGAGGTAGATGTTGAAGGTGTGTTTATATCATTTCTCAATGCACAAGGCCGTGATGAGGCGTCTGCCTCGGCTTGAAGGCACAGGCCAAGTCATAGGGCGGCATCGGGTCTGCGCAGGAGCGGAACGCGTCGAACGGCGAGCAGAGCGGACACGCAAGCCACTTGGCCGACACTGCAAGGAACGGATGCCGAAGTGTGTGCGCCAGGTGGCCGGAATGGATCTCATCCGGCATCTGCCGTTTCACTTGCCCGATGGTATGGCCTGTAGGTAGAACACAATGATCAGACCATATCCGCTCGAGGTACCGGGAATCCACAGCACAGTATTCGTCCATGGTCAAAAACTTGCAAGAACATAAAAGCGTTGAGATCAACGGACACGATGTGGGCGAGCAAGAAAAGGTCACCCAAGCGAACGCGGCCCGGGCCTGTGGATGGCAACCCCGATATGGGCAGCCCGATGACACGGTTTAGGTTGGGTGGGGTACAGTACGCTCTCACCATGCAACCGACGAAGCTTGTGCTGTCCATTTCGTCCATTATGATATCATGTGGGAGATTCTCTCGCTAACAGAGCCCACACTGATTGTCAGACACACCTATAAAGACCTCCTCCGGGCATTTTGAGGTAGGGATATCGCACAACTAACTACCTATGGCCTCTATACTTGGTTTCTACCGGAGGATCAGTCTCGTACGTAGCAATCACTGAACATTTTCATCTCCAAGACGTTCTCGCGGATGGGCTGATCTACGGAACATCTAACAGGCTTTCAACCCCTCCGAAGCGCCATCCCCAAATGGGTTGAAGTTCGGTATCTTGGGTGCAGCTAACATAGCACCCATCGCCATCATACGTCCCGTCAAGAATCATCCCGACGCGGTTCTCTATGCTGTGGCTGCTAGAGACCAGACTCGTGCGGATGACTTCGCTAAGAAATGGAGTATACCGAAGGCGTATGGTGGTGATGGAGCGTATCAGAGTACGTGCGCTATGGTCACACTGCCCATCTTGACTACTCACACGAGGGCACAGAGTTGCTGGATGATCCAGAGGTTGATGTTGTGTACAACCCAGTGAGTCAGTTTACGACGCGTTTTCATGTGATAACACCCAAATAATTTATGTTATGGTAGCTGCCAAACGGTCTTCATTATGAGTGGACCATGAAAGCTCTCGCAGCAGGCAAACATGTCTTGCTCGAGAAGCCAAGTGCCGACACTGCAGAAGAGACTCGCAAGATGTTCGAGCTCGCCGACAAGAAAGGCCTTGTTCTCCTCGAGGCTTTCCACTATCGGTGTGTACAGCCCTTTAGCCAACTGTGATACTTCCAAGCCTCCCTACAATACCTGAATTAACTCATGGATCTCATGCGTCAAATATCGCCAACAAGATTCCACCCAGCCGCGCAACGCATCAAAGAAATTGTCGCCAGCGGCTCCCTCGGCCCCATTAAAAGCATCCACACCGCCCTCACCCTGCCCTCTGGCGTGATCAAAGACAATGATATCCGTCTCTCCTACGATCTCGGCGGCGGTTCGCTCATGGACTGTGGCTGTTACGCAATGTCCTTCGCTCGCTATCTCGCTTCTGCCGACCCTATCAGAGTCGCCAGCGCCACAGCAGACACGAATTCCAAGTTTCCAAAGATCGACTTAGGTGCTAGTGCCAAACTTATATTTCCTAGTGCCAGTGAAGGAGGTCGGGAGATCGAGGGAAGGATTGACTCTCATTTTAGACTTCCGGGGTGGGGCCCGTTCGGGCTTCTACCGAGGATAAGGCCAGTTGTGTTTGGGAGGGTGGTGTGTGAGGAGGGAGAGGTTGAGCTCACGAACTTCGTGTTTCCCTGGGTGTATCATTCTCTCACGATTAAAGGGAAGGATGGGAAGAGTAGGACGGAGAAGGTCTATGGAACTCCGGGATGGACGACGTGAGTTTTTCCATCTGATCAAGCAGATGCTTTCATTGGCTTTCGAGTCCAGCCCATCAGAGATTACTGACTTTGTCTCGGATGAAATACAGGTATCGATACCAGTTCGAAGCTTTCATGGACAAACTTCGAGGAAGGACACCCCAGCATTGGTTCGACGCAGCGGATTCTATAGCAAACATGTTCTGGATCGAGAAAGTCTACGAAGAGGTGTGTCCGCTCTCGTCAGTCATTTGCTTCAACCGTCTGATGC
Source organism: Stereum hirsutum FP-91666 SS1 (assembly GCF_000264905.1). Classification (NCBI taxonomy): domain Eukaryota; kingdom Fungi; phylum Basidiomycota; class Agaricomycetes; order Russulales; family Stereaceae; genus Stereum; species Stereum hirsutum. The sequence continues at coordinate 1,766,146 of NW_006763137.1, read as the reverse complement.
AGCCTTTTTAGAACGGGCTGACTTCCCGGCCAAAGAGTACTGCTGAGGTACCTATAGCCTGAGCAACGCATGGGAGCCGCCGTGCTGAAGATACCAATGCCTTATGTATTATATGTATAAGTATATCGTCCTTGTATATAATCGTTGTCGGGGAGTCTTCTATAACTTCAACTATGAAATCCTCACACATGCTTCGTTGAGTTTGGTTGATGTAGGGACCACCTCGTACTAAACTGCCTATTTTCACACGCAATGCAGAGAAGATAGATTACTCGAGTACCAAGGCCAGGGAGGACAACATCAAGCAACACAGACAAGACACAAAAGTACCGAAGCGGCCCCACAAATATTTACATTGCCCCTTTCTCCTCTTTCACAGGCAACAACCTCGCCACTAATCCCTATATTCAAGCAGCCGCGCTCAGTGCCGACTCATTACTGTCAGCCTCAGGCAAAGGGGGTGCTGCCACTGGCTGCGGTGCGAATATCAAGTCCAGCGGTGGCGTAACCTGACTATCCTCACTCAACACGGTCGCAATAATCGACCTCCCCGCGAACGACCGTCCCGCCAACGCCTGCATCCCCTTCGCAGCCCCCTCCGCGTCCTTATACCTTACGTAGACTCTGCCCACCCCAGCCGCCTCGTCAGCCCTCTGCGCATCCTGCGCACTCGCGCCCTCACCAGCAGACCATCTCCCCCTGTCCCTCCTCACCGGTCTCGGGATCCTCACATCGTCGACGTCGCCGTAGTTCGCCACCTCTTCGCGGATATCCTCGAGCAGGTCGGCGTATTCAGAGTCGTCGATGAGATCTTCGGGGGTGACCATGTTAAGCATGAGAAGAATACGGGAGTTTGCGCTGGAGAGGTCGGAAGCACCAGCGGGGAGGATTGGACGGGGAATCTCGGGGAATTGGTCGTAGGGAAGATTCGGCATGCCTGGTTGGCCGGCTTTAGCGCCAACGGAGGCACGTTGGACGACAAGGTAGCGATCGCCGAGTTCCATGCCACTGAGGGATTGGATAGCAACGTCTGTGACTTCGGGGTCGACATACTCAAAGAAGGCGAAGCCCTTGAGGTTATGAAGACAATATCAGCAAGGGCGAGAAGGAGAGGTAGAATGATGTGTCTGACCTTTGACGGACCGTTGCCGTTCTCACGAACGAGGTTGAAAGCCTTCAAGTCACCGAAACTCTTTAAGAGTTCCATGACCTGCTCTTCGTTGAGATACGACGGAAGACCGCCAACGAATATCTTGTGAGGCGAGTCTGGAACATTCGTGGATACAACACCGGGAACGTGAAGGGGAGGTGCGGGCATCTCCATGCCTCCATAGTCCTTCGGCCTACGGATTTTGAGAGGTCCATTGACGAAGATGATACCATCAAAGGCCATGGCAGCTGTTGCATCTTCTGCACTACGGAACTGAACAAAGGAAACGCAAACGTCAATCAAGTATTCTATGTTAAAGGACTCAACCTAACCTACCTCGACGAAGGCGTAGTTCTTTTCGTAGTTGCACTGTACGGCCAGAACCGGGGGACCAGGCGCTCCCGTTCCAATATTCATCTCGATCATCTTGCTGTTGAAGAAGTCGGTAAGGTTTTGTTCAGTGATATCCGGGGTGATGCTCCCAATATACAGACGACGGGATTGGCGAGAGAGGTTAGGGTTAACGCCCATCCCCATACCGAAGGTCTGAACAGGCATGGGAGGGGGCAAACCGGGAGCACTCAGGATAGGCGCAATTTGGGTACGATTCGCGCCGGGCAGATTGAACAGGCCTGTACGCAGAGAATGATGGTCAGCACTAACTAAAGCGGGACAATATGAGGACATACCAGTCTGCTTGGCCTGCATGGCAGTGTACTGTTCATAGCCTGGGGCATGTACATCCCATCCACTGGCTTTCCTCTTGCGCTGCGATAAGGGCACTGCGTTCGGTGGAGTAGGAGAGCGGCGCTCAGGTGTGGCGCCACCAGGTGGTGGTCCTGCGTCCCTTTCGCCACGTCGACCACGCCTTCCACCACGATCATCATCGGGCGCCCGACCCCTGCCCCCACCCCCGCCCCCGCGGTCATCATAGAATTCGCGCCTACGGTCGTCTTCGTACCGGGAGCGACGGGGTGGCTCTTCCCCTCTTCCACGTCCATATCTTTCGCGCTCACGGTCACGATCTCCTCTATCCCGTTCCCTCTCGCGATCACGGTCTCCTCTTTCGGGCCGTTCGCCTCTGTCGCGTCTACTGCCGTGACGTTCGCGATCCCTGTCCCTGTCCCCCCGGTCTCTGTCACGATGCCCATCCCTGTCTCTCTCGCGGTCCCTATCCTCATGTCTTGAAGAGCGATGACGCTCACTACGTTCAGCTATAAAATAAAATGGACAGAATACAAGGGTGAGCAGGATGCTAGAATGATGTCAGCTGGCGCGAGGTGGGCTCGCACACTCTTCGACAAGGCGATGGATCGGCAGCGGTGGCAGAGTCAAGCACTAAGCTGGCTCGCGCGTCACGGAAATACAGGAGCTAGCTAGCTGGAAACAAAGAGACAGAGAAAGCATGGTGCGAGAATGGAAGATGCACCATGAGCTCGATGATTCCTGGGTGACGGAAGCGCGGAGGGTAGGAAAGGGAGTAATTACCCTTCAACATGTCCACGTCAGGCTTTTCTTCATATTTGACGCCTGCATAGACCACCAACAGACTGAAAAACGCAAACAAACAATGAAACGGAGGGAAGACTTACTGTCGGCCATGTCGTCCTAGTGGTGAATGTTCAGAATGATGAGCGACAGCGTGTCGCCCAAAAGTCTGCGTGTTCAGACTCCGCGTGAACCCTAACCCGAAGCCGAACACCCTTGTGGTTGCCACAAATATATCGAGCCATTTCTTGCTGGCTGCCCTCACTCAAAAACCTGAACCTGTCTCTCACAATACTATCTCGCGTTCCTCGACGAATCTCAAAACCTAACTGTTTGGCTTCCGCTAGTAAATAACGCGTTGCTGGTCGTCACCTCGGCATTTGAAGCAAGCCGGCCCAGGCTGTAGCATATTAGTGAATTACACATGTTTCTCCTTGACTATCGAAACAGTATTTTGATTCTATTCCGGGCTGCGGTTCACTCACGCCCTGTCGTATTATTGCACCCGAACGCCTATAAGGTATAACTGAACGGCCAGGAGAAGGTGTAGGTCACTGTAATCCCACACTGCGACATCCCGAATAGAATGTGGCCTTTCACATCCTCCAATGCAGGAATTATCGCTTCCAAACGTGCACAGCGCGACAAGGATGTAGCCACAGCTGGAATCTACAATCCTCAAGAACATACACAGTACCTCAGCGCGACAGGTATGCACTATATATCTACGCGACTTATCGAGAACGCACTGAATTATATTCAGGGAAGGAGATTGTACAGAATATCGAGAAAGGCGAATGGACCGCTTCCAAAGTCATCGAAGCCTACATCGCTCGCGCAGCTTACGCCCATGCGAAGACAAACTGTCTCACAGAGAGTATGTCACGCGTCTCCTCATACCTTCAACGGACACGTCGTGCATCTCGCTCACCGGTTGTAACCTTCAAAGTTTTGTTCGCACAGGCTCGACAGGAAGCAGAACAATCGGACAAGCTATTCTCTACAACAGGTAAACTTAAGGGCCCACTTCACGGCGTCCCGGTCAGCTTGAAAGACCAATGTAGGTTTCCTTGTTACCCTGCACGGTTCAAACACTGAAATAGGTTTGAAAGACGATATTGAGGGATTTGATAGCACTATCGGTTTCACACAATGGGCAGGCAAAACGGCCACAAAGGACTCATCTGTATGTCTTTGACTCTGTCTGTCTAATCGCATGTAACTATATATCGTCCACCTTTTACAGATAGTTCAACAATTGCGTGCAGCCGGAGCCATACCCATAGTCAAAACCAATGTGCGGGCCTCTATGCCCACCCAAGACAACACTTTTTTAATCTCCCTAAAATTGAACTGACACGTCTATCCTCAGGTCCCCCAAACAATGTTAACCTTCGAATGTGGTAATCCTCTCTGGGGCACGACGACCAACCCCTTTAGCTCTCTACACACCTGCGGCGGCTCCTCAGGCGGCGAAGCTGCTCTCCTCGCGCTCGACGGCTCGGCCATCGGTATCGGATCCGATGTGGGAGGAAGTTTAAGGATTCCAGCTTCGTATTGTGGTATTTATTCTCTAAAACCCGGATTTGGGAGGATTGCCCAGGAAGGGAGTCGAGGTGGGTTGGCATTTATAACACCATCCATTGGGTGGGTGAGCAGAACTGAGACGACCTAATTCTGTCGCTGGGCACAGGACCGAACCCTGGGTTCGAAGCCATCCGATCAGTAGCTGGACCGATGGGCCGGTGAGTTCGTTCAACCTTTTCCGCCACTGTGGCCCAATTTCTATATACAGGTCACGCAACATTGGATCAATGTTCTAATTTGATTCACCATATCATTCGGTACAGCTCAGTAGACGACATCGAACTCGTCTCTCGCCTCACCTTCGGCGTCCAAGACGCGAACTACTTCCCTGCGCCCCTCCCCTATCGCGAAGTCGACCTCCCTAAGAAACTCAAGTTTGGATACTATACTTCTGGTTGGTTTTACGTTCCCTACCGACATATCTTTTGACATCTTACTGGATAGCGCGTTATTTGAACAGACGACTTTGTCAAAGCATCCCCGGTATGTCAACGTGCGGTGCTGGAGACAGTGGACGCACTTCGGAGAGAAGGGCATGAATGTGTCGAGTTCAAATTGCCGCATCGTACGCCGCTTCTGCATGGCATCTCTCTTTTCCCCTACGGAGGTTCATGGAATGATTTTTGTGGTGCAATCTAACCCAGCCTCTCGCGCGCTTGAGTTGTTCGCCGGTCTGACTTCTTCGGACGGTTACAAGGCGCTACTGTCCCATCTTGGCCCTGATAAGAAGGTTCGTTCGCTGATGATCGACATATTGACCGTGTCTTTCTTCCCCACTAATCTCTCTCTGACGTCTTAGGAGAAGAGCCTCATGCTCGCCACACTCGGCCCACGGCTCTACGGTTCGCCAGTCCTCTCAATCTCACGTCCCATGACACACATCTAATCTTTCCCAATATCCCATCTTCCCTCCCGTTTCACTGTCAATGAAATCGCCGATAAAAAGGTTGGTTCCGCGCCCTCGCCAGCTGGGCCATCACCCATCTCATCGGCGACCACATCTTCGGTTCCCTCCTGACCCACTCCAGACACAAGACCGTCGCCGAATTCTACGCGTACACGGTCGAAAAGAACGAGTTTGTGCGGTGGTGGAATGCCGAGGTTCGTTTTTCGTTTGTCTGCCTTTTTCAACCTGTCCCCAAGATTGAACTGATCCCCTGCAACCGTGCATATTTTATGTCTTGTTGTGACATGCACTACAGGTATGGGGAAAGTATGAATTCGACGGGATCATAGCGCCCGTACAGGCTGTTCCTGCTCTACCTCACGGGTACGCCCCCCTCTTCCCTCTTTCCTGCTTCCCGCTCACCCCACACCCCACCCCCCACTTCACAGCGGCTGCGAACGTCTCTCCCCCCTCGCAATCGCCACAATAACCTACAACCTAAACGACTCCCCCGTCGGCGTCGTCCCCGTCACTCGTCTCTCACCCTCCCTCGACCGCCTCACTCCCTCATGGTTCGACCCCGCTTCTCCCGGGCACGGAAGCAAGATCCTGGAACGGCTCGTCTATGGCACTCGCCACTCTCTTGACAGCTCGAAGGGGAAGGGAGGTGGGATATACGACGTGGAGAGGATGGCAGGATTACCGGTGGGGGTGCAAATCGTGGGGAAGAAATGGGAGGAAGAGAAGGTGGTGGCGATGATGAGGGTCGTGGATCGGGCATTAGGCAACAACAATAATAGTAGAGGGTTCGGGGCGGGGAGTTCGTTGCGTTTGGAGGCGGGGGCTGAGTGAGGGGCTTGCTTTTTTTCGGTTCGGTGCTGGAGTTTGGCTGCCTGGACTTGTTCGAGATTTTCCTCTTGTTGCTATTTGCTTTGATTTGATTTGATTTGGAATATATATATTATAGGATGCGGACGGTGAGTGTGTGTGCGTGCGTGCATGTAAGGACGAGAGGGCTCGGGACGGCGTTGTAAGTTATATGGCTATCATCATGTCTTCTGAACTCTGTGATCCAAATACTCGAGCATAAGAGATACCGACATGACCTGCCAGATTATACCTACTCAGCATACTCATGAGACCGTGAATTCATGAGAAACCAGGCTTGACTCCGGGTGCGCTCCGCTCTTCCTTGCGCTTGTCCATCTGCATGCATCATCATATTCATTAGCTCCTCGTACATCATTCAATCATCACAAAAGTATGAGTAGAAAACTGAGGAAGTAAAGGACCCACCCAAGCTTTCTTACAATCCCTATACGCCTGAAAGAAATCCAAACATTTCTCCCGGTTATAATCATGCCTGTTCAAACATGCCATAGATGCGCGGGAGGCCTCTTCACATGGACTGTGATGTTATCCGCAACGTAAGGGTCGAACATAAAAAGGTCAGGGTGAAGAGGTAAGGAACGCACTCGACGAATTCAGACGATTTGGCCTATTCGAGTAACCCACATGAGTAGCCAGACAAGTCCGTTTAGTAAAATGTAGGAACTGGGATTGAATATTGAGGTTGGCTGGAGGCTGACCTGGTACATCAGCTTCCAGTCCTTCGGTTTCACTTCTTGGGCGGAAGGTTCTGGAGCCTGGGGTGTCGTTGGTTTTGAGGAGGAGGGAGGAAAGGATGTGGTGGACATTTTCGCGGCACTGAGAACTGTTACAAGGTTTCAAGTTGGATGCAGGTCAGACGAAGTATTTGTAACTTTAAGAGAGGGCGATGGTGGTTCGCAAGAGCGACAGGAGAAGTTGGATGACCGGAAAGGTCGTCGCGTGAGCCTGCGTATGACGCGGGTGCCACACAAGAGTGCCACACCACCGTACCCACGAACGACCACATTCGAATTCTCAAACTAAACTCTTCATTATTCTTACAAACGACCACCATGTCCTCCTCCCAACCCACCCAAGATCTCAAACCGACCTACGTCTACAAACTCGTCCCATGCACCGTCCCCATCCCTCTCGACCTCTCCAATACCCAACCCACCAGCACTGGCACTGGCAAATCAAACCCAAACACCTACCCCTGGCCAACCCCCTACACCCTCCCCCCCTCCCCCCTCGACTCCTCCTCCGGCTTCATCCACCTCTCCACCTCCTCCCAACTCCCAGGCACCCTAACCCACTTCTTCTCCTCCCCTCTCGACAAATCCGTCTACGTCCTCCGAATCCCTTACGATCGCACGCACCCCGGGGTGGAGGACAAGATGGTACGATGGGAGGACCCGAAGGCGGAGGTGTGTGGAGAAAGGGGCGGGGAGGGCATGTTTCCGCATTTGTATAAGTATGAGGAGGAGGGGAGCGGGTTGGGGTTAGGGGCGGAGGAGGTGGAGAGTGTGGCGGTTTGGGAGAGGGAGATGGGGGGGAGTGGCGAGGAAGGGGTTGGGGTTGAAGATGGGAAGAATGGGTGGGTGAAGGCGTTGAAGGGGGCGGAGGGGTGGTTGGTGTATTAGTCTTAGGGGGGTGAAGCTGTGAAATGGGATTAATATTGGTGGGACTCGGTGCGGGCGTAGGGCCACACTCGTGGAAAGCGTGTGGCCTCAGGATTAGTACTTTTGCAAGGCGGTTCGGAATGAACAGGGGGTGGCGTCGATCTTATCGAGGTAACAGACGAACGCGCTTTGCCTGCTGTGCTATCGAGACAGTCGTGGATTCTTGTCTAGAGTGTGTGACACCAAGTATTTGCATGTTTTCTCCATGGGACGTTCTGAATGCACTGTATCCCCGAAGCCCCGATTTACGAAAGAAGGCTAAAACGAACGGTGATGACCATTACTGGTTCCATGCAATTCACATAGTACAAAAGAGCTCAGTGTCGGGGGCCCCGACAAGGATCTGACAAGAATCGTACACAGGATGCAGCGGGAAAGAGCGAAGAAAGTCGCGGAATAAGTACATGTACAAGGACCAAAGTTGTCCCACCGAATCCGTGCAAAAGAAGTGACATCTCAAGTTTTCGTCGCACCCTCTTCAGCGCTATCCGTCCGTGGCACCTCCACAGCATCGACCACAACCAAAGACTGCTTCGACGAAGAACCTCCCAAACTGCCACCATGACTCCCAATCCCACTCCCATTCGCATGCCTCGATCCCCCACCATGACCCATCGCGACCTCCTTAAACCTCGTTATCCGCGCCGCCATCCCGTCCCCAATCCTCGCCGACGTCCTCTTCGTCCTCAGCCTCCGCTTCCCATCCTTCACCGACCCATTCACCGACCCATTACACCGCTCCTCGTACGCTTCCAGCTGGTGGCGAAACCCGATGTTGGGACAGACGATGCCCCGTTTTGATTGTACGAAGGAGATCGATTCCGGGGCGGTCATGGACATCGTGGCGATGAGGTATGCACAGACGACGGTTGCGCTCCGGGAAACTCCCATGAAACAGTGCACCTATAGACACGCCAAAAAGAAAGAGTACCATGATGATACGAAGAACCACATTTAACCTCGAGACGCCAAAAAAAACGAAACGAAATGACACCGCAACCTCGAAAACGCAGAAACGTTGGACGCACCATAACCCTATTCCCCTCCTCCCCCAACGCCTCCCCAATCCACCTCGTCGTCTCCTCCAAATGCACGCCCAAATCCGCCTCCGCCCTATCCGCCACCCTAATATGCAACTTCTTCATCCCCTCCGCAATCTCCGGGAACGACGGCTCGTGCTCGATCACCGACACGATATGCGTGATGCCCAGTCTTTTGAGTTCGGCTTCGTTCCGCGCTGTGAAGAGGTCTGTGAGGTAGAGACGGGGGATGATCTCGGAGGCGGCGTGCCCGCGGGGACCTGCGCTCGTTGATGATGTTTTGTTGTTGGAGGATTTGGAGGAGGATTTGGAGGCGGCGAGGAGGGAGGATTGCCAGGTCGGGGAGGAGAAGGAAAGCATGGCGGGGGATGATTGATGCAGTTTGACGAGTTTAAAGGATAGCCTGAGGCGAGCTCAGAGCTCAGATCTCAGGTTGTACTAGTAGAGAGAAGGGAGAGAGAGAGACAGGAACGAGATCAGATGAGCACTGCACTGGAATTGTCGCAGTCGGTGTGAGTAATCGTCAGTCGAGAAGAGGCGCCGGAGTTGATTGTGGTGGTGGGTAGCAAGAGCTGTGACTAGCTATCGTGACACGCCAGCCATGGGGAGATGGGACCGAACGATGAATGTAGCCAGCCAAGAATGCGCTCGCTGTCTGATTGAGTATGTGATGTCAAATTGGGACTGGCATCAGAACCCAGATCAACGATAGCCTGAGGTGAATATTTGACTTCTTTCTAGCAGCAGAAGTCATGTTATGGTCGACGGACTGAGTACTGGAAACGATGGCGGTGGGGATGACGGACAAGAACACCCGGGAAGGTTGTCTTGCGACTTTGAAAGCGACGGCGACGACGGACTCGGAGTGTCGGACGTGGGGAAAGGTCCTTTCCCCACAACACGCGCCAATATCCTTCCTTCTTCAACAACTACTCCGAATCACCCCATAGTCTAAGTAGCTTCTGTTCTAGGTCTTGTCTCAGCGCTGGGGCTGCTATGAATGCCAGCGATGCTCAAACCTTGCTCTCTGAGTCCCCACAGAAAAGCTCCTTCAGTCGCTCTCGACGATATGCTCAGAGAGCAATAACTAGAGCAGTCGAAACTATCCTACCGTCGTTCATACTTGTGCTCATCTGGTACGCTCGAGTACTTGACTAAACAAGCCATTTAGGCTGACGATGCACCGTCAGAAAGCTATGGGTGGTATCTCGCCGTCACGGAAATCGGTATAGGCTGGCTCATCCGGAGACATGGACGCTGGGCAGTCGGAGGTGAGTTCAAACTAACTCTCATATTTCGTGCTACCAATATTCCATAGATGCTCACTAAATACCGCCTTTCATGGTGCTATCCAGCATTATACGTCCTCACAATGAACCTCCTCCTCCTTCCCCTTCTCGCCGTCCACATCCACCTCTGCATCTCCCGGAAAACACACAGTAAACCTCTCTACACCCCTCCCCGCACGGACCTCGCTACATACCCCTACGAATGCGACCCCAAGGGAGACTTGCAATTCTGTCATAAGGGAGGCTGTGCAGGCCGCTGGAAACCCCCCGGAACGCATCATTGTTCGACATGTGGCGTATGCCGTCTGGAATTCGACCACCACTGTCCTTGGGTTCGTCTCTCCATGTCTCTTCCCATCCATCATCTTCTTCTAGGCAACGATATTAACAACACACGGACGCCCATTCTCGGGGATATAGCTAGGCAACTGTATAACCGCCCCCCGCCTCAAACCCTTCCTCCTCCTCCTCTCCCTCACCCCTCTAACCGTCCTCACCTCCATCCTCCCCATCTATACGATCCTCACCTCCCACATCGCCCTCGCACTGCGGGTTTCCCAGGGCGATGGATGGGCGAACGAGGTGTGGTGGGGGAGGTGGTATAGTTGGGTGGTCTGGGGGGGACCGTTGGGGAGGTGGGTCATGGGCACGGCTTTGGGGTTCAGATTGATTAATGGCAGTCGGGAGGGGGAGAGGGATGGTCCGGGGGATGTCATAGAGTTCCCACATGCGAGAGTCGCGATCGTCGTTTGTGTCGCTTTATTTCTCTCTGTGTTTACCGCCGTACGTCCCCCACATTCTACTTACTAGTACATGCCTTCGTCCTACCTGCCGCTCGACATCATGTGTTTATTGCTTATTCTCTTTGTTCTGGAATAGGCCATGGCCGTCCTCACGATCCGAGATATCCTACGCGGACAAACAACACTAGACACGATCATCCTCCGTCGTCAGACCCGTGCCGTCTCCGCGAAACCTAACACAACCACACCGTTCAAATACGTCTTCATACCTAGCAGCTACCTCTCTCCGGCTTCAGATCCAGATCTAGATCCGAGACGTTCTCTTCCCGCGAGCGATACGTCTCTAGCGTCTGCGTCTGCGTCTGCGTCGGGCGTACAGCCGACTATCACTCCTCCTTTAGTAGTCAACAAAGACGATAACCCAAACACACCATCGTCATCCTCATCGTCATCGTTAATGCAAACCGATCCATCCACCACGCCCACGCCGGTCGGCTATCTATGCCATGTTCTCCCGCATGAGCGGCTCTACGATCTTGGTAGAAAAGAGAACTGGAGACGGATGATGCGCATGCCGTTGTTCGATACTTGGTCTTCCACGGATCGGACCCGTAGGAGCGGTGAGGCGTTATTGCCTGCGGAGAGGTATGTGTGGCCGAGGATGAATTCTGGGGTGTTGGAGAGGATGGTGCGCGATTTAAGATGAGATGAGATGGGATGAGGGGGGATGAAAGAACGTGGACTTTTTGTTGGACATTTGGAAGTTTTGTGTAAATATCGATTCCCATATATCACTGATGTGACCAGCACAAATTAGTACTGTAAGATATATTCACGGGCGAGGTCCTTCAAGCGGAAGTCCTTAGCACTTTGAATCTTCACTCTTAGGTCCAGCACGTCGAGTCACAGGCGGAATGAACACGAAAATATTCGAGCAAGCAGGCCGTTTTGATTCCCGTCCATGCAACAACTAGAATAATTACCAAATAACAAGCAATCCGGATAGTCAACCCTTATTTTCTGAGCCGCATAGCTGACCCCAAACTAGGTACATAGGCCATCCAAGGTTTCACATCATCACGTCTGTTTTCAGGGAGCCGTTCCTAATCACAATCACACAAAAAGGTCAGCTTGCGCCCTCCCATTCCCCCACATAAAAACACTCATAAACGCAGACTCACCTTGGTTACCACATCCGGTGCCACTGGGCCACAACGCGGCCGACTCCCCGCTCAAACACGCCCCGTTCCACAGAGAACCCCCATCAGATCCAGACCACTCCGAGCACGAAACCTCGGAGAAGCTGCCCGTAAGAGCGGTGTGGCCTGAGGGGAAGAACTGTGCGGCAGCGCCGGTGTCTTCGCAGAGGTCGAAGCTACATAAAACGCATTATATCAGCCGATGTCGACTCCTCATAGGACCGCAAATAAGAGGCAAAAAAGACAGAAGAGGAGAGACACGCACTGGACCGGCGCCCCAAACTGGTTCGTCGGGTTCGACGTCGTCTGCCCACACCACTGCTCATTCTCCGGTGCCGGACACAAATCCGTGACCTTCACGACCACGCTCTGACCGAACGGACCGGTGTACGAGGGTGAGTACGGGTCCGCGGTTCCTGTGAGTGCGAAACAGCGACCGCAGGCGTCGCCGGCGCCGAGACCTGAGGCTGACCCGAAGGCGAGTTGGGAGATGGCGGCGGTGAAGCCGGAGGCGGGGATGCCGCAAGCTGAGGTCGGGGGGAGAGGAAGAGAGGAAGATTATCAGATTGACGCGACTTTTGTTGGAAGATGATGGTGGGGGTCACATACCTGGCTGGCCACATCCCGTATATTGCGTGAAAGAAGCAGACCCGCTAGGATTCTGAACGTATCCTCCCGTGGCGCGATTGTTGAGATCGAGGGAGGCAGCATTGGCCAGCACACAGAGTGCCACGACCGAGACCGAAAGCGTAAGCTTCATAGCGATTAGTTACTGGTTTTGAAAGACGAAGAAGAGAAGGCGGTGATAAATATTAGACATCATGATGAAACTTTTATATGGCGCAAAGAGAGGAAAGGCACAGAGGATTATGGTCGCATAAAGCTCGGGGAATGCTGAGAATCGCGCGGACGCTGCCACAGGGAGGCAAGAAAATGGTGCCGAGGAGAGCCCCAAGTGAGGCCGGCTCGATGCTTTCGTATGGAAACTGGAAGACAACGCAATAGAGCTAAAGCGAAATCATCTTCATTGATGTAGTTTCCACTATCTCGAAGATGGCCCTGTTGAAGAACACCAGGATGAATCAAGCCAGCTAGTGCCTGAGATGTCTGACAGCTGAGTTTCGTCCAAAGTGAGATGTGTTGCAGTTAGACACGTCGGACGAAGGTAGGAGGACGGAAAGCTTTGATCAGAGGAAAAGGCTGAAAGGATTGCGCTGGTCCAGCCCATACGAGTGGTGACCAGAGCAACTTCGATTTGTGAGCACATGTCTCGAAGATGCCGAAGTTGAGTATCAAAGCCAGTCATGAGATAGCAGCCCCACGGAATATATCAAAGAATAACCCGGCATTTTCGCACATATCCGATACAGGGAACGTAGAAAAGACGAAGATAGCGGCGAACTTGGAAGACGTCGTCAAAACTCGAACAGGGAAGTCACCGCCACAAAAAATGTGCCTTACGTAAACCCAGATAAACAGCTCTAATTTTAGCGCCCGTAAGATTCAGATTGTGAGAGGCGCTTCGTGGGAAAGCGAGAGGAAAGTCGACAACGACGACGGCGATGAACTCTTATGGGTCCAGCTCATCCCTCGCTAGCGACAAACCCGACAAGCCTCTCGTCGTGAAATGCGCCCTCAATAACAGGAACAAGAAGGTCACTTTCGAGTCCGCCAGGAATTGTACATATGACATCCTCAGGCAACGAGTAACGTCCAGTTTACCCATCCTTCTTTGGGGATTCATCGCTTACATATGTATCATTGGTATACTAGGCTGAGCAGGCTTTCATGCTCGCCGCAAGACCGTTCGTTTTCAAGTGGAAGGACGATGACGATGAGGAGACGCAGATCACAAACGATGCTGATCTCGCAGAGGCCATCGGTTACTTCCACCAGGGTGCGGACGAGGCCCCAACGTCATCTTCGTCGTCCATACTCTCCGGTCGAAGCTTTCTCAGCAGAAAGATAACGGTCAAACTCCAAATCGATGTTGAATATGACGGGCCGTCTCTGTCAGACTCTTCGTCTCTCGCTAGTGCTGAAGAGTATCAGCTCCCGGGTGGCAGCGAGTTCTCCTTCTCCTTGGGTGCCCGGACAGACGAACCTCCGGATGACGATGCTGTAACGGTTAGCTCCCGAGATACAGGAAGTCGTGGGGGATCCAGGAGGCCGAAAGAGACGTTGTTTAGGAAGATATTTGACAGTCGTTCCCGCTCACCTGCCGATCGCCACCGTGGGACGCCACCGCCATCTACCTCGAACGGTTCACGATACCTTGGCGTTCCTGCCTCAGATGCCCATTCAGCTCATCCCAGCGGCTCATCCTCATATAAATTCAACCCACCCCCACGCTCTGACTCCCTCACGAGCGGTACCCCCGCCGCAGCCTACCGTGGAGGCGAAACAAACCCGTCCTCGTCCGCAGTCTTCGAGCGTCTCAAGCTTCAGAGCAACACACAATCTCCTTCTCCCTATGGCAGTACACCCCTCCAGGACGAGCGCGGCGCCGCCTGGCTACAAGACCAATCCATGCGTGTCATCAAAGCCACACTCGGGACTCTTCCTTCTCCATCCTCCGAAGCAGACACTTTCTCTCTCAACACCGATCACACCATTCGTTCTGGCTCCGACCCAGACCCGGAAGCGATGGATGGCGATCTTTCGCTCGAAGTCGACCATCGCGGCAAGTACTATTATGCATACAAGTCTGGCTCTGGTATGTCCGAGGCTTCGAGGGACTCGGACGATCCATTCCGCGACCAGGACGGCGATGGAGACGCAGGCTACGAAGCCGGTCCCAGCATGGCAGGTGGGACACCGATTGATGGGGTCCATAAGGATAGGCCATTTTCGCTCACCACTCTCGACTCGTCTGCACAGACGGATTATCCACCTTCATCAGAGACACCATCCTATCGACGCTCACATCCGTTCTCGTTCAACTCGGACCAGCCGCAGCCACCTCCATTCGCCCATCAATCACATACTACTGATGGATTCAGCATTCCGCCGGAGTTGCTTGTTCCAGAAGAGGTCACAGACTGTTCAGAATGTGGCGAGATCCTCGACACAATGCGATATGTCTGCACGACTTGCGGAGAGAAGAAAGCTTGGGGGCGCGCAGAGCTCAAGGCGTTTGCTGCCGTTGGAAAGGGCAAAGGCAGAGACATATTTGGCGGTGGGTCCGAGAGCGGGAGCAGTATGACCTATCCACCCCCAAACTATGGCCACGCTTCGTCCTCCTCCATATCAACTCTACAAGGCTTCGACACAGACTCCTCTTCAGGGTCGGGTTTCAAATCGAGACAACTTCCTCAGATTCCGAACCGTCCCCCACATCTGAAACTTCATCCCTCTAGCTCACCTTCCACTACCGCTGTTGGGTCTAACTCCGGTATTTCAGCCGCAGCATCTAATTCAACCCTTAATCTCTCACACACGCACGGACATCGCTCACAGTCCTCTGGCTCATCATTCGGCACACGCGTAGAAGGCTATGAACTCTGCGCAACATGCATTCAGTCATCAGGAGTCAATCATTCGTTCAGTGCTACTCAGGCTGACGCTAACGGGTTTTTGACGTCGGGTTCAGGGTCATTTGGTGGGTTTAGTGGCGATGGGAGTGGGAGTTATAGTCCGAACTCGCCCCTGGAGCAACAAGAATTGAGTGTGTTGCGGAGGAGTGCGCCGAAGCAGAAGGGAGCGTTGAGACATGCATATCTGGAGAAGATGTGGGGCTTCAGCGGGTGGGAGGACGTCGGTGAGTACATCGTATTACGATTGTCTTTACTGTGCATGGGTCATGTCTGATGGATAAACATACTAAATGTTGACAGTGCAAGACGATGGGCAGACAAGCAAGTGTTCGGGTTGTCAGTCTATGATATTCAGCAATCGGTACAAGTGTGCATCTTGCGAGAACTTCACACTTTGTCGAGCATGCTACAAGTACGTGATCAGGTTCTTTCTCCCCTCACCGCCACAACTATCAGACCGATTACTCAATTACAAAAAAATTTCGTCGTGTTATCAGCGATGTGCACAACATTCACCCCGTCCACGCTTTCCTCGCCATGCCAGACAAACCTGCCAGATCAAGGAGTGTCCCAGATCTGATGAGCCAAGGCTCGAACGGGGATGCATCTGCATTCTTCGATGCTGCGGATGAACCTTGTACGTTTCATCGATCCTTGGAACTCTACCTGGTCTGCGCGGCAGGTAGCCATGATACTAATGTCTTCTGGATTCGTGTGGCGTAGCGCTGAAGCATCCCGGGGTCAAATGCTTCCAGTCAGTTTATTATATTTATTTTATCTACTCACCACTCATTCTCCCTCGTCGTCGAAATATTTATCCAATGCTGATTATCGATCTATCTTGTTCCATTTATGTGTGGATCTGCAGCTGCATGCAAGACGTCGTCGGGGCTCGATTCAGATGTATTGACTGTACCACCATGGACGTTGACATTTGTGCCAACTGTGAGGCGGCTGGACTGCCAGGGAACCTTGACTCGTCAGATGGAGGACATAACTCGTCGCATGTCATGCTCAAGGTCGATTCTTCTTTTCGCCCTCTCAATCATGCCATATCGACTCTTATTCTAATGTTTTATGTAGATTCCCACCCCGCTCAACACAACCGAAGTCATGTCAGTCTCACGTCGCGCGTATCGCCTTCACCATGCCCGAGGACAGGTCGCCACACCAAGTTCCGCCGGCCTCACACGCTCCAGTCCGGGCAGCGCGTCGTCTGTATTCGGTAAGACGGTGATGAATGGGGACATGGGCATGGGAGCCGACGACGATGACGAAGATCATCTCATGCTTTGTGACTCATGCGGACAGAGTATTGTCGGGGTTAGGTATCAGTGTCTCTCGTGCCCTGGAAAGCCGATCTCGTATAATCTGGTATGTCTAATTTTTTTTCCGCCACCCAATTCTTTGAATGGTGTTATTGATGATCAATTCCTTATTGTGTGGTATTTTAGTGCTCTTCATGCGAAGAAAGCTCCTACCACGTCCACGACGCCTTCCATATCTTCATCAAGCTTCCACGCCCTGTTGACGAGCTTGGACCGCTGCAGTCGTCTTTGCCTATCCTGCCGAAGTTGTATAAGGAGCCTGCGGGGCCTCCCGGCGGCCTTTCGTCCAGCTCGCGCAATCCTTCTGGTTAGTCTTCACCTCTCCATCGCCATCCCAAACCCCTCTGAATAAGTCCCACCACTCTGATTCACGTATCCCTCTTTCCAACAGCCTACCTCCGCGACCTGCGTCACAAATCCGCACTCTGCGATCGTCACATGGAGCCCATCGTTGGTAAATGGTACCGTTGCGTGTACTGCGCGAAGGATCTCTGTGGGGATTGCGAGTCGATCGACGAACACGATATGACGCATTGTTTCATGGTGTTCAAGGCCCCGGTGGACATCGGGCTCTTTAAGTGCGTTTACTTTCCTCGTCTTACTTCTCTTGTTCCCCAAGACTGACTGACGTGTGGTTGTACTGTTTGTGTGCAGACATTACGCGGATTTGGAGAATCCGGCAGGGAGCCCGCCTGTGCTGAACGGACCTGTGTACTACCCGAGAGATTGATCATGAACAGACCATTACTTTGAAAGCACATGCCTATTCTGAATGATCATCGATGGAAGTCTCATGCACTGTATTACTTCTGCGTTTCTTTACTGCTGTTGCTATCGGACGGTTCGTCCTTATGTCTATCTAGCTATATCTATATACTTGCTCTGCTGTTGTATGTCTTACGAGTCGGTGATCATAAACAGATGATTTCACGATACGTTGCCCCCAGGATCTGTATGTTGCCGTATTGTGTCCTGTTTTGCTGACTGTTGCTGTGCTATTATGAGACGAGAGCGGGTCGGTCACATAATCTAGGAGAACAATGAAGGTGTCATATTACAGATAGCGTGGTACATCTCAAACAGACCAGACAGGCGAAATGGGAAGATTTAGTGAAGAGGAAAGCCGAGTCCGGCTGACGGTGGATCCAGCAATATTTTGACCGAGCGAACGTGTTCCACGCGGTATGTTGGCCATCGAAAGGATTCGAGCACCGCAGGCTCCTAGCCACAGATGACTAGCCCTTCTTGAAGCCTGTCCATGGATACGCACGACGAACTTCATTAGGACCACCCAACACTTCACGAGATGAGAGATGACGCACCGAGACGACGCCGTTCGTAGAACAGATCCGTTCGACTGGCTCCTAGGTTCACGATCTTTGGGCATCCGTCCCTATCCTTCTCCAGTCTCGTGCATTCGGCGCAGTAATATGCGTCAGAGATACCTGATCATACAAAGAGACATGCATGCGTAGGTCGTGAGTTTCAGGTTACAACCGTGTATTAAAAGAAAAATAGATGCACAGGGACGTACCAGGAGAACCACAGATGATACAACGACCACCGTACGTCCCAAAATTGCATTCATCACAGATCCGGACGAGCGTTTCGGGACGAACGTACGAGTCACATACCGGGCTGTTTGAATCAATACGGGGGGCACAAAACACTTTCGTCAAGGACAGGCAACGTAGCGTGGCTGGATAGGACATGTCAACAGAATAATTATCTTACCATTTCCCGTCACATTTCTCGCATAGACGACCGATGGCTGAAGGGCACAAGAAGAGGAGGATGTTGGTCAGTCAGTATGAGATACTGTATTGTTGGATGACGAGCTACGTACCGATGCCTGGCTGACGCCTGCACATAATAAGATCTGGTGGTAGAGTTACAGCAATCAATAAACAGCATTCGTCAGAAACGAAGGAGTACGTACCGGGATGATGCTTCGACATAGTGGTGGTTTAGGACAAGACGCGGTACGCGCCCATGACTGTTGTGTGGCGAAGAGATGGCCACACAGCTGACTCAGCCACCGGTGCGCCACACTTCAGGAAGGCCACCAAATTTAAGAGGAGGCGCAACTCAGTTTTCTCGAGAGCAGGATGGGCCATTCTGAATTCACCAGGCATGTCTGACAGAGTTCGCATGGCGGATCTCAAGCACACAATCTACTATCACAGTCATGAACATGAATTACGTATATAACAAACATCAACAATGGAATACGGAGAATATGGATGAGCAGTCTACTACATTGACGATGGAAAACACTCAGAAGAACTCGGAAGAAGGAAATGTGAGAAGCCTGAGGAAGGAAGCTGGATGATAAAAGCACATGAAAGTGGGTGTAGTAGTTGGTTCAATTCTGATCATGAGCCGTAGCAGACAGAAAGAAGAGGGTCATTGAAGGGAAAAGGGAGACAATGAATGTGACTTTAGCGATAATACATTAAACGACGACGACGACGGAACCATGCAACGAGACAGACGGACTGAGACGGAGAGAAAAACAATGTCAGTACTACTTCTTCGTCATCGCACCCATTTCTCCTACACTCGACACTCGACATGGAAAACCTAAGAAAGATGGAAGCTCCCAACGCCCTCCTTCATCGCGACACGCAGCTTCTCCCGCATGACTTCCTTCGTGCTGTATTCTGGCAACTTGAGGTAGTTAACGCAAGTCATCACAGAGGGAAGGTAGTCGTCCGCTGAGAGTGGCGCCTCGTGAGGCTTGCGCACAACCGTCAACGGTGGATTCAGGCCACGGAAACCTGAAGAATAATTGGAGACGGGTGAGTCCATGCAAGGAGCGCCCGGAGATCAATGGCATACACGTACCTCCGATGGGTAATTTAGGACTACCGGTGATAAACTGAAGGTACTCGCGACGTGCAGAAGCATCATAATCGCTCATAATTTCAATGAGACTCCTGATCGCCCGGCTCTCAACGTTGAAGCCGTGATCCGCCTTCAACGCCTCGCTCAAAGCTGTCAAATGACCAGCCAAGTTAGCTTATGCCCAGTACCGCCGGAAGTGAA
The DNA here is from genome assembly GCF_000264905.1 of Stereum hirsutum FP-91666 SS1. Lineage (NCBI taxonomy): Eukaryota > Fungi > Basidiomycota > Agaricomycetes > Russulales > Stereaceae > Stereum > Stereum hirsutum. The sequence continues at coordinate 1,746,300 of NW_006763137.1, read as the reverse complement.
TGGACAAGAGACGTACTCTCGCTACTCCAGTCCTCGTCGGAGTTACCGAACAGCATGATGAGCTCGTCCACGGTAAAGGCTTGCAGATCGGTGATGGGGAAGACCTTGGAGAAACCATCCTTGAAGGCTTTGGCCTGGAGCTTGGCACCATGCCCAATGATAGCGTCGATGACTTCCTGAATATATTCCTCGACGTTATCCTTGGTGACGGGGGTGTTCTTGCCATCCGACTACAGAGGTGAAGGAGCATGTGTGAGAAACCCTCCTATCATCAATTATGCGATAACGTACCCGAAGCTCTATGTCGTATCCGGGGACGGTGAAGTCCAAAGCAAGGTCTTCGATGTCGACTTCAGCTTGAACGAGTTCCTGTAACTGGATTATATGTCAGTAAATGGCCTCAACAGCGTGGAAAGAAGAAACTTACTTTATCGCGACGACCATCCTTGGCAGTGTTCGCAAATCCGCGCAGCTTCTCGAGCGAGTTTGCCAAATCGAGGTCGACCAACTACCGAACACATCCACAGTCAGAAAACATCCAAGCATATAATAGAAGTATGACCCACCTTCAACGACTCGATCGTCAACGGTATCTCCTCCCCGAGTACGATCCTCAAAAACACCTTATTAAACGACATATCTATGATCCTGGAATCCAACATCGCCTTCGCCACAAACTGCCCGATCACCCGAATGATATGCGTCCTCTTCTGCCCTCCATCGTTCGCGATATCCTCCGGGCTGATCGGCGCAGGGAACAATCCCTTCGGATGGAAGACGTGAGTACCCGACCGACTAGGGTCCTCGTCCCTCCAGATCTTCAGGTCTTTCCTCGCGAACTCTTTGGAGACGAGCGAGTAGAATTCAAGAGTGGGGCCGAGACCCGTGCCGACTTCCTCGAAGTATTCAACCTCGAGAATGGAGGACGACGAGCCATAGAGTTCGAAGACCTTCATGGCGGACTCGAGTATATGCTTGCGCGAAATCCTAACCTTCTGCCGCTGCAGACGTCCAAGGAAACCAACGTTGTCGTCCCTCCGCGAGCTGTCTTGTCCTCTGGCCGCTTGACTCTGCCACTTGAGAATAAGCCGGGCGTAGCCAAACGAGGTGGACTGGAGGAAGTTGTAGCGAGTAGCAAAGGGGAACAAGAAGGGGAAGTGCTGAGGAAGGTCCAGAGCCCAGTCCGGGAGGCATTGACTAAAGACATGACAAGTGAGTGACTAGAACTGCCTGCTGCAAAAAGAATATATTCGTACCTGGCGACAATCATAGGCTCCTCCAATTGACGAGTCAATTTCGCAGTCAACTTGTTGTTCACGAACGCCGACTCTGGCAAACCCCGACTAGAAAACACGGGCCGCTCAGCCTCCTTCACGCTCAGCTTGTGCAGTACCCGAAGCAGGCGCAGGATCTTAGCGTGTGGCGCATCCTCAGGAAGCGACGATAATGAAGGCGTAGGCGACCGGCTCCTTGACGACTCCGCACCATCGAGACGACCTATACAATCTGCTAGATCAGCATTTTAACAGTGGGTAAGCACACGCAAAACGTACCTTCAGCGGCAGACGGCGCAGGCCCCGGAACCTTCTTGAACTTCACCGTGTATATCCCCTGCCACAGTAAACTCGGTGGAAGCGACGACGGATTCCCAGCCGCCTTCTTCCTGAGTTCATGTTGATGGATTGCTCCATAGATCGTAAGGTCCAGCGGAAGTGTATGCTCATCCATCGAGAACTCGAGGTGCCAATCCGACGGTTTCGTCTTCAAAGCGGCGGCATATGAGCTCTTGCCTGCTGCGATGCTTCGCGGCGTAGGTGTGGGTGGAGGAGCTTCTCTCGGTGTTCCTACTCGTGTACCATCGGGGGTCTGGGCTTCGATCTTGGATCCGTCTATAGATAAGAGCAAGTCAGAACACGACAACAGTCGAAGCGAAGACAGCACTAACCATCCGCAACAGAGAGATTCACAGTCTTCTCCGTAACCGAATTGTCCGGGTCCATCTCCTCATCAAACACCTCAGCATCAACCTCATCATCCGTGAAGTCCGCGCCCAACTCCGGATCGAGCTCATGGTCGTGGTCATGGTCATGATCATGATCTGGGTCTGGCTCATGGTCATGTTCAGGGTCTTCATTATCGTTCACCACAGTTTCGCTCGGCGCAGGCTCGCCCGTCGGTTCCGAGACGGTGCTCGACGGTGGTACAGCAGCGGCACTCGTACTAGGACCTGCTTCATCTGCTGGAGGTGCGGGTGCTGGTGGAGGTGCCAAAGCAGACGTTGGTGCGGAGGTAGAAGCAGAGGAATCAGCGTTGGTCGAGTCGGAAGTACCGGCATTCTTTGCGCTCAATCTCATACTCCGCCTCCTCCCGAGCGTCGACGTCGACCCGGACGGACCAGCTGACGCTGACGAAGATGCTGCTGCTGGAACAGATGCAGATGACGAAGCAGTAGCAGCCATCCAAGAGCCAGCAGGTACACTCGAGCCTCCACTGGGTTCTCCTGGTGTAGTAGGCTTCGAAGCCCTCAACTCCGTCGTCGAGCTACTTGATGCACCGGCTGTAGCAGCTGCAGCGGACGAAGTCGACGCGAGATTAGATGCTAAGGCGGCGAGCATGCCTGAGAGACGTGGGCCACTGTAGGAGAGACCCGAAACGCGCGGGCGGAGATAGTCGTGCAGAGCTTGGAATGTGGCGATGGCGTGGATGGAGACGACGATGTTGTTGAAGCTACGAGGGATGTCAGAGCCTTCAGCACCGACGAGGCGAAGGCGCAGTTGCCGGGCGAGGAGGGATGGTGAGCTGCTTCGCTTAGTATCTGAATAATGCGAGATATTGAGTATGTTTGCCGAAAAGGAACTGAAAAGTCGAATACGGACCATCGATGCCTTGGGACACGGTGACTACATCAAACGACTCCATCCTAGTGAGACTCTCCTGCAACTTCTTGACGAAGACCGCAAGGGGCGACTGTGGCGTCCCGTAACCTTTCGCCTTCTTCGGCGCAAACGCCTCCATCAACATCTCCTGCCTCCGCTCCACAGACACTACCAAAAAATATTCCAACGCAATGAGTAGAGAGCTCGAGCTAAACGAAAATGCGGAAAGACTCACAGCTCCTCTCTTTATCCGTCGCGAACAATAACAACGCATCGATCACCCCACTCTGTAAAAGCTCGAAGCTCGAAACCGCCGTATTCGCCGAAGCGAACAGCGCCGCCAGCTCCTTCAACGCACCCATCATATCCTTCTCCTTCTCTCTCTCCGCTCCTCCCGTCTCACCCATAACCACATCCCTGTCTTTCCCCTCTTCCCCAATCCTCTCCACCAACTTCCTCAACACCGAAAATACGTCGTCCGCATCTCTATTATCCTTCCCAGAGAGATACTTAAACTTGATCACCCTTGCCCTCAACGTCACCGCATCTTCCGGGTCCAAACTCATGCTCGACAATTTCTTGAACCCGGGCATCGAAGCCGCCAGAGCCGCCGAGATCGGTATTGGGACCGACGTAGGCAGGGTTGGTGCCGCGGTGGGCGTCGACGCCGACGCCGCGTTGGCAGACTGATTTTCGGAGCCGCCAGCAGGAGCAGAAGTGGAATCCGAGGAGCCGTCCTTGTCTTTGTCCTTTTCCTTCTCTTTTGATTTGGAAGTAAGAAGGGTACGCGAGGCGAGCGTCTCCATTTCGTGGAAGACACCCTCGCGGCGGAACGCGGCACGATATTCGTCTGGGACTTTGATGAGGAGGAGTTCGACGAGCTGCAGAGCGCCGATGACGAGCGTTGGGTGATCCTTCGAGGACAAGATGGACGAAGCAAAACTTGCAACAGGGACATGCTATACCAGAATATAAGCCACACTGCAGTAAGGAAATGATACAGAAAATAGGCCTACCGTCAACACATTCTGCGCCTCCTCTCCATCCAAGAAGCTAATCGCCTTCAACAAGCCCGTGAGCGTCTTGATCCTCACCGTCGTAATCACGCTCGCCGCATAAACATCGATCAAAATCGGCACCATCAGCTGCATGAACCTCCCCACGACCTCTTTCTTACTCTTCAACAGCTCCGTCCTATCCGGTGCACTGCTCCCAGCAGCGGCAGCGCCTGGTGCAAGAGGACCAGGAAGGACGGCATCCTCAGCAGCATCGGCGACGCTCTCAGCAGGTGTAGCAGCTTCGGAATTAGCGGCGGGCGTGGATGGGTTAGTGGGAGCGATGGAGGAAGAACCACCGATGGCGGCGGCGAGCATGGAGTGGGCTGCTTGTTGTTGCAGAGCGGCCTGTCGAGCAGCTGCGCGTTCGGACTTGGCCTTGGCCTTGTTCAACCGCGACAGCGACTTCTCGGTATAGCTCTTGTGATCAAAGACGCCATCTTTACGAGGAAAAAATGGTGAGTAATAAGCCACGGATATAATGAAATAGAGGCTCACCTTTGGGAAGAGGTGGCAAAAGCTCCGAGATGAGACTCAAAGCCTCCTCCACTTGATCCTTCGGCCTATGCGCCAGATTCTGCATGACCGTCATATCGGCTAGGCCACCACCAAGCCCCTGTCCCCCATCAGACGCTCCCTGCTCCTCGCTCTCATGGCTGGCCTCCACACTCGGCAACACACCCGTCAAGATCTGGTAAAGCGTATCCACGATCCCCGCTTCCAGAAGCACGACAGTGATTTTCGCACTTGCCCGTGCAGACGTTGCCAACGCTCTCAACAACTGTGTGAAAGTGTTAGTCGCAATGAGGGGCGATCCTCCTGCGGGTAGCAAGAGCAAATTGATAGCGCGGATGAGGTCGACGTCGACGAGAGATTCGAGGTTCTCGTGCGAGGAACGGTAGTAGGATTCTATGACACGAATGACACAAAGGCAGGCGAACTCGACGAGTCGTTGGTCAGAGTATCCGAGACAGTTACGAATGATAGGCCACACGCCACGAATCATACCGATGTGCTCTGGTGGCACATTGCGGCAACAGTTGGCGGCGGCCTGGAGGGCGGTTCGTTGAACGGCGATGGAGAAGAAGTCGAGGTAGTTGAGGAGGGCGGCAAGACCATTCTCGCGTACTATAGAGCTGGGGAACTCTTCGGAGATCTTTTCGAGAGTCTATGGACGGGGAAGTTAGTAAACTGGAGAAGGAGAATGAAGAGTCATAAGAACTCACGCTGAGGGTCTGTTCGGCAAGGTCGATGTAGGATATTTCAATGAGCTTGCTACACAAGACAGGAATGGCGCCGTGATAGACGACTGTGTGCGCCACGCCCGGTAGCGCCTCCATCAAGTTTGCCAAGCATCGGGCAGCGAGCACCTGGGCTTCAAGATTGTCGTCTCCCTGGTATTGCCCACCTCCGCTCATAGCAAGAGCAGCAGCAAGCGCGGCGTCCTCATCTTGGTTCCCAGCATCATCGCCATCATCATCGTCATCATCTCCCTCTCCGCCTGTTCCGCCTAGGATCTTCACGAGCTCCCTGACAAAGGAATCGACCTGGAACGAGCCGGCAAGGGTATCCTCGGTGCTAATACTCAGCAGCTCGCTGAGCTCCTGTAGCGTAACAAGACGAGTAGTCGGGTCGGCGGTGGGCTTGATGTTAGTGAGCATGGTCTTCAGTCGGGAGCTAAGGCCCATCATGTAAGACCCCAGCTGCCTGTAATCCGCAAAGATAGCCATCGCCGCCGACTCGTCCAAGCCTCCCATTCCACGCCCCGAATCGCCTCCGCGCCCTCCGAGCTCATCGTCCCCTCCATCGTCTCCCCCACCACCGCCACCATCATCGTCATCATGACCATCGTCGTGCTCGGCATCCTCTTCGAGATGATCATCCTCCCTACCCCCATCCATCTGATCATCGTGATCTGAGTCTTCGTGTTTGTACTCGACGTCCATCATGTCCATGTCGTCTTCGTCTGCTCGGGAAGGTCCAGGAGCGGTGGCCATAGCTTTGCTCTTGGCGGCTGCCTTGCCCTTTGCGCTTGCGTGGGATTGTCTAAGACGGGAAGGACGACAATGTTTAAGAAATAACATTAGGAGAGATGTGGGTGGGGGAGAGGGAGGACAGGAGGAATGAAGGGTAGAGGGGAGCGGGAAGAGAGAGAAAGGGTATATGAGAGATCCGAGGGCGCCTAAATGAAAGATGGGGGGATCCGAGCTTAGATGCTCACCTAGTCGACTTCTTCGGCATGTCTGTGGCGGTAGATGTGGCTGGTCTGGATCGGAGAGAGTAAGAGCTTGTGGTCGTGCGAAGACGCTTGGTAGATGAAGACGATAGTTGAGGCTGAGATTCTTCGTCCGAGGCGGGTTCGGGAGCGGCGCGCTTCTTGCCCTTGGTATCGCGTGTGGGTTCGTTGATGGTCAGGCCTGAGGCAGTAACGGCTTGCGTGGAACGACGAGGTCTGAAGAACACGAGCAGAAATACAAATTCAGTCAGTCTGACTGCAACACGGACAGGCACTTGTGCACTTCTCATACTCCGGCCTGATTATAAACGATCAGCAAAAAATAGTACAGACCTCTTGTTTGCGCGTTCGTCAGAGGCTACTTCCTTGCCCTTTCCCTTCCGTTTGTTGCTGGTCGTGGCAGGAGCGGAGGCGGAGGCAGTGTTCGCGGGGTGGTTGGCGGTGGACCGTGTGTTATGTCTACCCGAAGAAGATGAAGCAATTTCGGTACTCGCAGCCGCTTTCGCTCTTGTGCTCGACCTGAGTGTCCTCGCGGGGGTGCTAGTGTTGTCGGTGTTGTTGCTCTGGGTCTGTGCGGTGCTGCTCGTCGTCGTCGCTGTCGACGCGGACGGATGAGCGGTGTCGTCGTCGTTAGTCAACTGTGTCGGAGGAGTCGGTCTGGCTGTGGATTCTGTGATAGACGGCGGTGACGAGTCCATTTAGAGTCTGCCAGCCATCGATCCTGGTCGTGAGCGTGAACGTTGTCGAGAAGGAAGAGGACGGTGGCGAGCAGCTACGCGTCCACCCACGGCCCGCCCCGCGGCGGTGGCTGACTCCCCCCAAGAGCACGTATCATCGCTCCTCGTATTTCTCCTTCTGGTATGTCTTTTGTCAAAAATATATGTCTACAATCTGAATGCTCTTTCGGTAATTCTTACGGTGAGCGAGCCCATACTTAGTACATGGGGCCACTCCTCGACCCCTTTATCTGACCTTTTGTTCTCTCAAGTGGATATTGCTTTGTGGTAGTCCATTCTGGGAAGGTGTTCGTCCCGAGCTTCTTTACCATGGGAAGCGACCACAAAGAGACCGATTTTGGTGCGACCGACCGACGCCGTTAGGCCGTGATAAGTCAATGAAATCGGAGGGTCGGTACCGAGCGGCGATGAGCGATATACGTATCCAGTGCTCGTTCTCAGTCGGCGCTGCGTAGTAATACTGGTTACAATGTAGAAATATTCATACGCCCATTCGCAATGAGTTAGCTTCTTCTAGACCAAGCAGCTATCCGTGTACACCAGAGAGACTCGAATCAAACAAAAGCCGCGGTCAACACCTCCTCCACAGCCGCAACATACAAATCCACAATCTTGTCCACTTCCTCCTTCGTCACGTTATACGCAGGCGCGAAGATCGAGGTATCACCCTTAGTGTTATCGATCCTTGCACCTCCTAGTAATGCATCCCAACAAACGTCAGTACATGCCCTCCCGAAGGACTCAGAAGAACAAAACCACTAACCAGTCATCCCCATGATCATCAGCCCCTTCTCCATACATTTAGCCTGCACGACCATCGCGAACGGCTTCCCCTTCAAATCCACCTTCCTCGCCTCAACCGCACTCGGAATCTCGAAATCGTACTCCACAGCCCTCAACAGGCCCGAGCCCCTCACATCGAAGACATAAGGTTTGGCGATGGAGTTAGGTGAGGTGAGACGGGCGGTGAGGAGGGAGTGGAGGTAATCGCCTTGGGCGCGACAGTTCTCGAGGAGGTTTTCGGAGGCGATAACGTCTTGGACGGCGAGGGAGGCAGCGCAGGAGATCGGGTGAGCCTATTGAGGATGCGAAAGTTGATGTCAGATTCGGCTTGACAATATACACTGAGGGAAGAAAGGATGCTGAACAAACCTGATACGTGTGGCCGTGTTTCCAGAATCCGGCACTATCACGAATCCCATTCGCCACCTCCTTCGACATGAGCACAGCTCCAATCGACGCATACCTATATTACAAAAAAAGTCGCCTTAGCATCAATAGACATCAAATGCAAGATTATCAGCCGTAACTTACCCTCCACCCAAACCCTTCGCCACAGCCTGAACATCCGGGGCTTCACCGTCGAAGGTCTCCCAAGCGTGCAACGTCCCACAACGTCCCATCCCGCTCATGACCTCGTCCAGAATGAAAAGAGCGCCGTACTTCCGGCAGACGGACTTCATAGCCTTGAAGTAGCCCTTCGGAGGAGGGACGGCACCTGTCGTAGCACCGACTACAGTTTCTGCGATGACTACACCCCAAATCAACGGCAATGGCAATCAGTTCTCCGATCTCGAATTGTTCTCCGAATTCGTGTGCATGCGAGCAGGAAGGTAGGAGAGCAAGTCTTGATACTCACATCCGATAACAGTATCCGGCCCCAACTCCTCAAACTTATCTTCCAACTCCTTCCTCAGCCTCTCAACGTACTCCTCCTCGCTCTCTCCCTCCTTCATGAACCTCTTCGCATACGCCGGACTCACATGATGGAACTGTTCGTGATTGAGGATAGACTCGTACGGAGTACGACGGGTAGGGTGGCCCGAGAGTGCGAGCGTCCCGACGGTGTTTCCGTGGTAGGATAAGTTACGGGAGATGAAGTTGACACGCTGGGGTTGCTTTTGCTCGAAGTAGTACTGAGGGATATCAAGACATGAGTGAGTATGTCGGTCTCATCTATGAACAATGAAGGGTGGAGAACGGACCTGTTTCGAGAGCTTGATCACGGCTTCCATGGCCTCCGATCCTAGATATCTATATGTCAGAACATGGTCCATACATTATGATACGCATACCACAAGACACACCTCCGGAAACGAATCCACAAAGGTCGAAGGCACCCTTGCTCGACTCTATCAAGTTCTGCGCCAGCCTCTCCGCAGGCCCGTTCGAAAGCTGCATATTGTACACATCTATTCATTGCCCCACGACCAATCAGCATCTCTTCCCTTCCCAGACTCACTATCTCATCCACTTTGAGAGCATGAATTATAGAAAGACTCACAGCTGACTTTATCTGCCTGATCTTTAATGGCCTGCACGACCTTCGGATGTCCATTTCCGATACACGCAACCGCAGCCCCACCCACTGCATCAATCACTGTCTGTCCATCCTCCAACGTCACATAGATCCCCTCCGCGCTCACGGCAACGGGTGGCCTCCACGGGGTACGGTGCAAGATCGCGGACGGACGAGAGGAGATGAGCGCCGCTTTCAAGTCCTTGCCAGAAGATGCGGTGGTGCCGTTCCCATTGGTAGATGCGGAGAGGACTTCGGTGGTCGCGGTAGGAGCCATAGTTCCAGATGTGGTTTACGAACAGGAACAAAGGTCGGGGTGAAGATGTCTAGGATCTGCGAGGCCAACGATATAGTTATAGCACCGAGAGTAACTGAAAGCAGTCGTCCGATCTCAGATGAAGCTTTCTACCCTCTACCCAGGTCAGTGTGAATAAGTCGAGTCAAAGCAGGACGAGAAGCAAGACACGATGTTCATTGCACACATACCATAACCCATAAACGCCCTATTTGACCGAAATGATTGATGCCTACGGGCCACATCCGACATCTGCGCAACTACTTTCCGGCATCTTCGCCACGGCGTTCCTTCCTGCTTTCCTGGCAGTATGATTTTAGGCGGTATCTCTGGAAAGGGCAGTCCGCCGGGATTCCGTGCGTTGTATCAAGAATTTGGAATAATAGGCTCAGGAGGCCACGCAGAAATGTCGTGTATCTTTACGGCGAGCGAGGAGAAGTTAACGTTGGAAAGAACGAGCCTTTTTTGTATACGGGACGGCATTTCCTGAAAGGTGAAGCATGTTGAACAGATGGAGCTAAAGCTCTACAGACTTTAAAATATGCTGTGATTGTGGCGTTTTCGAACCTCCGCCACAAAGTAGCAGAAAACCCATCAAGACAAGCAAAGTCTGTTGAATTATCCAAGAGCAGAAAATCCAACAAGTAGTAGGGCGTTTAAGCAATGTACATGAGGGGGGATCGACGTGGTGATAGAGGTGTAATATCAGGAGAGCAAAGAAACCATAGCAGGAATTAGGGTGTGAGAAACTGAAATAGTATGGGGTATGTGCACAAAACTGATCCCCATGAGTGAAAGACATCCGGAAAGCAGAAACAAGCAGCGACAGAAGCAAAAAATACACGAAACCAAAGTGAACAGCATATGAACAAGTGAGGAAACTAACCAAAAACCCCTTTAGGGTGCGGGAAGTGAGCTAGGCGCGACTGAAAGACGAAACTGTTTCGATCATGAGGACTCCACCACCAGACTAAAGCCACGAGAGTTTAGAACGCCTCTGCATCTCCTCCATATCTCTTGGGAAGCTGGTCCTTCTCGACGACGGGGAGAAGGGCCTTGCCGATGGCGTGAGGACCAGTGCCGACCACCTGCATCTTGGCGACCGTGGCCGCGGAAAGGAGAGGTTTGAAGAGCCAGAAGATCCAGGTGAGGAACGAAGGAACGTTGACGAAGAACTTGCGCGACTATCCGGGAGCATCATAAGTCAATTTTCGGGCGTAAACGATATTGTGAGGCCTGCTATGAAGGGGATTATTGTGGCTTACGAGGAACTCAGGATAGTGGTTCTGGAAGATAGAGCTGGCTTCCGAGGCAGCCTGCTTCGAGTTAGCATCGCGGCTACTCATTGAGACACCTTCGTAGTCTTATGTACAACAGCGGTCAGCGTTAGCGACAGAGTCCAGGTTAGTCGGGTGAGCAACGTGGAGGTACCACTCACCATGAACCTGCACCATGGAATCGACGGTCTCAAAGTCGATTTCCTCAATACCTTTCTCCATGAGTTGGACACGCCATCTGTAACATCATGAATCAGTTCAGTAAGACCATAAGAACAAAGGAGAGCTCCTTACCGCAAGAAACGTGGAACATCACCAAAGACAGCCTTCAAGTCCTGCTCGCCTCCGTATACGTTATATCTGAGGACGAGCACATTGCGAATGTCAGCAGAAAGACGCTACCCGTGACGAAGAAACATACGTTACAGGTCGGCCTTCCTTATCCTTCCCATAGACATGGCCCATATTCCCGAAGATCTTAGCGTCAAACGTCTCGTTAATAGCTTCATCCACCTTGAACTCGTCGCGCCAGCGGAGTGTGGCAATCATCATCGCTTTCGCCTCAGCCGGATTCAGATTCCTGTAGTGACACAGTATTAATCATTGGTGCAGGGAGTATGAAGGCGACAAGGTGCGTGAGAGGGTCGAAAGGAAACCGAATAGGGGCGTAAACACACCTCGCACGAAGCCACTTCATGAGCACAACGCTGACCTTCGCGTCCGGCTTGCCATTCGGGTCGATAGTGACTCCCCAAATCTTAATGGGCTGACGCTTCGCCTCCCCTTTCTCCTCATACGCGCTTGCGAATATTTCAGGAAGCAATTTCTGAGTAAAGCTTCTTAATCAACGGCCGTTCCCAAGCAAACCAACACGGAATGTAATGGAGACAGAAGAGACAAACATACCCTGAACTCCTTCAAAGCCGCCCATTCCTTCTCCGTAAACTTCTTCGTCAACGCATTCTGAGGCTCATCGACCTCAGGCTCTGCCTCCTTCGGTTTCTCAGGCTCGGCAGCCGCGGTCGTCTCGGCAGGTGCTGCGGTTGCGGGGGGTGCAGTCTCTACTGCTGAGGCGGTCTCCTCGACCTTGGCTGGCGCTTCCACGGCCGGTTCAGAGGCGACTGGAACTGATGACTCGGCATTGGTGACTTCGGCGGTAGTGGGTGCGGGAAGAGGGACCTCGGTGGGAGGTGGGTTCGATGTGGGTGAGGGCTCGACTGTAGACATGTTATTCTAGTGACAGTTTCGTCAATGAAAGTTCTATTCGGATTGCAGTCCACGCAAGTACTAGATGATAGTACTAGATATCTGTTGAATACATGACTTACTGTTGGCGTAGGATATGTGAACGGTTGTGGGAGTTAGACGTGGAAGAGGCGTGGCGACTTGTCCGTCTGTTCGAGGCCTCTTATCTGATAAGATTTGATTCTTACGTCATAAGTAAGGGGTATTTGTTAATTGACTGACTCTGCAGAGAACGTTTCAAACTCAAACTAGTGGGGATAGGAGTGAACAACATTGTAAGCTAGATTGGAGTTATTCGTATATTTTTCGTCTGTAACTGCCTTTCAAAAGAGCTGGATTATTGAGCTTTGAACGTTGTACCATAGCGCAAAAGATCAATTCTCACGCAATACGATAACCATGCTTAGTTCCGCTACTAACAGTCAAGCGATCTCCTCTACAAGTACTTTCCGTTCTCCCAATGGTTTGCTCGACGGATCAGCAACACTACCAGACCTTTTCGCGAAAGCATCGCCTGAGGCCATCGACCCTTCTTCCTCCATCTTCTGTGATCTGGCCTCTACTTCCGCAACAAGCATCTCCAGTAATGCCGGAGGCGTGCCTAACACCTGTCCAGCATAGAAAAGCAATTTCTGGGGCACATGTTCTCGACGTGATTTATTTGATGGTTTAGAAGGACCTTCGGCTGTCTTCTTCGATGGTGTAGTAGATGGGGAGGATGATTGAAATAGCGCGTGGAGGTCAGAGAGGGCGAGAAGTGTAGAAACGCATGGTTCTGAAGAGAAATCTGAAGATGGTATGTCGAACTGATTCTCCCCAGGCGAGAGTAAGGATACATGTCGAGGTCGTAGAAGTATCGCAGTATCCCGCAGTAAAAGTGCAAAAAGAGCCGGTGTCATAATGCCCTAGAAAGCCTCCGCGTTCAAAAACTGGCAAGTAGTAGAAGCATGGAAACGTACCGCCTCAAAGCGCGACCAGACATCCGTGATAGCAGCAGACAATGTGTCGAGTTTTACAGCCGACCGTTTTTCAGTGAGCAATGGGACAAGACGCCAGATCATATTCCGCGCTGCTTCCGCGTCGCGAGGCGTGCCAGTAAGTCCCGACAGAGGAGACGCAGCGAAGTGGCGAGTGATGAAGGAGTAAGCCAGTCTTTTTCAGCGCAAAGAATGTTCGTATTAGCTAAAGTTCTTTGCCTAGAGAAACTACTTACAAAATAGCCGTCAAGTTGAAGGCAAGTGGGAAGGCCGGCACAGGACCTTTCGATATCGGGATCATGGACGGTGGCACGGGCATCAGTTGTGGACTGTGTCCGAATTTCTGATCGATTCTGCTGTGTGCTCTACTGATATCACCTTGAGATGTCACGTCTGACGGTGCTTCCCACCAAGGCCGTGTAATGTCGTTGTCGATCTCTTGACTCTCGAGTAATGTCTGGGCCAGGCTTGATGCTGGATCGCGCACAGCAGCGGTAAATTTATCGCGTTCGGCCGGTGTTAGAATAGACCAAAGCTGCTCTTCTGTCACTTCGTCTGTTTAATTATTACGTCATGAGTGAACGAGTGCGATGGATAATGAATTGCAAAGTGTACCTAGGTTCATCCCAGCCAGTCGGTGTTGCAAGTCATCCTCATCGGATTCGTCCTCATCATCGTCTCGAAGTGGGTCAGATTCCGCGTTCTCTTCTTCGAACCGCTTCAAAAGGTTCATCATTTGCAACCGTTCCTCTATAGAATTTGACTGTGAAGAATTGATATCGCTCTCGAGTTGGGTCTTGTAGAATCCTTCCGAGCATTGCGAATGCAACTGTGCATGTGGCATATGCGATGATAGATGCATCATCTCAGCAATATGTAGAAATTATGGTCATGTCAACACGCACCTCGGAGCGAAAGCACGTCAGAGAGCAATAGGGGATATTGCATCGAGGACAGAGGTAACGGGAGAATTGACGCCGACATCTATCGCCCTAATGAGTGTCAAAATTTAACGCTTAATGGGTATAAAGGTAACCATACATGCCGCAAGGAAGTCTGTCCAGCGGCTCGTTTGTGTTGATGGCTTGTGAGGGCGTTATTATAGACTCGCTAGAGGAAGACATGGCCGGAGAAGTTCACTGTTCATGTAGATGGAGGCGGTATGGTGGCGTTAGCCACTTCGTGACAAGCCTTGTGCCATGGAACCATTTCCTGAATGGAACACTCATTCTGGGGTTTCACGACTTATAATTGCATATATAGAACCCTAAGGATGGTATCTAGACAATGGTCGGAGCACTTTTTAAAAATTCTCCGGGGGGGGATTTTCTCAGAGAAATTTCGCCGTTTGTCACATCACGTGCATGTGACATTCCCATATTTGGAATGGACTGTCACCACTACAATCCCTGCCGCTCGCCACAGTGGCCCGGTGAAAGGCTTGAATCTTCTTGCAACATTGTTTAAAGGCCAGTAGGGTAAGATTCTCGTGATTCTACAGTTAGTTAGAGTCAGAGGGGTGTCATTTGCACGATATATATCTGGTACCCATAGGGGCTGGTGCAGTGCCTCGACGAGAATTTCGCCGCTGGATTAGGGTTAGGGTTAGGAAAATCCCCTGACTTCAGGACGGCAGATTTACTCTGGAATCGGGGTTTCTGAACCCAGAAATCCTATTTCCGAGTCAAGAAAAAATTGAATGCGGCGTGACATGAAGTGGCTAACGCCACCATACGAATGAAAGAATGGATTTCGGCTCCGACACGGTAAATGCCGGTAAATGAGTTGTAACCAAGCTTCCGGGCTCTGGCCGTAATGGTTGGTCCTAGGCCTGCGGCCAGACAGTCAGCGTTTTCCAGACATTCTGAACAAAACCTGGTCACTTGTGCCGTCTTTGTTACTGCGTTTCTGTTCTCTCTGCAAGGCCCTTGAAAATTATGTGACCGCTCGAGGAGGGGACGCATGTGATACAGTCGGTGAAAAGGACTGATACCTAGTACAGATTTTTCTTTTACCGGAGATATGTGACGGTGTGTTGTGCCGTGGCCCTGCACCGTTCTCTGCATCCTTCTGACTCTCGGACATAGCAGTTGCCTTCCGACTTCCATTCAAGGCTCGTCAGCCTACACGAAAGAACAGCCATTCTGCCTTACCACGAAACCCTCATGCCAACCTCATGTGCCCCATTTTGTCTTACACTGGCGCCGCGGACTCGCACGTCGGACGAACCTTTCTGACTTTATGCTCACTTCTATTAATCCCATTCTAACGCAGCAGAAATCGAGGCTTTCTGTGAATATCTCGGCCCTGCGCTTCACATTCTGAATCTGTTCCACTGTATCTTCATAGCGTTATTTAGCTGCCGGCGGTGATGGTCCTGTGTCTATGGCTGTGTCAGCTGTGCCAACAAGGTCTATATCGATGCGGCGAAGTACTGCCCTCTTCGATCACTTCGAAAGTCTCGTCTTCAATCCTGGCAACCGCCACCTTTGTTTTGTATAAAATATATCCTGGCTAGCTTGGAGTTCAAGAACGACCAAACTTCCCTCAACATCGAACCCTCGGCCCTCCGTCCATCGCGCATTAAAATGGCCTCTCCTCAGCCTGTAGATATCGCATGTGAGCCTATTTTTTATGTGGATGACCTTCTACCCTTATCTTACAGAATGTGCTATTTTTTGTGGTGATACAGACCAGCTGCCCACCACACTCCAGTCTATTCAAAGCGGCTGGATTGCATCATCGCAGACCGCCGCGACCGTCGTGCGTGCCGCTCTTCCACATCCCCCATACCCTTTACCACTATTAATCTGACCTATGCCTCCGCTCCCTACAAACACATAGTCTGCCCTCATTGCAGCAGGGGATAGCCAACTCCTCTCGTTCATGAAAGGGATCAATATCACGGACCCGTCAGAATCCTTTGCATCCCACCCTGCGGCCTACAGCGTCATGCTTGGCTTCCTATACACCGGATTATTCCTCAGCATAAGCGCGACAGTTACTCCCCTTATAATTACGGAAATGTTTAGCGAACTCCCGTTGAGCGCAGCCCGTAGGAGAGCCGACGCAGCTGTGAGAGATTCGCTCCACAACGAAGGAAACATATCAGAGAGTGTGCCTGCCCTACTTCGCAGATATGGGATGAGAAAGGGTCTGAGACCGGTACAGTGGCATTGTGAGTTCTTTCTCGTGCTTGAACCTAGTAGGGTTTCTAGTAGCGGTCTGAACTCGCCTGACACATCCCTTTGTTCTGCGCATAGGGTTCTTCTGCTTTATCTTCGGCATCATACTATCAGTCTTGAGCATCTGGATCTACGTTATCATTGAAGAGTCACTAGCTATGAAAATCCTAATAAGCTTCGTCGTCGCCTTCTCACTATGGCCATGCTTCAACTTCTACGTGAAGACAGACATTACTTTACCGGGCGTACCCGCCCAGACATATCCCTTTGATAAGGCTGCAGAATACCCTTAAACAAAACCGTGCGACCCTGATGACTTGTACTTACAGTTGTGGTTTTTCGATTCACATGTGTACTTTTACTTCCGAGACCTGCCGTGTTTTGCTCTTTCTCTCCTAGCAGTACTTTACTTACCTCTCCTATGGAGCAATCTAGTTGTCTCGACGTCTTGTATGATGCTGAGAATAGGCTTTTACTGGGATGGATCCGATGTGGCGCGACGGTTGCGTCCACACAAGCAGCCGGAAGAGAGTTTGAGATGGCGGAGGTTCTGTACAATTTCGCGCACAGACAAAACAAGAACCGGAGTAGAAATAACAAAGAAGCGAAGGTGCGGGGTTCAAGGATGAGTGAGTATGGGGATGAAGATGATACCGGTAAGTAGAAGTAGTAAACAACAAGGCACGACCGCCACATGTAGCCAGGTTTATGGACAGACAACGAAAGAGAACGGATGAATTAAATAATATGGTGGTACGTACGTAGTTATGTATAGGTATGCGGGGGTGACTGCAAGTTCTGATATTTTACCAGTCGAAGCAACAAATGAATGAACCGTCCGATATTCCAGGCTCTGGGATGTGTCGACGCGTCGTTTGTACACTCATCTCATCGCTTTCCACTAACCCCCATGTCACCCTCATCCCTCGTACTATCAAACACCACATCCCCATCCACACTCCCCCCGCTCGCGCTCCCGCTCACACTAGCTCCACTCCCACTCCTACTCGACCCCGCGGCTACGACACCATTTCCGTTCCCATTAACCAACAAACTCCCCCTCTGTGGTCCATTCGCACCCGACCCACCAGCAGCACGTGATGCTGCTCTTCTCCCCGGCGGTGGTGCCGACACGAAATCCGCAAAGCTTCCCACACTGCCACCGGCGCCACTCCTTCTCTTATCCAAGCTTAAACTCGTACGATGCGACTTCGCCCTGCTTTGCTGTTGAGAGGAGGAAGATGCAGAGTTAATGCCCGGGATGGTGGAAGAGAGCGGGGTACCGGGTGTACCATGGGCGTAGAAGGAATCGGAGCCTTCGTCGTCAAGTTCGTAGTCTTCGCCATCGAGGGGCACGGAGGAGTAGGCTGAGTTAGAGGGGTGGCGTGAAGATGAGGAGGATGGAACAGGTTGGGAGCGGGAAAGAGGGAGTGATCGGTAGGTATTGCGGCGGAGGTGGTGAGCGAAGGAGTAGAGCAGGGCAGCGAAGTAGAACTGGATAGGTGTGGCGCGTGACAGGTCGGTTAGTGTCTGTATGGGTCCGACTGCCTAAAACATCTTTCGGACAGCGACAAAAACTGACAGACCTTAGACAGCCAGCCTAGGATGATGATAGCAGCTGCCTGGTTCTTCTCTCGTCCCCAGATGCTTTCTGCGGCAAGCGCGCGTTGCGCGTCAGTGTAATTCTGGTGTTCTCCAATGTATCCGTCAATCAGGGCCTGTTGAGCAGCGGAATTAGAAACACGACGTCCGTCGTGTGGTGTGTAGATCCACCATGTAACACCGAAGAATACTGTCCATGCTGTGGAAAGGACGTGATCTGCGGCGAAGAGGTGGGCGAAGTAGAGGGTTCGTTTGGGGTCTTCCTGTAAATAAAGAGTTAATATTGAGACATGAAGTTTGGGCTTGTATACAACAGATGTCAACGCATGAGAACGCGAGGAATGCTGACCTCGTTTACGGCTTTAAGGCCCCATGCAAGGGCGATGAGGCCGAGGACAGAGTATATGTAAAGACTCAGTTGGGCAGCAGAGCCACCTGCACCAGTCAACACCGCGATCAAGCCGTATACTCCCGCGACTTTGTTAAGAAGCTGTTTTACATCCCAAGACACATATGAGCATAGTAGGGACATAAGAACCAGAAATGTTTGACGCACTGCGAAGAGAAGGGCAATGGTAACGCCTGTCTTGAGGTCAACGAACCCAAGAAATGAGGAAAGTGGTCTCAGCCGCCACTCCGGTCGTAATGTGAGCTTCATCCTAACAAATGAGGCCAAAACAAAGGAAAAGGGATGGGGGAGGTCGTGGAGGGGGAAAGAGAAGTGGATGATGAACTTTGGCTGATGAACGCGGGTCGCGTGGCCGGCCGGACTTGTGTCGTTTTTCCTGCTTTCCGAATTTCTGCACTTTCTCCTGTTCACTCACGCTTGCTCTCCCTCACTCCACATACTCATACACGCCTTCCTCCACTTTAACGCTAACCTCATCCATCAGACAGCCGACACTCGACGCCAGCATCTTCACGGATATTTTACTTATTTTTATAGGTATTCATATCCCCTTTCCCACTACAACACCCATCAAAGTCTATGGCTGGTTACTTCTCCAACCACTCCGCCTCACACTCCCGTTTCGTCGCAAACTCGGGGAAAGACAAGGATTCATCCACAACCACGACTGTGTCTACGCCGCCTACCTCTAATATTTCTGCAACAACGCCCTCTGCAGGTATAGCTGCACGGCCTCGCATACCTAGTCGCCACTTCTCAACCTCATTGACCGAGACCGAGACTGCAGGACTAACTGCCGGTCAGACGACCGTACATCCACTCAGATCTACGTTTGTATCCGGAATCCGCTTTTCCAATGTAAATCTATGTCCGCTGATCACTGGCACTTCCTTTTCCATTTTTGTAGCTGGGTCTTTTGGTTCAGACAACAACGTACTCCTGGAAACAAAATTACCAACTACGAAGAGGGCATCAAGAAGATAGCCGCATTCTCTTCCGTCAGTACACCAATTCATCCTGAGACTCTCACAAGATCAATCTTACCATTTTTTTCATCTTTCATCCCAGGTGGAATCGTTCTGGTCCCTCTGGACACACCTCCTCCCGCCCTCCGCCCTTCTTCCAACAACAGACTATCTTCTATTTCACTCAGGTGTCCGTCGTCCAGTTTGGGAGGACCCTCTCAACCTCCCCGGTGGAAAATGGATAATCAGACTTCGCAAAGGCGTCGCAGATCGTCTATGGGAGGACCTTGTGCTCGCCATTGTAGGTGACCAGTTTGCTGACGTGAACCCTACGCCTGGGGTGGGATCTGGCGGCCCTTTGGGGAATACGAATGGCAATGGTGTGTCTGGGCACGGGAAGGAGGATAGTGGGACGAGCGAGGAGGTGCAGGCTCCGGTGGAGAAGGGCAAGAAGGGGGATGATAAACCTAGTTGGAGGTCGGGTGCTGTAGCGGGAGTGGCACCGTCGAGTGGGAAGGATAAGGATAAAGAGAAGGACGTGAAGGAGAGGGAAGAGGAGTGGCCAGAAATCTGTGGATGTACGATTAGTGTGAGGCAGAGTGAGGATATCATCAGTATCTGGAACAGGGTGGAGGATCCGAAGGTTAGGGAGAGGATAAGGTGCGTCGTATACCTGCTCGCATACGACTTTCGCAGCTGTCCACTAAATCCCGGCTTGGAAATTTCATACCATGTTGATGAATTTGGTCACACAGAGATACGATACGGCGAGTGTTGAACCTGCCTATGACAACGGTCATGGAATACAAATCTAACAACGGTACGTACCCACCTCCCCGCATTCTCAAATTCCGCTCGTAGCATGCTCACACTCGTGTTGACCTCTCCATCACAGACTCTATGCAAGACAAATCGTCGTTCAGAAACTCAGCCATCGACCGTACGCCACTCTCATGATCCCAAGAGCGGGCCCAGTGAGCATCATCAAGACCTCACTGTGTCCAGGGCTCTTGGTTATCTGTCCATGCTCGAGGATGCATGGAAACTCTCAGCCGTGTGGTGCTATTGCGAACTTTCTGCGGTGTTGTTTCTGCTGTGTCGTGACATTGTCATTGTCAACGTCGACGTTGAACTCTGTAGCTCTATCTACTCTTTCTCAAGCTATTCCAGTCTGCTTGCTGAGATGTCATCAGTGTCTTACCATTGTGACCGTATAATGACCGACATCTACTACTTACGCGAAATACGCGCTCTTCGTGGAAGGCGCGTCCACAAATTATGTGGCGTGTGGCATAGCTCACGGACCCGGAAATCTGGCTCATTGCGTCATTCGAAGTCAAGTCTTTGTTCCGCCCCTTTTGGCAGACGTCGTTGTCGCCCGGATCTGAGAATCCTGCACTCTATCATCCCACGCCCGCGAGAATCCGAGGAAGTCCAAAGCACAAAGTGGTATATAATATATAGGCGCTCGATTGGTGGGCGATGCGGTAAGGTAAGCTATAGTGCATGGTTAGTCGACGTGACTAGATTCTGCTTTCACTGACTACAAAAATGGGTATAGGATGAATTATACGGTAAGAAGAAAGGTACAGATATTACACAACAAATCTGAAATGAGCAGTATGGCAGGTATAGTATCAGGAACAGAGAACAGGATGTCAACACGTCGAGCCATCTCGGCGAAATAATGAAAACCGTCTCAGAAGGCCGCCCGAGACAAGCCTCAAGAGAAATAGTGAAGGAAAGGTATGAAGGAGTACACGACCAGAAAACCCATTATAATCTTAGTAGGCATCGGTTCTTCCACCATGATATAGAGCAACACGCTCAAGACTGATACAAAAATACCAATGAAAAGGGAGAGGAACCCTGTCGGTGAAAGGCCCGAGGTGAGGAATATGTTCAAGCTTCGGCGCGCGGTGATATCAAGGTGGAACTCACAGTGCCACGAAACCCAATGAAATCCTGGCCTCGCACCGTACCTGACCAGCAAATCAGACAGGCTGGACGAAATCGCTCCATTCCGATGCATGCTCTTGAACTGCCCTTCACCCACACTCTTCCGAGCAGCGTTGAGAGGGAGTTCGCCGAAGATCTCCGTCATGATGAGCTGAGATATGGTGGCGCTGATGCACAGGAAGAGACCGGCGTAGTTCAAACCCAGCATCGCGTTGTAGACTCCGGGGTGCATGCTGAAAGGCTCTGTTGGGTCCGTCAGCTTGATACCTTTCATGAACCCGAGCAGCTGAGCGTCTGTGGCAGCAATTAGGGCAGACTATCACAATGAATCTGGTCAGCGTCCACGGACTGTGAAATTACAATGTAAACAGATCCGTACGACTGCTGCAGCACTTTGGGAGGACGAAATGTAGCTGGCTTGGATAGACTGGATCGCAGGGGGAAGGGTATCTGCATAGGTATGAAATTATGAGCGAGACTTTGCTGTACATAAGGAGGGTGTGGCCTACAGGAGACTTCCATGGTGTCCTTCATCATGGATTACGATCAGGGAACAGGATAGAGGGCTTAGGGGTGAAAGTGAGATGAGGTGCTTTGTTGCGGTCGAGGGTATCGAGTCTTAGCGAAGTTCGGGGGCTTATAAGTGGCGAACTGAACAGTGTTGAACAAGCCGGCGGTCCTGTGAGGCGCTCTTGGTCCCTTCATACTGCACAAGACAGAGCATGAACATTCTCCGGAAAATATCTTCACGTTCAAAGCGAGAGCTTGCGCCGGTCGTTCTCCCGCACACACCATTCAAATCAACCCAGACGGACACTCAACAAACGCGCGCTGAGAAACTCTGCCTTTCCGGCTTTGTGATGGGACGCTGGGAGCAGAAGTTCAGTGCGGGCCGCTATTATCTCTCATTTCATAACCTTCTCTTATCCCGTACTCTCGTGCCATGACTTTCGTGTTTAAAGATTAACATGGGGACGCAGATCGTGCGCGCTCGAGGTCAAAGCGGTATATCACGCAGGATCAGTGCAAACACGAGGGAAACGCGACGTCGAGGCAGTAAGAGCTCCTTATGACGAAACAGTGCATCCTAGTGCATCGATTAAGAGGACCGACCACCGGTATGGGTTGAAGTCGCTATTGCTGTGCAGCTCGGAATTGAGTGAACTTCATATTAGCATCGAACACGAGACTTACATGCAGTAGTAGCGCCGTTGAACGTTGTTGAACGCCCGGCGAAAGCAGCCGCGGAGGTTTCGCTGGGGTGAGTTTGAACGTCCTGTACGATCGAATGGCGGGATAGGTGCGACGTTGTGCACAAGTCGAGGATGCCAACACCCCCAGTCTAATCCGCACTAATCTCGCCTGAGAAAAGCGATGCCCTTGGAGGGATGGTAAATGAAACCAGGACCTCATACGATATCTACCCAATCGCAGGCAACCCTTTGCGGGGAGCGATATCGTACGAAACTGATGGTTCAATACGAGAGCAAGCGCGATGACCGATACAAGATAAGCAATGCAAGACGAGTAACAGACCTTCATCGAAACGAATGAGTTACTCTACTTTGATGGGCTCGCCACCACCATTCGCATCCATCTCAGCTGCCTGTACTCCGGCTCCATCTCCGCTCAATCCTTGCTCGATGATCCCGTCCATTGCACCATTGGATCCAGTAGGTTCGGCACCCAAAGCGATGACACCACCGCTTGCCACACCATTCTTTGTGATCCCAGTGTGCGCGTTTGTCGTTGGGCCATTGTGCACGACGATATCATCTTCACCTTCTGCGTCTGCTTCGTGTAGAAGGTAGAGCGGGTCGTAGACTTCCGCCAGTGTCTCGGACCGCTCTTCAATTTCTTCGGGTGAAGGAGGAACATGTGCAAAACGAATGAGTGCCCATTTATCTGGGGAGTGCTCCATTGGCTGAAGGCGGTGATTTTTGAAATCAACTAAGAAGGCTGGGATACGGAACTCGTGGACTAATGGACGTACTTCAGTGCGCTTCTTTTTCAAAAGCATCTTCCGTTTGATATCCTTGTAATACACGCCTTTGCCTCGGGGCTCTCTCTGTCGTTCCCGTTGTCTCTTCTTTTCCAACTCCCGTGCCTCGCCCCTATCAGCAGGTTTGTCCGCCTTTGGTACAGGAATATGGTGTGACACAGAAGGTGGCACATCGACTTCGATGTCACCATCATCGAATAGTAGCAGAAACTCGTTGGGTACGTCTTGTTCGATCTTGACAACCTCGTAGTCTCGCACAAAGTGGAAATCTGTAGCCTGTTTTAAGAGATTTAATTTTCAGTAAAAGAAACCATGCTTGATGAAGTTTGAGGAGACAAACCTCGTCTTCCGGGACGAGTGCATCAATACCAGACTCAAGTCGTGCTTGTTTGAACCGTGAGGCATCCTGGTCTTCCTTCATAAGGTAGTATGCTAGATAATGCTCTCCCTCGTCCTCCATAGGTCGCATTATAGCGCAGTCCAGCCGTGGATCATCGAGCTAGAGGGATAATCGTAGGGCAAATGTCACATCAGTCTTCATGGGGAATAGCCAATGGTTCGTATATGGTGGGGGTTTACCACGTACCTCTGGATTCCGATCCCCGGGCCGTTCGCTAAATTTGAACAAGTCGTACGAGTTTGCCCATGTATCCGCGTCTGGCAGAATCTCATAGCTTTCCACGGCGTGCACAGACGGTTTTGTCGGATGCCTGAAGGAAGAAAGCGAATCGTCTACGTTTGCAGCTTCAAAGGAAGTTTCCACAGCGCGGAGCTGAGCTTCGTGCGAGACGTCAACCTCATCGTACAGGTCACGCCTATACGTGCGGAGAACACGAGAGCACCGATCGGTGAAAATGTCAGTCTGAAAGCTTGAGCAAGTCAAAAACACGTAGATTAAGAGACATACACATCGTTTTGCGATATTCGTGGTGCGGTAGAGGCCGCGTCGCGACTAATATACTCCGTCTTTCGTAGCCATGGGACATGCGCTATTGGTGTTGACACGCCGGAGCCAACCCTCGAGAACTCGCCTGTCCCGAAGGCTGAGGACGATGAGGGGTCAAGAAGCAACAATTGGTCTTTTGGATCAAGTAAAGCCACTGCTTCTGGATCCGGATTTAGAGCTGTATATGGGCATCCGTTACAGCAGGGACGTGGCCAGTAGATTTGTATGAGATATTGTTTTGACTGTGAACCGGAAGAAGCGCACCAGATTCGTCTGCTCCCTCTTCCCATAACGCCTCCCATTTGGCCAGATCCAGGGGCATTCCACACTCAGCGTCGACGATCATCGGCAGAGGCATCTCGTTTGCGACCGAATCGAGAAGTTCAGGTCGAGCATAGCGGAGAACAGCAGTAGGAATATCGAGGATTTTCGGAGGACATGGAGGTGCTGGAAGTGGGTTTTGATATCGGACGCGAACAAGGAGATCCAGCTTTCTGAGTGACACATTACACACTCCAATCAACAAAGTAGACAAAGAGTGCACAGTAGGTCATACGCACGATTTCTTTACGCTCATGATGCCGACTAGCTTATTAGAAGTGACCAAGCTTCTAAGAGAGGATGATGTGAGGCCAAGCTAGAAGTTATGAGCGAGGGCCTCTCACAGAATGCGAATACTGGCGTTGTGGCGGTAAGACGCGACGTGAATTTCGTACCAATTTGGTCATCTTACGGTCCGAATTGGGCGAAAAAGTGTTCCCACGCTTGCAATCAGAAGTTCGTGCTCTTGGACAAATTAGTAGAAAATTAGTCCTTCAAGTTGACTCTAACGTATACCACGAGAGCTCTTGTACTTTGAGCTTACTCGTCACCCGAGCTTGGGTCCAGTGCAACTCAACGGTAAGCGAGACCGTGATGTCCTCACGACCGTCACCTTTCTTCATTACCCTCCCCAGGCTGGTGACCTACTCTGCTACGCGTGGGGAGAATGACGGCTGGTGCGAGTCTCAAGACGGTTGGCGACTAGGCCCCCTCCCCATCCCTGAGCCTTTTAAGCATCCTTTGTGCGTCTCATAGCCTCCGTAACTTTGCCACCCGTGATGATAGGTTCGTCCTTTCTGTCTCCCTCTGTCTCACCCCCTCGGTGCTCTCTAGGCTCGTAATGTGGCCGTTGTATACGGGCGAAACCGCTGTGGCAACCCCACGGCCTGAGGGCGATGCTCATCGATCCGACACATGGACCCTACTTTTCTTAGCCATACGGCCTCATCACTTGGACCACACCTTGTAGTGGTTGTGCTGGTACCAACCGCCGATTTCAATTCGTAGACCGAGCATAAAAGCCTTACGAGGTATGTACCAGATTTTAGCAGCGAGCCTCTCGCAAATAGGCTAGTTCGGCTGGTGTCTTCCGACGTTGCGCACAGTGCACACAGGGTTCCCGTATGGCCCCCACGATGTGGCTGAGATCGATTCATATCGTCTGGCATGCTCCGTGTTCTAGCTCAAATGTCGTGCTCGTCGCATGAAAAACAGCGTGGCCAATCGTATGAAGGTCATATAGCGCGACCTCTCGTATTATAGGGCCAGACGTATTAAGGAGTGTTGTTTGTCATTTCCGCGCAAGCGGATGATGCCACAGGTCGCATTGGGAGAACGGGGAAGCAGTATTCATGTCTTCTCGTGCATCTCGCCAGTGCAGAGACTGGAGAATGTTGAGCAGTAGTCTCATCAACCTAACAACTCCTGATACATACGTTTCCTCCTGAGTCCCTCTCGCGTAGTTCGTTTCTAGTTCCCAACCTTGAGAAGCGATTGCGCGATATGAAACCCCATAATCCGCTGGGAGCGCAACGATAATTCTTTTCTCTCGACGTCTATGAGTTTGCAAATTTGCGAGGCTCACCGCGAGCAACGCCTTGAGGCATCCGCCTTGCCCATGTAATGCTAACTCGTCGCAATCGTCGTTCCTTGCGGTTGCTGTGCACTAACGTACGCATAGAATATGACTCCCTGAAACCAGTGCTCATCTTCACACCACCTTGTTTTGTTTCATCCTTCTCGAGTTAGACAATCTCTGACATGCCTGAATTCAACCTACCCCGCCTCGTACGTTGTAAGCAGCATATAGAAGCTCGAAATTACCAGTGTTTGGTAACGTACGAATGATCCACGAGGACTCTTGGGGCACAAACTAGTCCTCCAATCTTGAAGGCCTCGGTCTCGGTCTGGATCATGCACTACTGTCTACAAAAGACCAGCCGAAGAGGACAGGACGAGCTTCATACTCCAATCTCCTTCTCTTCGTCTTCAATCTGTTTGTTGCATCATACTTAAAGCTTGAGATATCACCCAGCATTGGCATAGCTCAGAGTCTTGATCATGGCACCAATTACAGACATCTCTTGTACGCCTTATCTTGCCTCAAGCCGTTGAGGTGCTCAAGCTGATTAAGCAGCCAGATGATCTACCCGCTATCCTCAAAGCTGTACAATCGAGCTGGATCTCGTCATCTCAAAGTGCTGCCGCTGTAGTGAGTAGCATTTTCAATGCTTCATCAACATACCTCTTAAATGGTTTGAAATGCTAATTATCGCGGATTTGCGTAGTCGGCACTCATAGTGCTCTTAGATGCTCAGCTCCTCACTTTCATGAAGGCTCAACCCCCTTTAGCGAGCCGTGCCAATGTTGACCAAAGTGTTCAGGACGTTATGCTCGGTTTTGTCTACTCTGGCCTTCTCCTGAACATCGGGGCCACAGTATCCTCGCTCATTATCACGGAGATGTTTGGCGAAATGCCGCTGAACGCTGCACGGTCTGATCCTGAGACTCTCCATGCCCAAGGAAGGCTGAGTGCAAGCACCGCTGACCTTCTCGCAAGGTATGGCGTCAGTCGAGGGGTGAGGTCCATTACATGGCATTGTGAGCGTAATTCATTGAAAGATTGTACTTCGCTGAAACTCTGGTCGCTCTGTTTCCTCCTTCTTTCCTGGTACAGGGTTTCTCAGTCTTTTTCTCGGCATCCTATGTAGTATGATCGGTGTCTTGATGTACGTTTGGACAACGGAACCTTTGGTCACCAGAATTGTCATGACAGTCGTCGCCGTGTTCTCCGTCTTTCCATTCATCCACTACGTTGTACGTTGATAACTTTAATGCGCTCTTGCGGTAATCTTCCTCGAAGACGAAGCCCCTGGGGCATATTTATTGTGGCTCACCTCGCAGGTGAGGAGAGAACTGAGCGGATCCTCCGCGCCGTATGCTAGACAAGATGTACCGCAGTGGCTACTACCTTCACTACAAGTTCATATCCTTCATTTGTGTATGCTTATGTGTATCGAGCGTTATCTATTTGCTTTGTACTGCTTTCTTATTGCTATGAGCTGTTGTCCAATATATGTGCTGCCTAACACGTACTGTCCACAGACCTTGTCTGAACATATTGTATGGACATACGTACCCTTACTCTAGAATCGAACAAGCACCTAAGACATTACTGCGTCCTCTACTACGCGGCGTGCTGATTCTCTCAGTAACGCCGTGGGGTCCAATTTCGTGACACCGAAAGTTTCCAGTGTCGTGCCCAAAGGGTCAGCTCCTGAAGAAAGACGAACTCTTCCACCGAGATGAATCGAGCCACTGTGGCGCGGCCATCGCTGAAGAATCGACAGGGCCCTTCTAAATATTGAATGCAATGACAGAGCACAAAGCCTTCTCCGGTGAGGCCTGACTATAGCAGCGATCACCAAGAATACGGGCAGTTTGGCAGTGGCACGTGAACTTCTGGCTCAGAACCCGTATCGGTGAAGAGAGAAAAGCATATAAATCATATTATTGAAGAATACTGGCTAAGGCACGAAGTAGGATAGAAGGGCAAAGCATAGTAGGACGACTCAAACCGTAACGTAGTAAATAAAGGTGTCGGATAGAAAAAATCAAGCCTTGCGCCAAACAAAACTCAAGTTCAAACCCCATTAGTCTTCGGCTTAACATCTGGCGGACCGATGATGAATCTGAGCGTGCACTTCTTGTCCTCTGCAATCTCCTTGATCTCAGTGTCCAGAGCAACGACAGCGCCGTCGTCCTTCTTGAATCTAGACGCGTCAAAGCTAGCGAGGGCAGCGGTTTTGTCTGCCACGTCGAGATACTTGCAGAAGTCGTGGCGGATGGCGGCGAGGCGGGCGTCTGGCCTGACTTTGACTGTATCACATCGCGAACAGGGTTACGTTAGCCTGATCCAAGCAGCTGGACTGGCGAGAACGCTCGCGTACGAGTTTTTTCCTTTGAGATCGCACGTTCCCCATTGAATGGTTTGATCGTGATGTCAACCGTGTCGGCAGGAATGACATCCACGTTGGTGGCATGTTGGGGCTATCAGAATAATGTAAGTTCAGCGATATCCGACTCGTCGTTGGAAGGACAAAATCGTCTCACATTGTCTTGATACGCTTTGAGCTTCTCCATTCTCCCTTTATCGCTCGCAATCGCCGTCGTGATCTTTGTGTCATACTCATTCCATGATTCAAGCTGGAGAAAGTACATCATACATTCTCCATTCACCGGAAGAAGAGGTAGAACCACTGACCTTGAAGTCGGTAAAGCACTGCTTGAGTTTTTCCTTGGCTGCTGCAAGCGATTCAACGGCCTTCGTGTTAGCTTCGCTGACAGAATCGACCTCCCTGAGCGACGTAGCCGCGGCGACGGCATCGTTGAAGGCATCGAGAGTCTTGTCGAAAGCACTAAAGAAGCCGTCATGTCATCGCGTTGTTACCAAATAAGAAGAAGATAAACCCACTCCTGCAGAGGGAGGACGTTCTTCGAGGTCTTGTTTGCCTCGCTTTCGAACCATTTAGCGAGATAGCGACAAACGGCAACGTAGGCCAAGGCTTGACCATAGTACGGCCTTCTGATCGTGCCCACTGTCTTCATCAGGGATAGGAAGGACTCTGGCATCTCGGTAGGACATAATTTCTGATGTCCGTTGATTACTACGAGTTACAAAGTTGTATAGTCGAGCTTTGTATGCGAGCGTACCTTGAGTTTCTCCACAAAGTCGTTGTAAGCTTCTTGCAACTTATTCTTCTCGACAGTGGCGTCATCTAGCTGTGCCTTTACATGCTCCAGAAACCTGATGACTGTGTTGTAAGCTTCGTCAACGCCATATCAGCGAACAAATTACGTTTTGGCTGCCCTCCAGACGTCTTTTACTTTGGGATACGAAGCCCAATCTGGATACTGGGCTGCATTGGCCGACATTCCCGTGACGCCAAACATCAACATGCTGTAACTGATCGTCAGGACAAAAACATTCTAGGGTATGACGGGTGGTCAGGAGCGGGTATCTGTCGTAGATTAAAGAATCGCCTACGTCGTCGACGGGCATCTGAGCAGCAGCAAGCTGGGCACGAATCTGGTTCAGCTGAGAATCGCTCTGCTTGGCAAGCTCTCCGCTGTGTGCGGTGTGAAACGGGGTCAAAGGGATGATGTTGAAAACAGTAGGTAGGAAACTCACATGCGTTTACTGCGAATATTCGGCACGTTTGCTTCGATGGATGAGTAGAGCTCAGAAAGCAAGGCCAGATCGTCATGTTTGTAAGCACTGTAGATGTCTTTCAGTTCGTCCCCTTCCGCATCCTTGGTGGAATCGGGGAGATCCTGTAGAAGGGTTATGTCAGTAATTTTGAAGCGTGGCTGGGAGAACAATGAACCGCTACCTTAAAGGGCTTCGAATTGCATAGAGTATTCAAGCTGTCGCGCAAAATCTTCCTGTTGGACTGCCAAGTGTCCACGGCCTGAAGTCCGACATCGATGCCAGTGCCCTCGGGCAAGTAGGACTTGACCTCTTTCTCGATCGTGAGACTGAGATCAAATAAAGCCCTAAACAGTAAGGAAAGGTTTATCAGCTTCAACGAGCATCAAGTCAGCCCCCTGTAAGAAAATAACAAACTCCTCCAATGGGTCTATTGCTGCGATGAACTTGTCATAACTATCCCAGTCGAAGGCAGCGGATTTTTCGGTGCGATCGATAAGATTGTTTATATTGGTCCAGATGGTGCGGGCCTTGTCGACAATACGGAAGGAAACTTGCGTGTTGCGCCTAAGGGCACAGACGTCATGGGCGACATACTGTATAAGCAGGTGAACGAGATCTGTTGCAGCGAACTCTTTTGACGTCGAGGGCGGTTGCGTGAGATCAGCGAAGAGAGAGTAAGACATATTGCCCAGTGGGATGGCAGGAGTCAAATCGGCGGGGGTTGTACGATGCTAATTCATCACGATAGCTTCAGGTTGTTTATATGTGAGCGTTCAATACCCAAACAAAAATAGCGGTCGGTTTGATCTATTCTGTTCAGGAGTTTTGGTACACAGCCGGTGCACGGTAAGTATACTCCAAAGGTACAAGACTGGAAGTAGAGACATGTGGCTCTCCATGACGAGCTCGGATAACAAAGAAACAGCAAGACGAAAGCGTGCAGTCGTGAGCAACACGAGTCAGAACGGGATGATCGGATAACGAATGGCAGCGCGGACCAACATGAATGAAACGAGGTAAAGCGCCGACATGTCTTCACTGATAGTGGCACGCCTGATCATAGCTGCAGTCAGGACATCCGTAGTGGTTGCGCAGTGGAGTGCGCCTTAGTAGCCGTATAACTCCTTGATCATGGGACCTGTTGTGCAACGCCATGAAGCTCGGAACGAAGGGGCTCAATGAGCGAAATGGAAAGCTATCTTGGAACACGAGGTTGTGGTGAGGGTTGTGTGAGAGAAATGTGAACGAGCGGGAAGTCAGGACCGTTCCCGTTTGAAACTCAGCGTGCGCTCCGCGAGTCGTAAGTTTGATCCCGGCTTTCGCCGAAACTCAATCGTTCAAACGCTGGCGCTCACCACCGAATGAAAGGACACGTCCTTACAAGCCCTATAATGCGTGGCCGAAACTCAAGATCTATAATTGAGCTTGTCTTTCACGACGTTCGACCAATTCCCCAGCCAGGCTATTGGCCTACCCAATGGCATGGGCTAACGCCACTACGATGAACCCTTGACGGTGGCGTATCGATGTGGCACATGCGTCGTGGAGCGGTTTGCATGTTGCAACATGAAGCTATTGTGTGGGTATGCCGTCATTGCCATCTTTCCCAAGGATCTGCGAGTCACTATTTAGTGTGTGTCCCTGAGAGCACGACTCGTTCTCACCGCATTGTAATTACCACGGTTCGCTAAGCGACAAACGCTGGTTACCACAACGCCTTGACCGTGCGTTATTGATATACGGAAGTGTTTCCAGGTATCGACGCACGGTTTAGTGCGGAACACTATCCACCGGAGGGCGTCAAGCTACACAGGGAAGAACATTTCCAACGGTCCGCCTACAGTTGTGAAATCGGAACGTGAACCCAATCCGCCCTCATAAACACATACGTATATTCCATGTGTGATCTCGGTGCTGCGACGCCGCGGCAGTCTGCCTGAACCCTCCACTACTACTCGAACGCTGATTTTCTGGACCTGTCATGTCTATGAGCTTTGTAGTACGCGATGATACCCATGCTTTTCTCCAAATTTGTGGGCGCTACATCAAGAATGTGCCGTCTTCCTCAGGATTCCAAAAACAATCGATAGCTCTCATAAATATATGTCGAATGCTGGACGATGATAAATCGTTCTCAAGGTGGAAAGGCGGAGTTGAAATGTCACGAGCAGAAGAACTAAGAAGGTGAGTCATGACAATACTGGACTAGGCAATTCTCATGTACGAAGTTCATGTCTACATATGTGGAATCTAGTGTAATTAGTAAAGTAAGCCTGGTCCTGGATCCGGAGAGTGAAAGCAAGCCGCAAGAGTATATCGAGAAGGCTGTCGCAAAGGCTGTATACGAACTCTGCAGATATGTGAAAACCTGGTTGGGATCCGGAGGATATACGGTGATCAGGTTCGTCTTGTTCTATCGGGCATTCAGCTGAAAAATTATTCGCTATAGACAACTTGACCAGTAGTAAAAGTTATATCAAACAGCAGATGAGTGATGCAAAAAAGAAAGATCAAGTTAAGAAGAAATTGTCGGAGAGGATCAAGGAAAAAATTAAACCCGTGGTGAGTCCGTAGTTGACATCTGACAGGCTTCTGCCTGATCATCCAGTGGACTGCAGAAAGACGACTCTGCGGTAGCTGTGGACGTCGTCATTGTTTCTACACCAAAACGGGACACGCCATATATCCATACAATACGTATGTATAGATCTCGTAGACCACGAGCTATAGGGCTAATGTCAGACCACCTCCTATACCGTGACGACAGCCCAACTGAGCCATACATCTACGTTCGATGAGGTCTTGTGGTTCATGAGGAATTTCAAAACCGACCTGGGCCCAATCACTCTGGATCATCGCCCCCACTTCTACCGTACGAATCCGAGGGAATACGGAGACATAAGCCCAAAATTAGAACCCGCAAGAGTTCTTCAAGATTGTTTGGGCGTTGGTCAGAAGAAGGCCACCGTGCAGCTGTATGTTGTACTGGACAGCGGGTATCATATTGTCCTCGACACCGGGTCATCAACGGTTGTATTCGGAAACATATGGACTGACAAGGATCATAAATTCATACTTAAAGGTGGGTGGTCGAGGTAGAAGAGCGATTATTCATTGCTGAGCGCGACGTACAGATATCCACGGAGCACTATATGAGGCCGAGACATTCGGTGCAGTAATTGGCAATTCACGAGTCCAGTTCACCCCACGGCGGTCCGACAGCATATATGAACCATCTCAAGTGGCTATAGCTGAATGGTCTACAGCTGTCAAAATGACCATGGAAGCGATGATCAAAAATCCTGGCGATCGTAAGAACTGGCATTTGAGATGTCTGACACCCCCACCACCCCCTCAAGACGAATCCGCTTTTCCAGAGGTACGTCTACAACAGATCCAATGGTTTGAGTATCGGCCTGAGGCTATTTCTTCCGTATGACAGCCAGACCGCCCAGAATCAGATACAGAGTCCACATACGAAATTTCAGGTGCGTGGGGTTCACAGGCGTTCTGCCGAATTAGGTATCAGCAACCTCACTGGCCTGCTCACTGGCCTGCATCCCTAACTTGTAACAGAATCGTCCTCGGAGCCAAATAAATTCCCGGAACCAATGTTGTCGGCAGCAGCGGCACCATTTCCTCCTTCGCGACGGAAACAGCGCTCTGAAGCAATTCGGAGTATGCCCGTACCAGACACAGGAATTCATTCAAGCTACGCGGCGAATTATACTCCAGGCACGGATTCGGATGCCACTGGGACCACGTTGTTGGAGGACGACGATTCCTCCGAATTCCCTTTCAACGCATCTGATGCCACATTGGTTTCCAACCAAAGGTTCAGACGTCCAGGGACCGCAGAGGACAAGTGGGCGGACAGAAAACCTGGGATATCCCGCGGGGCACCCTACCGGAAACCCGACGCAGGACCTCCTGTGCGCATTATCGCCAACGAATCGTCAGCAGACTTTACGGAATCACAGAGAGCTTCTACGCGCCCAAATGACCCTCCCAAAATGCCACAACCACAACACATTTCACAAACGTTCCAGCGGCCCTCTGCATACCACTCAAGAACAGTAATCGAAGACGCTTCCGACGTAGGTTCAACTCCTAACGATCGCCCACGCGGAGGCCAGTATTCCTCGAACAATGCAACGAGTAGGGTCGTAGCGGGACCATCTTCCACGAACACAAAGTCCTCGTCACACCGCTCTGACCATGTAGACAGTTCTCTTTCCGATCGACAACAAACCTCAGTTACCGAGCGAGGAAGGGGCAGTGGACTGAGGACGGGGGTATCGCCGCAGACTCCCAGCCCATCCGTCAACTCAGTCCCTGGCACACCGTCAAGACTTTCCGCGAATAGCCCCGCGCAAACTTCATTCTCTTCCGCAACGGCGGGTGTACCTTCGTCGGCACCTCTGGCACCCCGTCCTTCACATCCGCCAGTAACAATATATTCGAGTATAAACGTACCTGACGCGAACAACGTAGCCCATACACATGCCCAGCGTACATCGAACGCGCAACAGGAACAGCCTACCACCGCCTCTCAAGTTCGTAGTCAGACTTCGACGCCGGAGTCAAGAAGACGTCCAGATCAAGTCTATCGCACCGAAGGAAATCAGGCTCATCCACAAAACGGTGGAATGGTGGCCAGGGACTCAGGGGTTGCAGGACTTGCGGAAGGTGGCTCGGGTGTGAGAGAAAATGTCGCGAAGCCGGAACGCGAGACAGAGGAGGAAGAGGCAGCTCAGGGTCCTGCAGGTCATAAACGGTGGTCCTTCAGAGCATGGGCAAAAGAGAAGGTGAAGAAGTATGCCGGGGTAGAGATACGATAGAGAACAGGTTGTGCATTAGGTCTCGAGAGTGACCGAGTGATGTATACTTACCAGTACTGCACCGTCCGTCATGTCGCGTTATTCCATGCGGAGGAATTTGCCGGATCGGAGTTCAGCAAACGAACGGCGACAGAATGTTACTGAGTCCGAAGCCGGTCCCCGGACCCCAAGAAACCATGTTCTACACGAGTGTATTTTCTACATAGTGCTCTTCATAATGTCGCGCCTGATGGAAGTCGAGCTTGTTTCTCTTTGTATCCACATAGACTACGGAGGCAACGTGTTGGCGTCAGTGTTGCCGACGTCGTTGATCGCATCATTGCCATCATAGTATGTAACCCTTGTTCAAAACCTCCCGCACTGCTGTCTTCAGAACTTGCCTTCACAGTGGTCTAACATACTGGGTCCCTTACCCATAATCATTCATCTTGAAATATTAGTAGCTCTTGAGCGAGAGACGGCCAAATCGTGGTGACGCTCTCAAGGGATGTCGCTGGACGGCGTATCGAAGTGCGCTGTGCCGAGACCTGCACTGTTGGTATTCGACGAGTTCATTTTGCACCACGCACAAAACTCCCGCTGTCGTCCATATTTGTCCCGAGGCTGCTTGTTTTCGACCTCGGCGGGGCCTGGCGGGGCTCACAACCATGCGGTTGCTCTGGGCTGTCGCTGTCGCTACGGCCTGTTTGCAATATTCATTGAGGCACCAGTGCAGCCGCCTTTCGCCCTCAGGCTGGATCACTTCGGACCCTGAGACTGGAGAAACATGCTCGCAAGGTATAAAAGATCGGGAGCGAGTCTTCCTGAAAAACAAAACAGTCCCCAGTCTCCCTTTCAGTTCTCGGTTTCTCAACTTCCCTTTCATTCACCCTACCACTCTTTTGATTCGAGGCGTACCCAAGATGAGATCATTAGCGGCAGCCATTACTCTGGCTATGTCTATGATTACCCCTGCTATTTCCGTTGCGTAAGTTAGAAACATATTCTCGCAAGGTGCATATGCTGAATAGTCCCCTTCAGACTCTATGGACAGTGTGGAGTACGTGTCCTCAATTTCTAAAAACCACATGCCTGATGCAATACTCAAAATCTTCATCAAATCATGCAGGGCACAAACTACTCAGGTGAATTTCGAGGATATCCATGCTGGTTTGAATTGAAGCCTGAATAGCCAACAGGCGATACTCTGTGCGATTCTGGCTCGACCTGCCAATATATGAACGATTGTGGGTCGCGTCATAACTTCCTTATTCCCCGCATTATTTCACTTACATCCTGCAGATTACTCTCAGTGTGTGGCCAGCTCTGATGCCAGCTCTGTGGCCAGTTCCATCGGCACTTCATCGACCACTACTGTTGCTCAGTGCTCTGCTCCCGCTACCAGCTCCTCTTCGGTTGATTCTTCTACGACGAACGCTAGCTCCTCCACAGCTGTTGCCGTCTCTTCATCTTCCGCAGCTGCTGCCGCATCATCCGCTGCTTCCTCCTCTTCATCCGTCATCAGTGTCTCCACGTCTTCTGTCTCTTCGACCTCGGCTGTGACCAGCTCCGCAGCGGTTGCCTCATCGTCCATCGCTCTTGCTGCAAGTTCTGCCGCCGCTACCTCGACCAGTGGAAGCGCGGCTACTACCACTAGCTCGGCGTCTTCTCCTTCGACTAGTTCCAACAGTGTCTGCTCCGGCTCCACCACCAAGTTTGACTACTTTGGTACGCCGACCGCACGATCTCGAATATTGTGGCATTTTCTGAGGTATAAGCAGGTGTGAACGAGTCCGGCGCCGAGTTCGGAACGGCTATTCCTGGTGTCTACGGTGAGATCGCGGACCCATTTCGATTGATGTATCCTATGGCTGATGCTTTCCCGCAGGAACCGATTTCATCTTCCCCGAGACTACAAGCATCGACGTAAGCTGTCGGTACCCATAATCATACTAACGCCACTTACTGAATCTACGCAGTACTTTACCAACCTCGGCTTCAACACGTTTCGAGTTCCGTTCTTGATGGAGCGTATGGCCCCTCCTTCTACCGGTATAACCGGTGCCTTTGATGACGCCTACCTGGCCAACTTGACCTCTGTATGTGTCTATTGGCAACTCTTTTCCTGCTACGCACTGAAAATAACATTTCAGATCGTGAACTACATTACCGATGCTGGCGCGTACGCCGTCATTGAGCGTAAGTTGCTTGCCAGTGGTTTTATGTATAGATATCTAACTTAAGGCCATATAGCGCACAACTACATGAGGTACGACAGCGCCGTCATCACTAGTACCGACGAGTAAGCCTGCATGCTTTTGCGTTAGTATCAGTATATACTGATAGCGATTTACAGCTTCCAGACCTGTACGTGTGGCATCCCACTTCACACTTGCCAATATTCACTCTTACGAATACGTCTTCAATGCAGTCTGGACGAACATGGCTGGACAGTTTGTAAGCCGCTTACGGTCCAGGTTGCGTTGATGCTTGCTGATGATCGTGAAAGGCTGACAACAGCAATGTCGTCTTCGATCTCATGAACGAACCCCATGACATCGAGGCTGAGACTGTTTTTGAGTTGGTGTGTTCGTCTGTAGTTGACAATCTTCTACTCCCGTACTGATAGATGTGACAGATGCAAGCTGGTCTCAACGGTGTTCGTGCTAGCGGTGCTACTACGCAGATGGTCTTAGTTGAGGGTACCTCGTATGTCTAAACATACAAGCACGTGTGGCTGGATGACTCACTTTTTTTCATCCGAACCCGAAGTTACACTGGTGAGCCACTGTTGTTGGTATTCGAATATTTCTAAATGTTGACCTTCCTTCGTACTTCTAGGTGCATGGACTTGGACCTCGTCTGGTAACGGAGACGCCTTCGCAGATATACAGGACCCCAATGACAATGTCGCCATTGAGATGCACCAATACCTAGACTCCGATGGCTCCGGCACTTCTGAGACTTGTGTTTCCACAACCATCGGCGCTGAGCGTCTCGCGGACGCTACGACCTGGTTGCAAGAGAACAATATGAAGGGCCTTCTCGGTGAGATTGGTGCTGGGTCAAATGGTTCGTTTCTCTCCAATTGTAGC
Source organism: Stereum hirsutum FP-91666 SS1 (assembly GCF_000264905.1). Taxonomy (NCBI): domain Eukaryota; kingdom Fungi; phylum Basidiomycota; class Agaricomycetes; order Russulales; family Stereaceae; genus Stereum; species Stereum hirsutum. The sequence goes on along the minus strand of NW_006763137.1, from coordinate 1,708,787 downwards.
CAGTACTAGACGCGCTGATCTTTTCGTGATGTCTAGCCGACTGTATCGCCGCTGTCCAGGGCGCTCTTTGTGCCTTGGCCGAGTCTGATGGAGCTTGGATCGGAGCTTTGTGGTGGGCCGCTGGTCCATGGTGGGGAGATGTACGTCCTGCTCTTATGACTTTCTCAGGAACTTCATGCTGACCATCTCCATCATTTCCAGTATTTCACCTCCATCGAGCCCTCCGACGGCGCTGCCATCGCCGACATCCTCCCCCAAGCTCTCGAGCCTTTCCTGTAATTGATAGCATTGGTTGCTTAAGAGTACTGCGCCACGCCAGGTATTACGCCACTGGCTTGTCTTATACCTTGTTTACATTCGCCCAAGCTGGCTTGCCAAGGTCGGGCACCTTGATAATAGGTACACATTCACTAGTATTATGTAGCACACAGGATGTCCAAATGATCTCTGTCCATGGTTCTGCTCCCGAGTTGGAGATGATGGTATTATTTTGAGCATGATTAGCGACCGACATATAGAGAGCTCGAGCCCAAGCACTGTACCCACAAGAGGTGGTGCGTTGCGGAGCACAAGATGTCAAAGGTTGGCTGTCTAATGGGTGACTGGTACTCCAAGATTGGCAAGCCGAACGGAAGCACACGCTAGTAGTATTTTAGTACAATGCAGAGGGCGCACTTTTACAACAATAAAGGGTCCAGAGAACAAAGTATGCGATATGAGACTGTGCAGGAGTGTAGTTTTTGGTATGATTAAATGAAGTAGGGAACAAGGATTCGTGACAGTCCTATTCCCTGTTAGTGCGATTCCAACCGCGAAGCCTCTGAACCAGCGGGTGATTTTTCGACCTTGCTCCCTTCTCCTGCACTTATCACGTCGACTGCATTGACACCGTGGCCTTGAGGGGTGGAGGTTGTAAGGCTGGCGAGACTGGCGAGGTCTGCGATGTAGGAAATGTTTTGGACATCGGAAATGGGATCGAAGGTCGCTAGAGGTTGGCCTCCCTCGACCAGCGTAACGATCCGCCCATCCGTCTCTATGACATAGCCTACGACCCTTCCGCCATAGTCAATGTAAGGCTGTTGAGCTGGCTGACTAGGAGGTTGAACCCGTGGTCGCTGCGCATCAGGTGGAGTGGGTAGAATTTCGAAGGCTTTGTTGACGGTGATGTAACGAGGTTTGTATGGCACGATGGATGCTGCAGCTCCCGTTTCAGGAGGGCCGGGGTCGCTTGGGTCGGGAAATGTGTACGACTCCTGCGTTGAGAGGGGAGAGAGGGGCTCGCCGTCTATCCATCGCCTGTACTCGTCGAAAGCATAGGCGGTGCGAGCGTAAAATTCTTCGTCTCGACGCCGAATGTGATCTGCCGGGTTGGGGATGTGAGGAGTGCGATGAGCATCTGTGGGAGTGCGGGTGTTGAGCATATTCGCGGATGGGAAGAGAGTTGTGAATGACTGGGAGGTAAGTGGTGTATGTGTGCGCGGTGTAACTGCGGTGACGGGGTGCTGTATGCAAGATGCAGAACCAATTTATACTTCCCGGCAACTCAGACAGCCTACGACATGCGAAACCGAAAGGGAAATAAATTATGGAATGGACAGAATAAAGGCTAGATGCGAGACTGAGTCGCGCCGCCGAGGCTGTGATTCAAGTCGGCCCGCTCACGGCCTCTTCCTCTGAGATATATGGGAAAGTGAAACAGGAGGATTCGTGGTAGCGGGGACTCCCCAGCAACAATATCGGAGCACATTACGACGGCCGCCGAGAGCGAGCAGATACAAGCCCATCTTCTCGGAGGCGCCGCCTTGCCTGTAAATTGTCTGAAGCGGAGACAAAGCTTTCAAGAAGATGTTGAGCCCAGAAGATATTCAGCTTGACTGGCCGCCCGGTGCGATGTCACGGCCTCGCGCGCTCCCTTCCAAACCTGGAAAGTCACCCCGCTAACAGAGATTAGAAATCATTGGATTGAGAGAGACATAAACAACTTGAAGAAGGATCAAAGGACTGAGAACGACAAAAATGAAGCTGACTCGAGTTGAAACCAAGGAAACGAGGTAGGATCACCTCAGGCCCAGTGTCTCATAATTTATGCGGTTGTTTCTTGTGAAGGCTCAGGCAACTCAGCCGGCATCGTGGGCACAGTTTCCTTCGTCATAGCTGTGCGATGCTCTGCCAAACGCTGAAAAAGTCGTTCGGGGCTTAAGATCTAATACAAAGACAGCCGAAAGACACTGCGCACCTGCTTGAGATTCTGCAGCCCCGTGAGCATCGCATCAATCTTCGCTTCGGACAGTTCAGACGTCTATGGGAGAATGATGGTCATTTCGTGAAATATCAGCGACGAGGAAAGCAAAACGACTGACCGACTTCAAGAGCTGCCTGCCAACATCCTTTACCTTTTCTCGCTCCATATCCCAGTCGTATCCCGCGTTTGGCCCAAGCAGGTTTGCACTTTTTTGGGGAATCACCGCGCCCACAATAGGTCGCGTCATAGCTTGCTTCTGGCTCTGGCTTTGCGAAGATGTGTCCTGCAAGACGTCCTCCCTCTTCCCCGCACTCCGCCCAAAGCCAGTCCTAGAAGACCCCTCTACAAATGAACCCGGAGTGGCATCAATCCTTGGCCAATCTTTGTCCACCCCATAGTTCCCGTCCCGCCCGCTACGCCAGGCCTGCCCGAATCCCCATCCCCAACTGCTATCAGAGCGCCAGCCCCGTCGCCAGCTATCCTCCGAAGCAAGAAATTCGTGATGTTTGTCCCGGTGGTTCACCCACGCAAGGCCCGAGACACCACCGATTAAGAACCATAGGAGTCTGCTGGGGCCCCGCCGAGCCCATCGTTGATGATGCCAGTGGTTGTGGTGATGCATGCCGGGACTACCACCAGTGAAGTCATATGGGAAAGGTCGCATTGGTGCAGGGTAAGCGATCGGGACTGTTGAGAGAGAATGTGTATGATGAAAACTTTGCCTGCACGGTGACCATTCTTATAACTTCTTAGAAGTTTATACTGCCGCACTGAGTCGTCAGTTCGGCTCAAGAGCATTTTTTTCATGGGCATCCAACGGCACGAGCTCCAAGACCATCGCTGAACTAGATACAGTCTGTGCGCTAAAGTGGTTGAATTCGCCGGCTGAACGCGTAGACGGCGGACTCGGACGTGCCGGGCCGGTGGTATGCCGGCCGACCACCCAAGCAGGCCAACGTGTCATCGCCACCGAGGTGCCACAATTGAGACCATATCCGTCACGGGCCATCAGCGTACAGATTCTCGCTCGCACCTATTTTTCCCTTTATACACTCTACTGTACAACACAAGATTGTCTCCACGATTTCACCGGTCCCTATCCATTGTAGGTGAACCTTGAATTTATACCTGTTAGCTAGGTCGCAGCTGCCTTCGAGGAGAGAAACACTTTACCAATTTGTTCTGTTTGACGACGAGAATTGTCAGAGTAGGCTAACGGAGCAAACAAATCACAACATACCGCGCATCTACTGCTTCCTTCCTCACAGACCTCTTTGGGTCATCCAAGACTTTCGACAACTCCCGCAAGACATGTGCCTTTTGCGGATGGAGTACATCATACCGCACTACTTGTGGCAGCACGGATAAAAACTTCAAGGCCGCTATTCGTACCCTCTGTGCCGTCATGTCAGCCTACGTATATGCAACCAGTATGACAAAGTAGACGCACCGCATCAGGCATGATATCAACGGAACAATTCAGTAGCATGGTCGAGGCAAGTGAGGACGCATGCTCAGCGAATACACTCCCTTCCTTCGAGCTCTTTGCTGCGCCCTCGACTTCAGCTTGTGCGGCAGAAAGGAGAGTCGTAATGACGCTAGCTCGGATTGTCGGGTCAGGAAGGTCGAGCCCTCGCAGGAGGAGTGGCATCAACTGTGGATAATCCTTAGCAAACTGGTGAGAGGTACGAAGGAAAGAAGCAGCTGACCGTTGGCATCTCGTGTGCATAGACGGATTTCGTGATGGATGTGATGAGGGATGTAAGCGCAACGAGATGAGCAGTCTGTTGACGTGGGTCTATATGAAAGAGTTAGCACTAGATCTCGTCCGTGAAAACGTGAACTTACCGGACGCGTCCTTCGCGCCGCTGATAATCCGCGGTAAAAGAGCATTTGTGTACTTTTGGACGTATAAGATCTATGGAAACGTTAGTCTCCCCCTTCATCAGGAGATATTTAGCCAGGTCTCATTAATTACCCTTATAATAGCGTGGTTCTTCTTCGTGAGCACCTTGTCCGATCCTATTGCAGCGCCGATAGCCCTCGCAGCGTCCCAGCTGACACTATCGTCATCGAAGAGTTCGAAGAGACGGTTCACGAACCGCAAAGCGTTCGGATGGTTGCGCACGAGCAAACCCTTACATACCTACCAACATTCGAAACGCCCAAGTGTTATTTGAGCTCACGCAAGGAAGGGTCGGAGGACGTACCCAAGTCCATGCAGTAAGAGCATATCGTCTCTTTTCCTGACTACTCGATGTATTCGCGACATCCGAAAGCCAGAACGAGTCCAGATGAGAAGATAGGAATGTATTCAGATCTACAGCAGATTGTCAAAAACGAATACGTATGACGGTGAACAGTGCTCAGTGGACTGACCTTCCTCTCTTTTGTTCACCACGGCAGCAAGTAGGTGCCACACACTTTCCCGCTGAAGCCCGTTCTCAGCTTGATGACAGCTCCATTGGAGAATCATGTTAAGGAAGGCGCTCGGGTCTTCAACCGATAATCGAACCTTCATGAGAAATGGTCGTACATGATGGGTCCGAGAAGAGTCGACGGAAGATGTATACCACGCTTACCTCCTTATGCAGACCTGTGATCCCCTCCGAGAAGAGTGCTACTAAGTCCTTCTGAGCTTTGGGTGCAGTGGACTACCAGGGAATCAGAAAAAAAGGAGAAAGAAAGGACTAAGATAGGATGTTGCCTACCTCGAATGGCACAAAATGCGCCTGTGGAGATATCTTTTGTTGTCCGACAGCAAATCTCCGTACCTGTCCCTGCGTGTACGCGTCGACCAACTCTTTGACAAACGTATTCTGCCTCCTACACGCAAAGGAAACACAGACAGGCTTGTCAGAGTCTCATTTCACTGATCACGAAAGGGAGGAGGAAACACGCACTGCGAGCCTAAAGTCTGCACTACCAAATTGAGGATCCGCCCCGCAGCGCTCACAAGCCTGGCATCCGAGACCAACAGAGCTCTCCTCCTCGTACCGTCCTCGCTAGCAGCTAATGTTGAACATATAAACAGATTGAACAGCCTCGGCACCAGTCTGTCTATGTATTTCTGCACATCAACGTCCCCGTGATCTACCTTGTCCTGAAGTACGCTCCCAAGAGTAGTAAGAAGTGCGTGTGCATAGGCCGCTGCCGGTTCAAGATCCTCCTCTTGGCCATTCATCGTTTCTGGGTACTCAGATGATGGCGGTACAGTGGGGAAGCATAGGAGGTCGAGTTTCGTAGTGAGGCGGACAACGAGGGTTTCGAACAAGTCAGACTGAGCACACAACCGTGAGAGCGAAGTTAGCGTCGTCCAGTACCGGGCACGAGTGATTGCGTCGGTTCGTGGAGGCGCGTCGTCGGGGAGAGCAGAGAAGAGCAGTGGAAGGGTCGTTTGCGAGACGTGATGCGGAGCGGTAGACGAAATAGTCGTAAGGAGAGTCAATGCAGAGTCCCTGTTTAACGCCAAAACTGATAAATCACATCTTCACTCCGCGCATCACACTCGAAAGTAGGCTTACGTGGTGTCTGATATATCCTCCCTGTGGCTTCCTAGTATGTCGTTCACATTCTGTACCACGAAACCTATCTCTTCATCTTCTAATAGATCAGGAGTCGTGACAAGAGCCAGGAGCCCTTCTATTGATGGAGATGCCAGGGACGGAACTTTCAGACCAACGGTAAATGCACCAAGAACTTCGTCCTTGTATGGCAATAACGGTGGTCCTGTCGACGAGACATTATCTGGCCGAGACATGCAGTCCCGTGCAGCGGCGACGAGGGAGGACAAAAGAGAGAGGACCGAGCCGCGGTTGGCTACTTCGTCCACATTGAGGAAGAGCTTGATCAAATGCGGCACGACCTGTGCGAGGGTAAACTTGGAGACAGAGGCTGTGAACGCAGAATGGCGATATTCAACATGACCGCCGGGAAGAATGGGAAGTTGAAGAAGACATACGCGTTGTTGACATAAAAGCACAGATAACCTTGATGGCAGGTTTCGCTTGACTCTTCTCCGGTTCCCTCAGGATATGTATACATTCCTCACACGCCTCTTTTGCCAATCCTTGAATATCTGCATCTGAATTTTGTGCCGCGTCAGCGTCAGCGTAGATAGTTTTGATAAGCACTTGTAGAGTTTTGAGGGCTTCGGCTTCTGTTTCTGGGTCCGTGGGTTGAAAGATCTCGAGACGAAGGTGATTCCATGTTTTCTTGGCTAGAGCACGTGCAAGAACAGGACCGAACACGGGAAGGCAGACATCCATTGTTTGGAGAACGTCTCTCTGAGAAGTATGGGAATTAACGAGCCATACAGACCTGATATGGGCTAAAAGCTTACCTTGACCGTTGGGGAACCCATGTTGAGCTTCTCAAGGAATTGGTGTATGGCCGGTTCCCCGAAAGCCGGTGTGGCGCTCAAACACAGTCTGCAAAAACTGGTCAACTGGGAAGCAGTGAAGAGCCATCTCGTTGAAAACCTACACCAGCGCTTTCCGAAGGTCATCGGGAGTGATGTTGAAGTTTGGGTCATCGGCCGGGGGTCGAAATGAGATGGGGAAGTAGCAATATACGATATTGAAAAAGTCCTGTAGAGAAGCATAAATTTTGAAAAAACCGAATGTAAATTTAGGATGAAGTGGAGTACCTCCACTTTGTCACGAATATCAAACTCGATTAAAAGGACACGAGCTATAGCGAACGCGACCATAAGGTTCCGAGGATCTCGCTCTCCATCGGCGAGCGCGATATACCCAGTCAGGAAGTCATTTCCCATATTCTTCAGAGCTAAGCAGAGTTCAGGGCTCCGCGACATAAATATCGGAACGATCAACTCACCTTGTCGATATCGAGCTATCAGGGAGTCAAAAATAGAGAAGACAACATGCCTCTGTGGTTGCACCAGAGCCTGCATCTTCACGTTCGCAAACAAACTGAAAGTTGGCCTCAACGACTGTTCTCCCGTAAGAGCGAGGTGGGCGATGGACTTACGCTTCGCAGATAGTGACAGCATCGTCAGATATGAATGCAGGAAGACTCGTGAGGTTAAGTATCCCATTTAGAGCAGGAACAATGGTCTCTGTGTCTTCCAGCTTCGAGGTGAAGAACGCGATGAGAACCTTTACTGCGAATCGCTTGAGCGAAAGCTGTGGACGATGGGTGAGATTCGCACGGACCAGACTGGCGATTCAGCTTGTCTGGAGAACACTTTCCGACGACAGAGGCAAGGTACTGAACACCTACCAAGCCTGGCTTCAACAGACGAGCGAAATGGTGCATGAGATAATGCATACCTTTCGTCCGAAGTAGATCCTCCTCCGATGTAAGATACTCCCCCAGAGCCTGTACGACATATAGCAGCTTGATGTCCCCGCTGTTGATGCCTTATGGTGCATTTTAAGCAAGATATCATCTTGACGATGTTCGTGTTGCGCACCTGCAGCAGTGTCCTCTACCTCCTCATCTCTCCCAGTGGCCACCCAAGTTTGCGCAAGCCTCTGTGCAGTCTCCATCGTCTATGCCAGTCAATTGACGATCAATGACAGATAAGGGGCCTCAATAGGAGTCTACGTGGCCTTCGTGGCCTTTGGAGTTCGATAATTCAATGATGAACTCGAATACTGTCGTGGTGTTTTACTGAGAGCGACTAGGGGAGAGTATTTACAGTCGAAGTGGCGAAGAGGGGTATTTGCGGCAAACGCCGAAGCAATTCGAGCGCTGAAGTCATGCCAAGGTGCTAAGTAGTAAGTCAGTGTTTCGTGTAAGTGGCCGCGGGTGATCGAGTCGACGGGATTTGGTAAGCGACGGGATATCCGGAGGAAAGCATCAAGAGCTGGGGAGAGCGGCTGGGATTATGCCAGTGGTCTTGCGCCCGGTTCCGGAGTGTGTACGCTGATGTCTGTGCGAGACAGCATCGACTCGGAAGGCCTCGTCGTGCCTACGAAGGGGCCGACTCATAGAGTATTTTTAAAAAAAATACAACTGGCTGCTAGATACTCTAAGACTACTACATTACGTACTAGCGTGCTCAACATCTTTGATACTTGGACCGCAGACGCAGAGGACAATTGTACGCGCCGCAGGCCCGAAAAAATAGACCCGAAGGTCTCTTTCAAGCAACGTTTGAGCATAAAATCCGGCCGTTGAGCGGTCCAAATCGAGAGGAGGGGCGAGCGGCAAGTGCGAAGCTGTGCCACACCTTCTCGGACTCATCTCGCTTGCGAGAAACTTACTGGACTTGATCGCCAGTAAGTTTCCAGTAAGTTTAAGTTCGGCACGAACTTATTGCACTTATTGCTGCCAAACGACAGACCTTGGCAACTTATCCAGTAAGTTCGGCATGCCTCGTTAACGCATGAGCCCCTTCGCTGGTGCTTTGCTTGTCCGCACTCATGATCACGATCTTTTTTTTCGGTCTCTTCTTCGTCATCAGAGTCCTTTCGCTACGCTGAAGCCTCGTAGCGCCACCATGGCTTCCTTCGTAGCACACGGGATGCATTGTTTGGGCCACAGTGTGGCACTCATTCCATACATATAATGCCTCTTGCTCCCATAGTTTTCTCCAGACTCAAGTTCCTCCATGGAATAATATAGTTTCATTTATTGGGGAATCAAGTACTCAAGATGTAACATACACATATACAGCTATGCATAAGGGTGCTGGACAAGAAATTGCTGTTGAAGCTAAGTATTGTGGCACAAGAACTGAGAGCAAAATGAGGAAAAACTCGTACATAAATTCCACTTGCAGTTATGAGAGATCGCTCGAGGCAATGAGGAGAGAAACACAGATCATATAAGCATATATAGCTCGAAAGCATCGAGAAAGAAGAGAGCGAAGAGAGAGCGAAGAAGTTCGACCACTGGAAGCAAAGTGGCGGCGCGCGAAGCGCGACGCCCAACGGAGGCAGGTGGACGCACGTGGAGTGGCTGTGCCGTGCCGTGGCCGGCCGATCAATATACGATCGACGGCTGCGGAAGCGCCCGGAAAGGCGAATTCCCTGTAAGTTTCTCGACATAAGTTCCTTCGACTTTGTTTCGTCTAAAGCTATGTACGCCACATTACATACTGTAATTCTTATTGGTCTAGCTGGGCATGGAACGACAGGGAGATTCCCTCCACGTTGGGTCCATATCGGTGCCCTGCTCGTCATTCCAAGTTATGTCTTTGAGCGGCCCCCATCTCTTCACCTTTCTCTAGATCTACAACCTCGTGTGATTCGCTACCAGCCCATCTCGTACTCGGCTCAATATCCAATCCAAATCCGCCTCTTCCAACCCCTCTCTCCCTATCCTTTTCCTCGGTCTCACCCACAGCAGGACGGCTCTCATCGGCAGCTGCGACGGTATTCGCCGCACTGGTCTCGATAGTGTTTGTATAAGAATTTGGTGCATTGGATGTGTCGGTACCAGTGGCGGGTGACGACTCGGGGACCCCGTTAGAGGCAGCGAGTGCTCTTTGACGCTCACGTTCGCGACGACGTGCGCGTGGGTTCAGAATGAAGGCGGCAATGATGACTATGGCGTCGAAAAACTGAACGAAGCGGGGGTTTAGAAGAATGGCGATGTTCGAAGAGAATTGCACTCACTACGACAAGTGAATAAGTTATGCTAGCGATGACATCAAAGTCTTCCTTGAATGCGAGGGACAGATCGGAAAATACACCCCCGAGTAGGTCGACGATCATGAACGTAACGGATATACCGACGACGGCTTTATGTTTGTAAATCTCGTAGTATTGTGGGCTGTTTGTAAATGACCAGAAGGGTAAGCTACTCGCAGTGATGGGATAAGACGGATACCGAATGACGACAATGGACTTACAATAAAGCGAGTGAGATCATGACTGAGCTCAGGATTCCGAAGAATTGTACCCCTCGTTTTGCGGATTCTTTGCCCTCGCGGTAAGCAGGCTGTCCAAGAAGACCATGAGCGTGCTCAGTGAGGCGTGTATGATTTGTTAAATGGGGATAGGGTGGAAGTGAACATACCCGTAAGGCGTAGACGAAGCCTGTCTCGAGGGCGGCTTCTGTGACCATAATGCCGAGGAGAACGGCCACACAGAACCGAAAAGATCGACCATTATCGTAGTAAAGACACTGCAGTCATAAAATATATCAGTTGACTCGAGAACCTTGCTAGCAACATAAGGTAGCGCACCTGTACCCACGAGATCAATGCAAAGGTCGTGAACAACTGAGGCTGCAGTATTAAAGGTATGTTCAGGTCTTGCACGATGACATATACTCCTAATGGGACGGCCGAAAGTGCCCATACAAGCCTGATCAAATGTCGACATATACCATCGTCAGACTGACAGGCCAGTCAATTGAGCAGACGTGAGGAGCTCGACGTACGGTAGCCAGTGTGAGAGGCCCTCTGTGGACTTTGTACGGTATGATTTCCATATTTGTGGCAGCAGCTGGCCGCACCAACAAACGGTTCCTATTAGAGATCGCGATATATGGCTGTTAAAACAGATACTAAATCCTGAAGACCGCCATGGTTAGAAGGAGAAGCGTACCGATTGTACCCAGTACATTTTCAGCAACACGGTTCACGGGCATGGAATTAGCGTTGTATAATTTTATTCTTTAAGTAGACGACAGAAAACCCAAGAAAGTCCACCGCGAAGTTTGACGATGAGCAAGTAAACGCAGAACTCGGACAGCTCATGGAAGACAAGGCCAGATGAGCGTAAGCCATATACATGAGACCATCTCTCTCGAAAATGAGTCATGCATTCACATCATCTTCCCGGGATAAAGCAAAGCCTTCAAACGTACGAAAAAAAAAACGATCTCGAGTACCGGCGGGCGGGGGCAAGGCGTGACCTCATTTTCCGTTCGGGTTGACGCAGGTTGACGAACCCAGCGTTCTTTGTGGCGCCACGACTTGGCCACGACCCTCGTTTTGCTGCGTGGCGTTGCCTACGGCGAGCGGACAAAGCCACGCGATACTTGACCTCGGAAGTCCGAAAGACCGCCGACCACCAGCCCGCCAATCAGAAGCACGTTAGCGCTAATTAAGAAAGACAAAGACACGATCCACAATTAGAAGAACGCGGAGAAAGCTGGAGAAAGCTGCAGAGACGCCACAGAAGCGCACTAATGTAGGCATCGGGCAGGAGCTTGGAGACGAAAGGAGACAAAGTCCGAGACCATGGGAATCTAGTCTGGATATTTGAAGGATCCAAGCTTGTCAGACCAGCACGCATAGGGGCCCCAGTGACACATGGGACTCCTGAGACCAGCTGGTGATGCGAGCATGGATGGTGTGCATTATACAGAACGCGAGAGCGAACAAGCAATGAACGTACAATTACATAGTAGTACAGACCAGAATAAAGCATTGAAAGATGTGGGTATCGGGTAATCCTCAGAGTCCTCGACCCATGAAACGCAGTGTGTGATGTTCCAAAACTAATGCTCGCCTAAACCTCATGGGGTTTCGACATGTTGCTCGGGGTCATCCAGAAGTCCTTGTCGGCCATACGATATTGGCGAACACGGTACGTCTTCTTCGCGTAGTACGAGCCTGCGCCCAACGAAGCTGCTGTGAGCATCAATGGCATGGGGCCTTTCCGAAGACGAGGAACGGAGGATGCGAGAAGGAGAGCAGAAGCGCCTATTATTAGATGGGGTGTCGTGGCAGTCAGTGAGAGCTCGCTTGACACCTCCGACGATGAAGAGAATTGAGGCTCACCCACTGCCGTCTCCAAACCATTTGCCGTCTGCTTTTGGATGCTGTCCGCACTGTAGAGGTAGAGTGCGCCAACGCTGTGATGAATAAGATGTCTTAGCAACCAGAACAGTCGTTGGCGCGGAAAGAGTCATACCCTACACCGACAAGGAGAGATGGAATAGATCGTGTCCGTGCAAACCCAGTCACACCTCCAGCAATGCACAAACCGCCCTGATGGTAGAGATATGCTCAAGCAATGTCATGAGTAGGAGAACTGAGTGCTAACACACCATAGCGTATGCTGGGAATGCAGACTACATGGTAGACAGACAGCAACCGTCAGCTCAACTGTCGCCCAAAGCACAATCCAGGTGGGGACACGCGACACCCACCATATTGACTTGAACTTTGCGGTAAAAGTAGAGGAAATTTCACAAAATCGGGCGCAAGTTCTATAGACGAGTAGGTGGGCAAGGGTATAACAAGGCTGATGGGGAACCCATGACTTTATATACGCAAAGGAATATACGGCAGCGCCCACGCTCAGCACTGCTCAGCAGGTCTGCTGAGAGCCGCGTTCTCATTCACAAGCCTCGACCCCGCGTTCTGCCACAATGCGGGGTAGTTTCTCACGGACCCGCTGAGGCAACGTGCGGCCCGGTCGAGACAGCTCTTCGAGAGGCACCTCGCCACAACCTCGACCAGGTCTCGGACTTCATTCACCCAACTTCTCCCCATGCAGCTTCAGAGCAATCTTGTACGCCACATATAATTTACACCAAGAAAAAACTCGACAGACTATCATGGGTCTTACAGATAATTTGCCCGAGAAGAACGAGGAATATGGAACGAAGCAGTACTGGTACACTATTTTTGTCCCGTTCGTTTCCCCCTCAGACCACTGACAGAATATACACATTCGTTTTTTCCCGCGACGTGGTATAGGGATCAACGCTATAGCCAGTGAGCCCTCTCGGCACATCTTCGCGCAGCAAAAGAGCAACACGGCTGAACGGCACACATGCTCACCTAAGGGAAGCAACGGATGCCACATTCGACTGGTTCAAAAAGTACGAAGATGTGGCCGATCTCATACGTGATGCCATTCCAGACAAACATGCCAGGATCCTCATGCTTGGATGTGGTAACTCGACGCTGTCCGAAGACGTGAGGTTTTCACCTCCCCGAATGGTCTGCAGTTCAGCTCATTTTCTGAGGGACATTCTAGATGTACGATGATGGCTACAAGAACATCGTGAACATCGATGTTCGTCCCGGTTTCATCCTTTGAACATTCACCGTTTGAAAATCTGACGCACTTCATCTTCCCGACCCGTCACAACTATTCATCCAGTATTCCGATGTTGTGATAGAACGCATGAAGTCGCGCCACAGCGTTCGACCAGAGATGGAATGTCAGTCTGTAGGCCCAGTGCGGTCCTCGCCCTTCTGCATCCTTCTTTCCTTTCCCGATCTCTCCCGACCCGGAATTCACTACGAGAGACGCACGATGATTCCACTCTGTTGTGGCGTTGCGAGGAAACGAACGCGTTACTAACTCTCGAACACGCTCTGGATTTCCATGTCAGGGCACGAAATGGATATCAGAGATTTGAAGTTCGAGAACAATTCGTTCGACATCGCGATTGACAAGGGTAAGCCACCGTGGCGTACCTTGAAACCTTCGTCTTACTGAATTTCCTCCGACATAGGTACGATGGATGCGATGATGACCGCCAAAGGCGACGTTTGGGCACGTATCGCACGGTCGCACTGTCTTGTGCACCACGTCAGTACTAACCTTAGTCGTTTGATATGCAACAGGATCCACCACAACAAGTGATCGATGATTGTACGAAGGAAGTCGACGAAGTGATCCGGTAAATTCCAGCCATCTCCTCCATTGTCATTCCCTGCTGATTAACTATAAACTATCAGCGTGCTCCGAAAAGGAGGCCAGTTCCTCTACCTCACCTTTGGTCAACCACATTTCCGAAAACGGTTTCTAGAGAGAGAAGGCACGACACTGGAGATCAAGAGGATTGGAGAAGCCTTCCACTACTATTTCTACATCTTGCGAGCTTGATATAGAGAGCCTCCACGAATGGCAAGCTGTAAGGAATATCCGGTGGCGGATTTGTATGAGTTCTGGAGAAGTTTTATGACTCGTGTCATTAATCAACAGAACAATAAATGTACCAACGAAGAAGTTATCAGAATAAGAACTTGACATTCTGATAATAGTCCACCATCGGATTGTCCCCGTTCCTCAATCTCGTCCTCCCCAGATCCGCGTATGTCTCCACAAACTCCGCATGCGAATACACATTCGACTTCCTCTCTCCGACCGGCAGCCCGCTCGCGCTCGCCACCCCATCTACCGGCGGTCTCCTGTTCCTGGGCTGATAGCTCGAAAAGAACCCCGCTCCTTCGCTCAGCAGCGACGCATTCGTCGACAACGGCGACACCCTCGAGTCGAAAAAGTCGGAAGTGGAAGTCGTGGAGGGTTGAGCGAGGATGTGTTCGTACATATCCCGGAGCCGTGAAAAGTTGGTGGCGAAAAATATGTCGAAGAAGCCTTGCTTAACGAACAGGGTTTCGGTCGCGACGGTTGAGTTTTGAACTCGCGTTTGGACAACTGGCGCGTTAATCCCGGGTATGGTATCCGGGAGTGAGCTGAAGTCGGTTAAGAGGAGTCGGTGGCGAGGGAAATGAGATCGGAGGGTGCGAAGAAGGTTGAGGAGCCGGGTAGGTATGTATTCTGGTTGCGAGAGATTGGGGACGAACGGAAGGCTGTTATAAAGGGCGCGGATTGTGGGCGAATTGAGGAAGCTCGGGTAGGGTGGTGGGTCGTTTAGGCGTCGACGAAGGGCGAGGAAGGATGCGATGAGAGGGTCGGTGACCCGTTCATATAGCATACCGAAATCGTTGTTCTTGTCGATTGTGACAAGGGCCTGGACTGGTTGGAGCGTATGAGTATCGTAACGAATCAAGTCGTGTGCGAAGTTGTCCTGCCGAAAAGTCAAGCAAGGTCCAGAGAACATATGCAAAGGAGAGGGACGTACGACGACTTCCATAGCTAAAAAGAAACATGGCCGGGGTTCATGTGTATTCCAGTGAAATATACTCTCGTTCGTGACCTGGACGCACGGATGGACCGGCAACAGTTTATTTCGTTGGTATCCCGCCAACCTCTTACTAATCTCGATGATGTGGTAGTGGGTCCGTTCGTACACCTCTGGGTACTCCTCTTCGATATAGTCCAATATGTCCAGGGCAAGTGTACCATTTCCAGCGCCAATCTCATATATTACGAGGTCCTCGTATGGAAAGTACTTGAGAAGGTACTCCGCGACGAGGCACTGGGCTACCGCCTGGCCATAGTACGGCTACTGAGCCATAGCCACAACAGCAAAGCGTAAAATGTTAACAGCATGAAGATAGCAGAATGAGAGGCATGACCTTGAACAGCTCCGTAGGCGTGTGCCAGATTTGCTTCCCCGGACCCGAGCCATCCAACCCATACCCGCGATACCTCCTCGACACCTCTGCCTGAAACTCCGCCGTGTCCCTCAATTTGGTGAACTCTATAGGACCTTGTTCCGTCTTAGCCTCGAAGATGGTTGCCTGTTTCGGAAAATACCCATAGTTCGGATTATAGAGCGAGTCCTCGATGAAGTCGCGTACGAGCATCTTCACACGCGTCGGTGGTGTGGTAAACGACTCGAGGTCGTTGGCCGTCACGCGAGTATAGTCCGTATGTTCGGGATCAGGGGACGCGTTGTAGAAGTTGACATTATAGTTGACCTTTTCATCGGGTTTTGTCTCCTTCTCGGGAGCTTCGGATAGATTGACTTCGGGCTGAGGATGCGGATGATGGTGACGGTGAGGGTGACGGTTTTTATGAAGACATGCTGTCGAGGAGAGGGAGCGAGTGAGGTTGAGTGACGGACGTCCTTGAAAGTGATGGGCCAGATATCGTCGTGTACAGGTCAGACGTAGCATGAACAACAGGATGTCAGGCCACAGACCCAGTCGGTAAGTGAAGGAGCGGCGTCAAACCAGCTGCCAACCATTTCATGGCCCGATCAAATGGCGCCGCGAAGGTTTCACGCCACAATAGAGAATCTCGGGAGGACTCGGACAAAATGTTTCTTACTAGGCTCTAAATATGTATTTGTTCATCGGTCGCTCTACGTCTATGCACTCATTCTAACTAAATACCTTTTTTTTGTTGATTCATAGGCTATAAGACATATGGAGGTACGAAGAGCCGCCACGGTGGCCATATTTGAGTCAGTTGCGATCGGTTGCTTCCGAGGCTCCCTCAACTTAGAGGGTTTCCACAGTTTCCACTCTGACTCCACACAAACTTAGAGGAGTACTTATACACAAAGGTTAGATGTATCCGAGCTCTCCTGGTGACCCCTTCTAACCTGCTATCACCGTGCACATTCTCAAGCTTCTCAGGCTGGATCAACTCACTACCATTGGCTACACGAGTAAGTATCTTCACGGCGTGCGCACTTGTCCCTGGCAGTCGCCACACAACATTGAGGAGTGCAAAGGCATTGCCAGTTACTAATATACGTAGGATATATCCTGCCGATATTCTGCGCTTAATGTGTGGCTCATAGTGGTCTCTTAGCAGCTTGCTATGTCAGGCGCCAGCACTCCAGGACCGCCCACGTCGCGCCCCAAATGCCGTGGTTACGGCGCCTACATCTCCTGCGACGGTGCAGATCTCACAGCATATGGCACATATATCAACGAACAGTCTAGGACTGCGACTTGTTATATCCAAAGCGAAGCTGGCAAAGTCTGAGCCCTTTCTTCAGTCGACCCTTTGACTCCCGTTTACCCTATGCATCATCGTGTGTCGTACCAGGAATTCACAGTACACTGCGAAGACTACGCTAACAACACGGGGGCATCTCTGTCAGTATATATGGACGGCCGATTTATGGAGAGACAAGGCTCAGCGATACCAAGATTTCGAGG
This sequence comes from Stereum hirsutum FP-91666 SS1, assembly GCF_000264905.1. Taxonomy (NCBI): domain Eukaryota; kingdom Fungi; phylum Basidiomycota; class Agaricomycetes; order Russulales; family Stereaceae; genus Stereum; species Stereum hirsutum. The sequence continues at coordinate 1,691,859 of NW_006763137.1, read as the reverse complement.
ACGCATTCGGGGAGTGCAGACTTCTGCTGTCTCTGTCAGACCGTTTCGCTTTTCAGATGTCCCTCTTGCTAGCGGTAGGTCTGCCATTATTTACTTCACGACATAATGTTACCTCATACCAACCTTTAGACAATGAGGACGCGATATATGGAACCGTGAACTACGATACACTCGGCCTAATAGAGCTCCAGATTCATAGGGTACAATTGGTGGGTTGCGACCCGGATGCGCTTGTTACGAGAACAGCAACAGAAGTATCTCCTATACCTCTAAGACAAATCCCACCCATGGACCTGCATTGCGTATCGTGAGCATTGTTCTGCTTGACTACATATTATCTAGGCGGCCACACTGAACCATTTTTTGACTGTGAGACTCGGTGCAGCTATACCAAGCCAGCTCTCGCACTCTCTTGCCTGTCTTTGGGATCAGTTAGATCCACCAGATCGGCCATATGTCACATTCCGCTTTTACTACCGCCCGCGACGTGAGCAAGTCTTCTTTTCGCTCGCTACTACTTTTCCAATCCATCATGGGGGCGCGCAGAAACTCTTCAGACCCAGGGGATCATCCCATTTGACGACTACCTTAGTACATCGTCCAACCGGTCATTTTCACCTACACCGACCAGAAATGTTTCCACCACCAAGCATCGATTAGACGCGCCCGATGATATTTCTATAGCTGGACAGCGGAAGCGCTTAAAGCTCGAAGAACCTCCGTCCTTCTCAACGGTGCGTTGGTACTTTCAGACTCACGCCGTATACTCTTGTCATATTCACTACCAAACTGATGGGCAGGCCACTTCTTCTCGAATGGCCGCGGATAACGCGATTCAGATTCCCTCTCTGCCCAGCATTGGTGTTCGGCAGGAATCAGAGCAAGACAGTAGCGATATTTCCATCCGTATACGTACTCTTGAGGTAGCTCTCACTCTGCTATTGATGAGTTGCCCGTACATAAGATCTCATCTGACTTCACCTTACTTCTCAGACGACAATCCGAAATGCCCAAGCTGAGATCGACCAGCTCCGAGAGATGCAACGCATATCGAGGTCTCACGCTCATGACAGAGCAGGCTCTGCCCCAACCGGCTCGTTGTCATCACCTTTCTCAGCGATGTCACATACATCCAGAAAATCCTCCTAGTAACCCCCCAGTCGTTTCCAGTCCACAGTGGGACGTATGCTTAGCGTTATATAATGTTGGTGTCTCCGCCAACTCTCCCGAACGGGATGCAATATTGAAATCCTGCAAAAGTATGCCCTATTTCGTACATAGTTCATCCAGTCCTCTATTACTTCGGTCGTGTGTATACATTTTAACTGCATCGTCATTCGCATCGCACATAGCTCTTCCCTGCCCATCCGTCGCTTTCATCGCATGCTCTTATATACGCGTTACCTTGAACCAGTCCTTAAGGCCTTATACTTATACCATCCGTATTTAGACACTTGAATCCTGATGTATCTCGCCAGGGCCGTCACCTACATATCCAGTTACTCGTAGTCACACAGATATACCAGACACAGACGCATAGGCACTCTATCCAGTTGTAAGGCTCGACAATATGTGCCCAAGCCAAGTAATGAGACTTGCGGGAAATGGTCAAGTGCGTATACGCAAAACAAAGATCTCCGTTGATATCCGGTCTATAAAATGTACACAAAGCCACAATCACGAACCATTCTACACTGTATCTGTACACCGTATATAGTACCATGCTGTCGTATGCGTCTCTCTGGTCATTGGAATATTCGCCACTGGGTCTAATAAGTATCGTGTCTAGGAAGAATGATGCCCCAGAAGATCCCTCCGCAATACGAGTGGTAGAGGCCCTTAGACTCCACTCAAATGCCCGTTTCCGTTGGGTAGGCCACGCCCCGTCTTGTCCTTGTTCGACCCGGACGGCTTCTTCAGTATGCTTGAGATCTGGTTGGCTAGCGGCGTCGGCTCAGCCTGCAAGGTCATCTCGAGGAACCATTCCTTCCCAATATAATTCCTGATACTGTTTTAACCCACGCTGATGAGCCAAAGCTCCATCAAAAGCCAGGGCGGCTTGCGCGCAGATTGAAAAGGGAGAGACTTACCCATCAGCCAACAAAACCACAACATTCAATCCCGGCGCATTCGCCACCCGCTTTCCCTCCTCACTCCCCTTCAACCACTCTAATGTCCCCGCAATCGCGCTCCCAGAACTCCCGCCCACGAGCACTCCCTCCTTTCGCATCAATTTCTTCACTGCAACAAAGGAGTCGGCATCAGACGATTTGACCCAAGCGTCTATAGTTCCAGGCTCGCGCGTAAGTACGGCGGGAATGAAGTCGTAGCCGATGCCTTCCACAACGTAGGGCTTATTGTTGTCGGCTGGGTTGTTGAGCGAAGAAGGAAGGGCGAGCAAGGAGCCTACGGGATCGATGCCAACTACGATGCACTTTGGATTGTGAGATTTCTTGAGGGCACGGGCCACACCAGTGATTGTACCTCCGGTCCCAGCGCCGGCGAGAAATACGTCCACTTTCCCTGACGATGGGTGTATCGAAGTCGACGGAGTCGAAGTTACTGCTTCAATGATCTCTGGTCCCGTTGTATATTCATGAGCGAGGGGGTTGTTCGCCTATAAGACGTACGCCACCCAGACGCAGATTAAAGCAGAACAGGGACCGTAGGGATAGTCAGAAATCAGACGTAGATAATTATATGTAGCGCGAATGGACGTACATTCCCGTATTGATCAAGGATAATACCGCCAGGAATCTCCCTCTCCAGCTTTCGCGCCACACCTGTAGGGATCGTTAAGGAATTCAGCCACGAGAGGTCCATTTCGATGAATATGGGATCTACCTATATGGCTGTCTGGGGAGTCCCAAGCAGCTGCACTGGGCGTGCGGACAACTTCGGCACCAAGGGCTCGAAGGGCTGCTTCTTTCTCCTACGAGATGGCGCAATACGGGTGGCGAGTTGAACATTCAAGTCAAGATTAGGAATGATTGGGGCATGAAAGGGAGACATGACGCACAAGTGACATCTTCTCGGGCATGGTAATAATCACCGAATATCCCTTATCTGTAGTATTCAGTATGCGTCCCCAACGTCCTCGTAGACGCGGGACATACCTTGATAGCACATGCCATTGCTAAACCAATACCTGAAGACAATAGCCGTGATATCAGTTAACTAGCTGTATTGTTTCAAAACAGGACGTCATAGGACAATACTCACCAGTATTACCAGAAGTAGGCTCGATGACGACGCTCTTCCCTTGGACGAGCTTGCCATCCTTCTCCGCCATCTCGACCATACGCTTCGCGATCCTGTCCTTGACAGATCCTCCTGCGGAAGTGTATTCCAGCTTTCCTACTAAAGTCAAGACAACTATCGTCATTTTATGTATATTTGTCGAAAACAGAAACTCGTACAAAGGTTGCATTTAATGCCCTCTGAAGCTGCCAGTCTGTCTAGACGGATGAGGGGTGTATGCCCCACAGCACCGAGAGCTGAGTCAAGTATTGTAACTGGAGACATTACAGCGAGAGACTAGGGAGTCTAAGCTTGATGTTCTGGCCGGTATGAGGGCAGCGGGCGACGAGAGTTGAGCAAGAGGGAGGATAGTCGAAGCATTTGAGGCAAGGGGCAGTCGAATGCCGAGCAAGATCCGCTCGGCACGGTGCGTTTCAATCAGTGTGGCGTAGGTGTGGCGAGAGTGTCAGCTCAGTGCACGTCAGCCCCCACTAATATCGAAGATATCTTTCGGGCCAAAAACAAATACAAGGACAGCCAAAGCGCTATACGAAAACTGTCTTATAGCAATCCTACCCGCGATAAATATTTTTTCCAGAACTTTGATGAGAGTTTTCACCGACTGAAGAAATAACTGAGCACGACATGATGCCATTCATCACGCCGATGACAACACATTTGAGATAAAAGACTGGATGAACCTAGATACACGCAGATTATATTGGATCGAAAAGAGCAAGAGTCGATAACATGCACGACAACATGGACCTACATACATAGCACAAGGAGATAGATACAGCACTGGCCGGAAAAACATACCCCACAATCGTCGTCAGACTTAGAGAACCCCTTCTAAGCACCATTAACATCCCCGTTAATATGGCCATTCGCATGTCCGTTCGCATGGCCATTTAGCGCCTTAGTAGCATGACCCCAGCTAGGACGAAGTTGAGAGCTGTAAGAATCCTCCGCCGCCTTCTGGTCCGCGGCACAAGCCTCGAGCTCCTCAGGATCGGCAGGCCTCTCTCTAATCTCCTGGATCTCCTTTGCCAGTGAGGATGCTTCTGAGCGCATTGAAATGTCGAGGAACCAGTCCTTGCCGATATAATTTCTCACTCTATACAAACAAGTCCATGGTCAATCGGTCAGCAGCACACCGAAACACTCATGCCAATTAGAGGATATTTGAGATGAACGCACCCATCTGCACAGAGCACAACCACGTTCATCCCTTCGGTCTGTGAAATCCTCTTCCCCTCATCGCTCTCTTCCAGCCATTGTAACGCACCACTTAACGCCGCGCCACTACTCCCTCCCACCAACAACCCCTCCAGTCTGCTGAGGAGTTTGACGCACTCGAACGAAGGTCCGTCCGTGATTTTGACCCAGTGATTGACTTCGGACATATCCCGAGTGAGCACTTCAGGAACGTAGGCATACCCGATGCCTTCGACCTTATAGGTGACTTTGGAGTCCTCGGGGCGATTGAGAGTGGTCGGGAGAGCCATGTTAGAGCCTCTCTATTGTGTAGGATTCAAGGTTCAGAAGCCTCGTCAGATTTTAGGGAGGGGGATTATGGAATAAAGGAAACGACGTACGGGGTCAACGCCAACGACATGACAGTCCTTGTTGTGTGTCTTCTTGAGGGCCCGGGCCACACCAGATATTGTGCCACCCGTCCCAGCAGCAGCGACAAATACGTCAACCTTGCCGGATGAAGGATGCGCAGAGGTCGAGGGAGTCGAAACAATAGCCTCGATGATTTCGGGCCCCGTGCCAAGTTCGTGTGCGAGTGGGTTGTGTTCCTGCGAGGCGGCAAGTCAGCACTATTGGGGAAGAGGGGTACCGTAGACCTTAGAGCGCTCACATTAACGTATTGGTCGAGGATGACACCACCTTCGATTTCGCGAGCGAGACGCCTTGCCAAACCTTGTTCACAGCACAAGTCGAAAGTCAGCGTCTGTTCTGAGCAGGTATAGTACATGTTGAGATACTGACCGACATTGCCTACGGGACTAAACAACTTCGCATCGGTGGGCGTACGGACGACCTCAGCCCCAAGAGCGCGGAGCTGGATTTCCTTCTCCTACAGGTCACCCATGACGAGAATCAGTTTCAACACAAGAGAGAAAAAGGACATCAATACAAAAGAAAGAAGAGAGCAATCACGAACCATAGACATCTTCTGAGGCATACAGATGATACACTTGTATCCCTTCACTGCGCAAGCCATAGCCAACCCAAGGCCTACACAAACGACATACACCCCGAATCAACGATTATACTTCCCACCCCTCCACAATGATCGTTGGTTAGTAAATGGGAGACATACCAGTGTTCCCACTCGTAGGCTCGATGATAACGCTCTTCCCCGGCGTAATAATCCCATCTTTCTCCGCTTCTTCTACCATACGTTTCGCAATACGATCCTTGACGGATCCACCAGCAGAGGTATATTCTACCTTCGCCACTGTTCATCCCAACGGACAAGGAGAGATACATATCAGTATCACAATAGATCTTCTCGAGAAAAGTCACAAAGAAGAAAAATATGAAAAGAGAAGCGTAGTGTGAAAGGTAAGGAGAAAGAACGCACTGAGGTTACATTTCAGTCCCTTGTGAGCTGCGATCCTATCAAGCCTGATGAGGGGTGTATTTCCGACCGCGTCCAAGGCCGAGTCCAAGACGAAACGAGATGGTGCAGCCATCCTAGTCGATGTTCAGGTCCGTTTGTCGAGTAGTAGTCGTTTGAGAACAGGCGTTCGAGTATGAGACAAGAGGAGGAGAGAGCAACAGTGGCACAAGGTAGACAGGAGAAGCAGGGTCTGAGCAAGATCCGAGCAAGCAGTGATGGTGAGAGGGAACAAAAGGGAGTGAAGGAAGGAAAGAAAGGAGGGAGCGGGGCAAAGCGATCGACATTTTTCTCCTCGACCCAGGCCTATAAAAAGGATCCGTCCTCCCTTCGACTGGCGTCCGTGCCGTGCTGTGCTAGACCAGCCAAGGGAGCAAAATAGACGGAAAAGACCACGGGGCGAGAACAGTGGGAAGGCCTATGTTGAATTCGGAAATCAAGAATAGTCGAATTCGGAAACCTCACTGTGTGCCATAACCTGCTATAACGCTGTCCAGGATTATGTTCGGTGCACGGAACATCGTGTGGGATGTACATGCCCTGATGAACGTTGCGAGTAACTACAGGAACCACAGTTGATAGCTACGATCTTCCGCTTGGGTGGTTATCCAGAGCTAGTGGCAGTAATGGATTGTAATGGGGCCCACCGTATGCGGGCGCTCGGAGTACGTACGGATTCGGAAAAGTTGTACTCCCATCCAAACACTTGAAGCACAAATAAATCGTAGCCTTCCTGTCCACTAGATGGACCAGTCCTTGCCGTAAACAGCAGGCATCTCATTGCAGCTCATTGCGCGACGATAGCTCATGATGCATCTGGCACTCACAGTGGACAATACGAGCGTGAGGGTGCGGTCAGAATGGCGAATCATAAGTCGTACAAGGCCAGACCTCCTACACAGCGTCAATTGAGAAAGTGAAAGTTCTAGTGAGAAGGATGGTCTCTCATCACTGGTCGTCCATCAACCTCCAATACGTTGGGTTGCATCAATCAAAGAGAGACGCCTGCTTGCTCCATTCTACAAGGGCTTGACGAACGCTGATGTCGCCATAAACGTACACGGGTACACCTACAATTAAGTACTACAGGGGGATACATCGCAACCAGAAGAGATGTGAAAGAGTCTGTGGACAGTACGGCATACTCTCGGAACTCCCGTACACGTTCGCACTTCAGTCTGCATCCCACGTCGAGTGTGTGTCAATGCGGCTTGAGCATATCGGCGAGTAGCGGCCAAGGTTTCCCAATCCAGGTCATGAGCTCCGTATGGTCCTTGTACGCGTCGCCCGTATTCGGGTGGATCAGAACGCTGCGGGAAACAAAACAAAAAAGTGACATTGATAGTCCGCCGATCGTAGCCATACCGTCCAGAATGTTGAAAAGTAGCAAGAATTCGGAAGACAGGCAAACCAATTCAGAGGTCGTCAATAACGCAGACGAAAGGGGAGCAATAAACGTGAGTAGCCGGGCGGCTGAAATGGAACTTGACACGTACGAGCACGGTCCACGATTGACTGTCAGCCACGAGAAGAAAGCACCGGTTTGATGAGGGTTGAACGTGTTGACTTCAAACATGGCCGTAGGATGAGGGCCTTGACGAACGAAAAGTTCAGGGTATCGCGTAACGAATGGAAGGAGGCATATCCATGGAGTAGAGCACATACCGACTGGTTTTTCCCAAAACTTGTAGATGCGAAGCTTGAGATAAACGAGCGATGGGTCAGGAGACGAGGTGTGTGGCATGAGACGAGCGCCGAGCGGTTGTACTCACCTCAGGAAACTCTCTTCTCACTCGCTCATGCAACTCCCTAGCATACTCTAGCTGAGCTGTGACGCTCTGCATGTAATATACTGTAAATTTAGAGCGGTGATGACATCAGTCAAGATGCCTCTTGTCGACAGACAGGGAATAACGCACTATGAAAGTCGAACCCATTGTTCGAAAGATCGATCGGAGCGGGGAACTGGTCATATGCAGCTGAGAGAGGACCTGGAGGGTTATATAACGATTTGCCATCAGGATTGATGGTATTCGGAAGAGGCTCAGCGGTCTCATAGCCTTTCAGAGGAGATTCGTAGGACATGATAGTAAGGAGTTTGGCTACATATATGGGCTATGGAGGTATATGAGGTCGAGGAGGACGTGCTGACCGAGATGCCGGATGAGAAAGAGCGAAGAGTTGACGCGAGCGCCCACACGTAAGCTGGAAAGGGAAACCCTCTTTCGGCTCTGCGGCGCTCTTTGCAGAACGTTCATGGCAACTCTCGAACAGGTCCACCTCTAAGTACTGACAGTCAATTTATGTGTTCCCCCATGCTCTCCTACTTCTTGACAGCTAGACGTCACCACAATTTGTGTCTCAATAGATCGTCAGATTCTTGATCACTCGGACAGCTTTGGTCAGTGGGGTGTGTCGATTAACCTCTCGTTCTTGCAGCGGCAATCTAAAACGGAAGGAGCTAGTGTTTATCGACAAGGTTGGATACAAGGATGGGTCCACGGTCTCGGGGGCAGCGTAGGCTGTGGGGAGGACGCTTGGCTCCTAAATAAAGGTTATATATACATGGAACGAACATATGCAACTCACAGAGTTTGGTAAAGAGAAATAGTACGTTGTGTAGCAAAATGAAACAGCTGAATAGGCATGATAAGGCGTTGATAAATTCATGGGAAAAGTTGCTAGCGCTGAATAATAGTGTGATAGAGGGCATCCAGAGAAACGTAGAAGGGCTGTGTCATCGTCCAAGAGAGAAAAAAAGAATGTATGACAAGTGCAACGGCACATGGGAGCGATAAAATAGCAAATGCTATAGGACAGAGTGTGACGGTAGGCCCAGAGTTGACTTCAGTGCAGGACCGACATTTCGATGCCGCGCAGCGAGCAGACGGTTCAGTCCGAGTCAGACAAGTATGTCAAGTCTATCACTTCGGGCGGTCCTGTCTTGAGAGGAGTTGAAGGATCTGTCTTCGTATTTGGAGGTTTGAATGTGCTGGTCTAAGTGAAGGGAGAAAAGAGTGTGGAAAGATCAGAAGATTAGAGAACCATGAAATGATTGCCATTGCTCAATGCTCTGTAGCACCGGCCGGGAACTCACCCCAGATGGACCAGCCGTGGCAGTGGGCATAGTGTGCTCCGTTCGAGATCTGTACTGTAGGTCCGTGCTGGTAGTTCGATCGGACTGTAATACGCTTGGGCGAGATGGCCCTGCGTGGTTATGACCATCGTAATCACCACGGATTTCTCCCCATTGGTGCGTGTCGAATGTAGCAGGACGGTATGTATCTGCGGAGGTTCGAGGAAGATACATCTCTGGAACCTGATAGGAGCTTGTTGATTTCAAGCCCGCATAAAAAGTATCAGTACTGGGCAGATCAGACTTACCTCACGAAGGATTGTACTCATCGCTCGCTCTGATTCCCGGCGGCGATGCGTATCTAATTCTTCACCACGCTGTACAAAGTGAGTAGGTATATGCGCCGATTCGAAGGATGGACATACTTCTGTACCCGCGTATCTCCTGTCTTCGCGAGCAGGGGAACGTCGACGCTCTGGCTGATCAAGACGATCGGCAAAGGCTGCAACGGAATAATCCTGCGCACGCCTAGGAGCATCACGATCTCGATGATAGTAGTCTCTGCTTGAATCATCATGTTCACGATCTCGATGATAATAGTTTCTCCTTGAACCATCATGTTCACGATGCGCCCTCTCTCGGTCACGCGGTCGAGGCGCTGGATTAGACTTGGGCATGATACCTTCCGCCATGAGAATCTCTGGAGGTTATGATGAGCACCAATACTTAGATTAAAATGGACCATCGCAGGGTCACCTTTGGGTCTATAGTAGATACGGAAGTATTTGTATGGGTGGCGGGGCGGATCTATCGTGACTACTTTCGAGTTTGACGGACGCCAGTTTGAGACGGTCCGAATCGCTCCAAGACTGAGAGCCAATCTGAGAAGCAGTCCGGTCCAATATAAAGGAAAACACTAACTTTGTGATATGGTGTCCTCCTTTCTTCCACTTTTCTGATATGGCCGTCGTCTGCCTCACTGGCCTGGGCACGAATTCGATCTGTGGACCGTGTCGTGGTACTCTTCTCCCCCGTACCAATTTGACTTCTATGAGGCCGATATCGCGTGGCACCACTGGGTCTCCCGTTTCATCCAAGGGATTCAGATCATCTTCATCTTCCAGCAGAAAAGTGCGGTAGTAAGTGCCTCCGTAGTCCATGACGAGAGAAGAGCCAGACATACCGACGAGCTGGACACGTCCGAACTGGAAAGCAGCCTCCGTTGTTGCTGAAGTTCTAGTAGAGTCAACTGTCACGCCACCCCCGGGATCTGCATTCCTGTATCCCAGGGGATGTCCATCGACATCGACCATGACTTTAATGGTCCAGCCGTCATCGGAATCGTCGTAGTACTTAATCTTGAATTCCTGCGCCACCCGGAGGTCAGTTCTAAAGATTTGATGGGGCCATTCGATTTGGGTACTGACCATGCCTTCTTCGCTAGCTATGTAGCAGCTCAAAGCATTTGGACCTTCGTGCATGATGTTGTAGTGGTCAAGTTCACGACCGTATTGGTCGGTCACCGCGACGTAGTACCCGTCGAGGATCGGCATGTTTATAGTTGTGCACCTGCCAGGAAATAAATCAATCTACTGGGTGTTAGTGAGAATTTTAACGTACCGTGCGATAAGCTGGGTAACGACAAGGTAGTGAAAGTTGGAAAGAAATGACGAGTGGCACTAATAAGGAATGTATTGTTCAAGTTCGAAGCGACGGCCAACGCCGATGACACGCCGTCGGGCTTCGGACCGCCGCGCGGAAGTGTGCCGACGACTTGCCGACGACCTGAACCTCTTTGTTCACCGAATAAGTAGACGCCGGTTTTCCGAAAACAGAGCAGGCGATACTCATGGAAACCGTCACCTTCTTTGGGAACAATGCAATGTACTCTCATTGTTGTTTTTTGTAGCTCGGGAACTAAGAAGACACGCGGCATCTTCGTTATTGTGCCTGTCACTGACACCACACTCGCGTCCTGCATACTTATAGCTCCGAAACTTGCTGCTGGAGAGAATCCTAACGATCTGCCCTCTTCTTGCCTTGGCTCGTCCTCTTCATATAAATAGCCCAACTTTTTTCTCTTGCGTTTGAAACGCACCTCACACTCACTATCCTCTTTACGACACACGCATTTCACTTCACCCACATTTTATCTCTTGATTACTATCATGGTCATCGTCACTTCACCCCTCATCAGCACCTTTGCAGAAGCTGAGACACAGCGGTTCCGGTATGTCCAATTTCTTTAACGGATAAAGCCTATTCTACCAACTCACGACTCTTTCACCTACAGCTCTCATCATCGTCCTTCTGCTTCTGCCACCAAATACATCGAGCGTCGGTTCATCCAAGCCTGGAAGAAAGTCACTAGCACCTTCCACAAGCCTGACCATAGCCTGTCTCTTCCTGAAGGCTTTGTCCTCATGAATGCTCGACGTCGCAGCATGCGCATTGCCCATGGAACCGTCCGTCCATAGAGGTTCCCTCCTTCATCACGCTCCGTATTTTCTCACGCGACATCACGACCATACACCATCCCATCTTTGTCTCCTGATTCCTTGAACCACAACTCGCGACGAGAATCAACACACTATTCCCGTTCCCAGCCTTTGGATATTTTATTGTCGGACTGTAATCACATGACTCTAATCTTGCATCGTTGTAGCGTTCGAAAGACGAACTCTGTTTTGTGGCTTCATATCACCGTACCGATTAATACTGTACTGAAGACTGCACCATGTATTCATATACGTTTGCAGATTCAGTGTTTCTCGTTTCTGATATGGTACGATTCTCATCCACAGCTCGTTACCATTTCCGACAAATTTCCGAGTATCGCCTCCATTGTCCAACACGGTGAGAATCTCAGGCAAAAAAACCAAGGCAACATTTACATGACCAGAAAACCTATACCCATAAACTTCTCTCCTGATTGATCAAAGGTACATGACTCACACAAGGCGACCCATGCGAATTATTAGCTACTGATTGGCCAAAACATCCGGTGTGCGAACCGGTGGCTGGAGAAGAGATCACATGCACAGGTCAGCATGAGTAGAAAATCAGTACGAAGAAATCACACACCTCTGCTATCCACCCTTTCATCACTGCATCTTTGCGGTCTGCTTTCTCCCGCAGCTTCGTGCAATATTCCATCAATTCCGCCTTCTCCAATCTCAATCTAACGATGTCCTCCTCCTTCTGCCGCAGCGTCTGTCGAATATTCTCCAATGCTTCTTCAATCTCCTGCAGTCTCCTGTCCATTTCTCCAAATTCTCGTTCCTGCTTCTCATTCTCACCTCTACTCGCCCACCACTTCGACCAGAAATACACAACTCGTTCATCCCGTTCACGATAGCATTTTAAAATATGATTCCGTTCCTCCAGTATCCTCTCTCCATATCTTTGCAACTCGGTACACTCTTCGCATTCGGCGTCATACCTCGACTCGGCCTCGTGAAGCCGGGACCGGAGCTGTTTGATACATGCATCTTGCTCGGCGATCTGTCTGCACTGGTCTTCCTCGCGAGCGTCATACCCGGCTTTGGCCTGGAGCAAAAGGGTACCTGGGTCTGTAGAGTTGCTAGAACTGCTACTGTGCGATCCTTGAGCTTGGGCAAAAGTGTTATCGAATGGTATGAGCTGCATATTGCATGATGTACATGTAAATCAGTCATTTGCCACCATGTGCATATTTTAGCGTAATAGTTCGAAGAAGGTACGCACAGATTGGCGTGTATCATCCCCTTCAAAGAACTCACGGTCCTCACGACGAACCCGGGGACGATCATTCGAGTCTGGCGTCGGATAGAACCCGCGCGGCTGTTGAGGACGCCGAGGCGTCTCGAACGAGGTCGAGGGCGTCAAATGAAGAGTGGCTTCGCCTTGGGGTGCACTGGTGGCAGATCCTGCACGAGCGCCGGAGGGAGTGGGGTAAGAGAACGAAGGACGTGGACTACCGAATGCGTCGATACGTGAGCCTGTACGTGAAGGAGTCGGGGTGGCATTGAGTGGTTGAGAGCCACGAGGTGATTGTCTGCGCCACGGAGTGAGCACGCCATGAGATATAAGAATAAACAATCAGAGGCATACACATTATCACCATCCTCTTGCATAGCGTTGATATCTGCCACGCTATTGCGTCTTGACCCCTGGTAATCTGAGGCGTGATCGTAGAGAGAAGGCTCAGGAGTCACACCCTGAGCATTCAGAATCTCCAACAGTCGGGCTCCGCGCGCTCTGTCATGTCTGACAACCTAGGCAATGCAGCAGATGAATACACGAGAGTGTACTAGGAGACTTTGTTAGACAATTCAAGAAACAATACACGAACCTCCTTATGCGTCAACTTCTCCAACATATTGAACTGCCTCAAGATTTCGCGGGTAATTTCGAAGAGTCTTGCAGCTTTGTGACTTGCAGTCTCATTCTCCGGCACTGGGTACTTGTCCCTCACAGCCTTATACCTGCGCTCAGCGCATACAAGACACATTCAGTCATTGTCACCTCTTTCTAGAAAACTGGCGTTACAATCCAAGGGAAACAATGCTCACTTTTCCCGCCCACCGGGGGTAACAACCACAGTTCTTCCCCCGTCAGTAGAAAAATGCCATTGATCCTTCGCCAGTAGATCTCTTAGGGCAAGGTTCGTATAGGACAGCCACCGTTTCCCCAAGGGTGCCTTCATGAGCTTCGCTTGTTTTTGAATTGTTTCTTTGATTGCTGCAATAGGTATATCTCCGGGGTTCCCTTCGACATTGAAGCAGATGGCGAGCATCGTTCCTAAGACGTGGAATCACGAGCCACAGACACCAAGTGTTCATCAGTTCTGGTGCACCGTCATAGTGGGATAGACACAAGGTAGGGGCACTCACGGTCATAGAACCTGCATTTATTCTTCTTCCGTGCCATCCAATGCAATCAAAGGTAGAGCAGACGGGGTGAAGCTGAGTGGCGCGTGAAAGGAGCGGTTCGAGCTTTAGTTACGAGCTAGCGAGCACCGTGGCGTACAACGAGCTGTATGAGTAGGTATCAGAGCAGAATTGGCTGCTGTGGGCTGGTATATGAGGAAAGAAAAGGCGCAGACGAGCTGCAGAATTCGACCTTCAAGGCTTATATGCATGCCCAGTGGAGACAATGCAACCACAGCTCAAAGGTGTCTTTGAGCTATTGGAGTCAATCACGATTGGACGTAATTAAACATGACCTTGTGAACGTGGGCACATCAATGGAGAAACTGGCGAACAAAAGGTGAATGTGACGATGGTCTGCGAACAGGCGGACAATCGAGGTTTGCGGATGCGTAGTGGCGCGGCCTATCCCGACGTGGACGCCACTGTGGCACTGTATCATTCCCTGCTGGGTTCAGAGTAACCCCCCTCATGCGCAATGCAATCCAGGAAGAAGATGAAAAAAGGGCAACACATCGAGATGCGTCGTTCTATCTGTATCGTGTATACAACCTAACCAGACTGAAGTCTGAAGGTCGCCATAAGTATATGGGTCTAATAATAGGATAGCTGGAACGCACACAATATAGTCCTAACCCGAAGCCGAGCCAAAGTCCCATCACAGAAAAAAACAGACCTTCCGCCATATATGAAATCCAATAAGTACGTCCACGCCACGCACATCCACCACACCTCCAGCTCAAACCACAAACTTATCTGCCCAGTGCCTCAGCACCCCCAGCCCAATCTTATGGAACTCGAAGGTCTTCAAATCCCTCGCAATGATCGTGCCGTGCGAATTCCGGATGTGATCGATATAGGCTCGCTCTTTCTCGAGTTGCGGGATCGAATTGAGCCAGGATAGCATTTTATGCTGGAGGGGTGTAAGGTCGGCTTGGGCTGAGACTTTGCCTTTACCCTTCCCTTTGTGACACTTGTGCGACTTCGTGTCCGCTGTCGCAATGCCGGTTTCTGGGTCTTGGTCTTGGCCTACGGTAGTGTTGGATTCGGAGTGCGTTTCCCCGTCTGTGTGTGGCGACAGTGTAGGGGTGGACTGAGCAGGTGTGCTGCTCATGGGCGTGAGGGTAAACGAAGCCTCCGGCCTCTCCAGTCCCAACGGTTCCAGCTGTTCCGTCTCCTCTGAATTGTCTACCATCTCCACGACTACATCTTCCATCTGCCTTTCCAACTCTGCAAAGACGTGGACGAGCCTGTCGCGAGCCGATGGGTCGCTCTCCAGCAGTTTGATCCGCTGACGGGAAGAGCGAGACGAGAGCGTGAAGCGGACGGTGACGAGGGTGAGGAACGTGGGGACGAGGATAGGGACGGCCGCCCACATAAGCTATAGTAACAAATACATTGCGTCAACACTCGTATTGGTAGATTTGTGGTTTGAATAATTCGTCCAAACATCAAGAGACGTACGAGGTTCAAGGGGAAGCCAAATTGGAGACGTGGAGGAAGCGGGAGTGAAGGCACGTGTGCAGCTTGGAACCATTCTTTCGAGAGGGCGCGGGGCCCTTCGGGTGCAGGCGGTGGTGTTTCTGGGACATGCCAGGACTTGATTATTGGGTGGTACTTCTCGTCGAATTCACTGTTTCGTGGGACGTGGTGCATCAGTAATTTATTTCGAGGGGTTTTGCTTTGAGATGGAAATGGATAATTACACAGTAATGCCGCTGGTCTTATGGTCAAGGAATGGGTCGTGAGATTCCATACAGGCAGTCAGATAGGGTACAGTGATGTCGTTGATACTAGGTCGACAAAGAAATCAATAAGATTGAAAGCGTTGAAAAGGAGGTTACTCACGCATTGGCGTATATTCGGATATGAGGAAACAAGGAAAGAGCCTGGAAGAATATCCGTTCTGTTTTTTGTGCTCAGGTGAAAGTAGCACCTTGTATCAATGCGTCAAAGCGTACCTGGATCGGCCATGACTTCAAGAAGAGGTCGTCCCTTCGCGGACCACTTATCCACACTATAGAATTGTTCCCCTGTCCTCGAAAGCAGCTTAGGTCCAAGAACAGAGGCTGTCCGAGACCAGATAGATGGAAAGCGGATGAGACCAATGTGTGGCGTGGCGATGGTGTTGAAGTTCACGGGCGTAATGGTGTCGAACATCTTGCGTTGGTGCATGATGCTGTAACACGAGATTGATGTGAATCGGCTTCGAAGAAGGAAAGAAGTTAAAGAATAGACTTACCCGATGACATACCGCGAAAGAAGACCGCCAAGACTGTACCCAGTGATAGAAAAGCGAGTGACCTTCTTCCCATCCTTTTCCAGTCTCTCGATTTCCTCGATTACCTAGGTGGCACCGCCGTCAACTCAGCATGACCTACAGACAACTATAGTATAAGAGGGCATACCTCCTCAGCAACCCTCTCACCACCCCAGTCAATTCCGTCGTACGTTGACTCCGACTGGTTGTTTGTTGCCACAAGGGATACAAGCTCCACACCACTTGAACTCTCCTTACTTGGATCACACTTCAGTTCGTCGATAGTCCGTTTCATCTCGGCGAGATTGTTTGGGTTGCCCCACATCCCATGGACTAGGACGAGTAGGTGGACTTCTGGGGTTATTGATGCTGACATTGTGGTGAGAATATTCGGAGCGAATGTCACAGCGGGTATTACGGGTGGAAGCCGGTATGGGTATCGGGTATTGGTCTATGAAAGCAGTCTATGAGCCTGGCACTATGATACTGGAGTAGCGAGAGTCCTGGCGGGGCAACTTGACAGAGGAGATGAGAGTAGGGAAGAGGGGATCTGCTATGCATGTTGGCGGCTGTTTTGTCCCAGACAAGGACGGCGGTGAAAGTGGATGCGATGTGATGCCGGTCAGGACGCGCGTCACCAGCGTTTCTGATCGGTTCATCGGGTGCACTCTGTGCTCAGTGGCGTACTTACAGTATGTGTCCCCTCCTTGTCGTGGCCCGAAGCATACCCTGTAGTTGCAGCAATAGGACTCCGAGTAGCATAGGTAGACTATACTTGAGGTGGAGATATGGAGTCGCAGATCAAAAGGAGAGAGGCAAATGCGATTTGCGAATCTGTGTCTGTGTGGCACCGCACAAGACAACATATATAGCGAACGGCTCTAGTTTACTATATACGAACACTGAAATTTCTACCGGAAATTCGCAAACTGAAATACGTCGTATATTCCCGTCTAAAGTCTACGTATTTATGTGCCACTTCTAAGCTAGATTTTTTACGCCCACCGCATCGCCTCTGACACGGCGAGCGAAACAACCTATCACGCCCAAAATCCGTCCCAGGCATGCATCTTCCGAACTTCACCCATGGCTTCAGGAGTCCCTCTCAAGATATCCTGCCCTTGTATCAACCTCAGCTCTCTCCCCTTCATCCTCCGAATCTTTCTCTCCGGTTCTTTGGCGTCTAATTCCTCGTCCGTTGTTGTACGATCTTCAGGTGGTAGCGTGGAGGCATATTCATGCGTGAGTTGAAGAATCGCATGTGTCTTTGTCAGAGCGAGAGACGTTGCATGAGCAAGTGGGGATTCCGGTAATGTTTCGGTAGATGTTGTGCGCGATTTGAAGTGCGCGAGAACGAGAGCGGAGAAGAGGTCACCGACGCCGGAGAAGTAGCCTGGTATGAGTGGTATGCGGCAAATGTGGATTTCGGACAACACGTCGTCGGATGAAGTGTTTTGGGAAGAGGTTATGCAGAGAAGGAAGTCCTGATCTGGTGTAGAGGGTCGAGAATCCGATGGAATGATGTCGATGAGCCAGGGTTTGAGGGGTATAGAGCTGATCACGACATGTGGAACCGAGTAAGTTTTGTGCAGCGTGGTGAGTGCGGTCTGGAGGGAGGCACGGTCCTCGATCTTCGTATCCGTCAATACTCTGCAATAATTAACGTGTATTAGAATTGTTGTTATCGTGTTACGGGTATTTACAGTAGTTATGACTCACTCCACCTCAAACCAATTTGGTGTGATGATTGTGGCCCTCTTCAACATGGAGCGGTAAACAGGGATAACGTCCGCGGCAACGTACAACTTCCCCGAATCACCGATGACAGCTGAAATTAATTGTGTAAGGTTTCAAAGTATAAAAACAGGAAAGAGAGAAGTAGGAGAGGTGCGTACGATCCAAGAGATAGATTAGTTCGGGATATTTGTCCTGTAGCTTCTGAGCCAGTTCCGCCACAGTAGAGAGTGCCTCGGCGCCAGGTATATATCCTACGCCCAGTCAGTCAGATAAGTCAAATTTCGAGCGTTAACCAGTAGCTGACCTGTTAATAGTCGAGAAGGAAATAGAAACCCATTCTGCTCCATGGCCTGGAAGAGGCCATTTAGGTCTGCAGCATTCGCCTTGGTTCCGCTAAATCGGCCGTACCCTATCATGCTAGTCCATTGAAGGTCAGGGAGCACTCTGAGGACATACGTAGGGCTTACCAGAGTGATTAGAGAAGTTGACAGTATTGATGACCTTGGACAAGCCACTATCAGACGTACTACTTCTAACTCGATTTCAAGGAAAGCCTACATCGACATCATAGCCAAGAAGCTGTAGAGGAAACACAGCAGCCTTCCCCCCAACGTACCCGAACGAGACATGGGACTGGATACTGAGAACACGCTCGGAATCGTTGAATGGCGACATGTCGAGGGACTCGTTCTCGCCAAAAGATGGATGTGAGTCAGATGAAAGACAAGATACGGAGCTTCCGCTCAGACCGGAACCAAGTCCAATAATTGTCTCGCGTGTGGCCCGCGTGGCGAGGTTCCGTAATGGCGTCACGTCCCCAAGCACGGTCAACGTGCCAATTGCAGCTTTCTTGCTCCCCCCACTCATGCATATGTCGGACGGTACAAGGTATGTTTTCTCTCGAATTTTTTTCAACGCAGGTCTTGACAGGATATATGGAAGTCTGAGACAGTCTTGGTACAATGCACTGAACGAAGCCCAGTCCAACTTCAGGAAGCTGCTCACATCCGCCTCTGCTCCTGAATGGAAACGTGTCCCCATCCCCAACGACTCTACCTCAGCGCGAACGAAAGGAAAGGGTCGCTCCTTGACCTCCCTACCAGAACCCTCAGATGTTGTCATACACCGCAGGGCCAATAAGGCTGAAGAGGCAGTTTACCGCATAGTCCTCGATGTACCTACCGGAGAAGAGGCCATTGCTCTCGACGCATGGAAGTCCGTCCTTGCCACACCGGAGCTGAGAAGGGAGTGGGATCCTGCTGTGGAAGGAGCGTCGTTGGTTGAGATGTTTGACCCCACGACGCGAATATCGAAGACGAATTTTACGTTGGGCTGGCCAGCAAAGTACGTTGAATACCTCATCCCCTGAGCGCCACATTTTGACCGCGTGTGCAGCCCTAGGGATGCTGTTACGATATCTCGCACATTTAATGACACAACGACCGTCATAGACGTATCGACTTCTCTACCACGATCTGCAGACGAACCGGCATACCTTAGGCCCTCACCACCATACGTCCGTTCTAATGTCAGGCGTGAGTCACCAGTCTTCACACTTCATGCGCAACACCACTCAAACAACATTAGTCTTTGCCTGGTGTATTCAACATGTACCACCATCATCTTCTACATCCACCACTACTCCACCACCTTCGTCATCTCCAACCGACGACTCACAAATGAAGAGATCGACCACCGGCCGTCTTCGCATAACCTGCTTTTGGCAACATGATCTACGAGCTATGTGGAACTTCGGTTCCTCGGCCAGCTTTGCACAACAGCTCGCATCTATGGTCTTAGGTCTCTACAAGATCGTCATTAAACGTGGTACTCGCGTTCCACTTCTCACCGGCTATGGAAACGGCGTGTCTATCGAACGTGTACGGTTTGAGATTGATCGAGAGGCACTCACTATCGATTACACTATCACCCCCGAGGACGACGATGCTACCCATTCGGCATCTACGGAGACACCTCAAGGCCTCGACAAACTACACGCTATCCGTGAACATCGACGTTTAACTCGTACCGTTGAATTCAGCATTCCGGTCAACGAAGGCTGGGATATTCAACTCTCTACTAAAGCTTCTTCTGATAAACTCGCTAAACTGCCATGGACCGCTCGAGCCTTCCGAAACAGTTCCGTGGCGTTATCACCTACCATTTCTGCCCCAGAGTACGAGGATGCCCTCTTCCGTGTCAATCACTCTCCCCTTCCGGACGACCATTCTCTCTTGAAGGTTCGCATAACGATCGAACGTTCGGGTCCATCCAGCGGCCTACGCTTGAATGGGATTCCCCAGAACATTGAAAACCTTGAAGACCGGAATCCATCATCGTTCTTCATGTCGGAGCAGATGCTTCAAGATGCGACCAGTACTGCAGATATGAGCTTCCAGACCGTTTCGTCCGCCGCGACGGGTGGTAGTGTTTCGAGTGGTTCCAAAACACCATTACCTCCACGGCTCCTCCGCACGAACACCGAACGCACACAGGCGATGGAGAAGTCTGTATTGAGCCGTGTGAGGCGCAACTATATTTATTTTTCCTCGCTGTTACAGGAGCCGGAGGCTAAATGGAAACGAAGTGAGTTGACTCCTATTTCAGTGTACGACGATAAACTGATACTCCATTCGAACAGCAACGGAAGCGAAGGGCGTTTCTGTCACTCAACTCGACTCCATCGACCCAACTTTGGTCGTTTATCGAGCGGAGGCTACGTTCGTTGGTGTTGGCCTTTGGGACCTGTACGCAGCAATCACATCTCCTGGTGCCCGAATGTATTGGGACAAGCAGCACGAAGACGCCGTCCTTCTCGAAGACGTCAACGAGCTAACACAATTGTGGCACATCAAGACTCGAGCGGCGTGGCCCGCCAAGTAAGTCACGCCACTCATGCGGCATCACATTCGTTCTTATGCTTTCACAGTGCGAGGGACTCTGTACTTCTGAAGACCGTCTATAAATCCCCTTCTACTGTCCACGTCTTTGCTTTTTCTGCCGATGAACCAAACCTCTTCCCTAATATCCCTGCTCTCGAACCTAACGTCATCCGCACTCAAGTCGATCTACAAGGTTTCTCCATTGAGGCGCTCTCTCCGACAACCACCCTTCTCACCCTCCTCGAACAGTCCGATCCGAAAGGATGGTCGAACAAGGCCTCCATTCCTCAGCAGATGGTCACAGCTTTAGCCGGCATCGGCGAGTTTGCGATCAAATGCGGCGGGCCGCCGACGGTAACGAGGCTGGCAGGAGCGAGGGCGAACGAGGTGAGGTATGATCACGAGCGAGGGAGTTTCAGAATCGAGTATGAGGCCTCGACGACCCGGAGGACGATTCCTGGGACGGATAATGTCAATACCGCCGGTAGTGCGGTCCTCCCTGAACCAGATTCACCGTCGAATTCGATGCCCATCATCGAATGTGAGCTCCGTTGCGATATCGATACATGGGCATCCTCGCTCGATATCGTCGTCGATCCCCCACCACAGTCAATATCCTGCTTTCGACGGCACCGATTATCCTCTGGCGGAGGGGGTCTATGGTTGACGTTGACGCATGATGCGGTGTTGGCGGGTGACGAGAGGTTGATGGCTATTGTGAGGAAGGGGCCTGGGAGGGAGAGAGGTGTCGTGATGGTAAATGGAGCGAAGGTCATCGTCGACGTGGAGGAGCTGCCGGAACACGAACTGAAGTCACTCAGTAAGCAGAAACGCATAAAACCCGTACGAATACCGCTGGACCAGCCTCCCGTGCTCGGTGTCATACGAAGGAGAAGAGCGGAGTGGAGTAGCGATGAGTCGGGGGCGGCAGAAGGGTCTGATGGTTCGTCAACACCGAGTGTGGACGGCAAGTCGTCGGGAAATTCGGCGGCTAATGCGGTGGGGAATTCGATATGGACGTCTGCGGCGCCCAAGTTCCCGAGTCCGTTGGCGAGGTACTTCACATTCGCCATGGACCAAGCGGCGAGCACGACTTCATCGACGATCGCAGCCATGTCGCCCGCCACATCTAGCGGTGATTCTGGTCCATCTCCGTCCAAACCACCAATGCAACACGCACTCGAAGCACTTTCCTACGTCCAACGCACATATTCCCGCCCTTTGTCCGACGACTGGACGCTCGTAAGCGACAAAGGCTTCCCTGTCCACCGCAAGATCGAACCCGAAGTTTCAGCCTCCATCCCCGTGCACAAGGGTGAGAAAGTCATCGAAGGTATTTCTGCGGAAGAGATTGCTGCTGTCATAACCTCTTATGACTGTCGTAGACGATGGGACGATCGGTTCGACGGTGCTCAACTCTTGGAATCTTTCGGGGCGGAATGTCATACCGCATTTGTGGTTAGCAAAGGAGGGTTTCCCTTCCGGGATAGGGGCTTTTACGTGGCGAGTGTGTTAGCGCGGGGAAAGAGGAATGATGCGGAGATTCCTGCGGCGACTTCGTCTTCGATGTCATTGTCCGATCCGTCACGGTCGGCGATATTCATTGTCTCGGCATCGTTCTCACCCGATTCGGCGAATGCGAAAGGGTTCGCCGCGACGAAGTACAATCCATATGGATTGCCAGTGGGTAGAATGTTGGTGGATGGATGGGTGCTCCAAACACTCGACCCGTATACTACCGAGAAGTATGCGATCCCGTCAACGAGGTGTACGAGGATCGTCGCGGTCGATTATGCAGGGTCGGTGCCTGCGGCTGTGAACAACATGAACAACGCTACGTTCGTCAAGGCCATTCTCGGCCTTGAGACATACATGAAACAGGTCGCGCCGCTACCGTTCACGAGGCTGCCCACCATGGGGGTCGTCTTTGTGGACAAGAGCGCAGAAGGAGGAGGGCTACAGATTGAAGGGGCGGCGATCGGCAGCGGTATGGTAGCTGGTGAGACTGGGGGGTGGACGATGAGAAGGAAAGACGAGAAGAGGGTATTGGTGGAGACGAGGTATAGTCCTGACGAACAGGTGTATAGATGTGTGGTCTTGCTCAGTCCCTTGGCGAGTGCGGGTACCGCTATCTCTGGATCGACGTCCTCACCGGGCTTGGTCGCTTCGCCCGCGTCGAGTCCCACAATAGGCGACCCCTCTGCTACTCCCAGACCATCTAATGCTGAGTTTCCGATCACCTCTTCCTTCGATTCGTCTTTGTCGTCAAGTTCAACGGCTAGTGTCAACTCGACGATCACGATGACCCCATCTTCGTCGGCACCGACGATGAGCCTCAGTCCAACAAGAGGACATTCATTATCCGTGTCGTCTGGGTCAAGCTCTTCATTATTACCTGGTTCTGCACCTAGGGCTCGGACGATCTCGGCCTCAACAATTCGTGCACGGTCAAGCGAGTCGGCGTTGAAGGCAGCCTCTTCCTCTGCCACTTCTTCCACCGGTACCAATGTACCTTCAAAGTCTGCGTTCACACTGAGGGGAGAGGTCCGACATCATTCGGATCTGGTGGTCGCTGAGATAATCGTCGATACCAAGCTTTACGAGGGAGGGTACGATGTGAAGCTAAAGTCAAGGATACAATACAACGGTGCCAGCAGTAGTGGAAAGCCGATTCCATTGACTGGTCCCGCTACCTCCTCCGACACCTCGTCCACCACCAGTCCACCCTCTGCAGCCTCTACCTCCACGTCAACCGATGTCAGTACGACCGAGAAAACAGATTCAACGACCTCAACAGATAACATCCTACCACTGACATATACTCTGCACACCATCCCTTCTTCGCCTATGCATTCCTCCGGCCTCACAACCGACAGCCCACCAAGACATCTGCTGAGGTTGACGTTACCAACGGCACAGGCTCAACAGCAGATATCGACGTTGCAAGATCCGTTGACGGGGGAGACGAGAGGACCACCGCCAAAGCCGAGATGGTTGGTAGACTTACAGGAGAAGGGAGCCGTTGTTGAGCTCGAAGTTCGACCACTGGCCCAGAAAGATGCCACCGCCACGGCGAGTGCGAGCGCTGGGACGATCGGGAGAAAGAGTATCAAAGGAGGAACAGGTGATGGGAAGGACGGGGTCACGGTGACAGTGGAGGGAAATGTGGTGAAAGTGGAAGGTGAGAAGGAGTCGTTGACGAATTTGGGGAGAGAAGAGCTGCAAGACGACAGGGTGTCGAGGATGACTGTTCTTACGAGGTGAGTGCGTTTTCATTTCACCTTTGATTGGAGAACAGCGGTACGCGGTACGCCTATGGCGAATTGTTCGTAAGCCCCAAGCGCCCAGCCTCAGCGCTCGTACTGATTGCGCTCACCAATTAACTTCTAAATCCCCTATCTTCTATCTCCTTCCGTTATCCTTCTCCTTGTTTTCTTCTCACTTCATCCTGATTATGAACCCGTGACCATCTCACAGGCATTCAAACCCATCGCCGGACGACCAGCTGCCCACTGAGCTCTCGAAACCCCTCGGGATCTCGGAACATCTCCTCGACCCTTCCACCCTCATCTCGAGCGTCGTGCACACACCAGGAGACACGACAAAAGAGGGCTTCTTGGAGGACGGAAGCACGTCGTCGGAGAGTCTTCCCGAGGCATCGGGTCAGGTGAGAATTTGATATCCTACCCCACATCCTTTCCTTCCGCTGTTTCCATCTGTCACGCGAGAAACTCATGGCTCTATCCCGTCTCAAATCGCCGATGATGCCGTTTACCACGTTTGTTATGCCATCCATGCGTTTCCCCTATTTATCGGGTACGAACGAATCAGAATACGCCTCCAAGCAGCGTCAAGCCACAGGAGTTACCTTTGCCATCACCTGCAGTCGGTGGAGGGAAAGGATTCCTGGGATTCCTCAACTCGTATTCGTTGCAGTATCCATATTCTATCGCGCTCGCACGGTTCACCTCGATTTCGCCGCCAGGACCATCGGACAGTTCGGGAGGGCCTGGCAATAGGAGCGGGATTCGGACGGGTTCACCTCTGGGAATAGGTTGGAGCATCATCAAACGGAAGGGATCTCTGCAGAGCAGCGTTGATGATGGGAATGGCATGGGGGTCAGCGGGGAGACCGGAGTCGAGAGTCTTTCTCGACGGAACGGGTCGTGGACGAGAGCTTCATATCCGCTATCGACAGTCATCATTGTGGCACTCATCGCCTTCCTTATGGGCTCTCTGTTGAGATCATTGATCTCGCCGGCCGACTTCATCTACGTGATGCCGTCGCTTGACGGGCAGGAGGAGGTGAGCAGTGGGTGGAGGGAGATTAAGCGTTTGGTGGAGGTGAAATATCTCGTTGGGGGGTGGGACTTCCAGATCGCTGTCGTTCGAAGACCCTAATAGCATATAGCCGCTGTTCGTCGCTTGTTTGTTTGACATTTTGCCTGCCATGTATTGTAGTTGCTGCACTGTCCTGCTGTATTTTTTGTTGATTTTTACGCACTGCTCTTTATTTTTGCTTGGCCGGAAGAGCCGGACACGGACGGGCTTCGGCCGGGAGAGCTGTATCGATTGGCGGGCCGACGACATGCTCGAGCGTGGAAAGCGCGAGCCAGCATTCATCCACCCCTTCCCACTCCCGTCCTGCCCGGTTCACCACCTTCCTCTTCACCGTCACCGTCACCCTCATCTCTCTCGTCGTCGCCGTCGCCGTCGTCGACAACGCCCAGCAACCCCGAAGCGGTCGTCACATCTGTCGCCACCGCCCTCGAGCTGCCTTATTCCGTCCACGCGCCCAGCCCATTGACACATAGGCGCCCACGCTATCCCCTTCCCCGTCATTCCCTCTCACCGCCGTCACGGACAGCGTGCCACATCTTTCCCCTCGACCATCACCACTATAACCTCGGTTGGCGCTTTCATCGTCGTCGCTGTCTTTCTCATCGTCGCTGTCTCTGTGAGAGATGGCCACAGCTCCTCCGCAAAGACAACTAGCTCTGCCACCGACCTCAGAGTCTTCCCCACCATCAAATGGCGTCTCTTGGGAAGGTGATAAGATGTTCGTCGTCAATTCTATTCAGCCTCAGCATGCTCGGCTAATGTCGGTGCTACTATCGCTTAGGTTCCACATATACATCTACGACTACTGCAAGAAGCGTGGGTACCACAAGACTGCTCAAGAACTCGTCAACGAAGCAGAAATCTCTCCGGATCCTCAGCCGCCTATAAATGCGCCACAGGGCCTTCTGTTCGAGTGCGTCATTTTTCTTCGCTATTTTGGTTACTTTTTACGTTTTGCTTTGCGCCCCCCACTTGACTGCTCGATACGATCCGATACGACGTTCTCACGCATGCTTCCTTCGATGTTATAGGTGGTGGAGTGTCTTCTGGGTCCTTTTCCAGGCGAAAAACAGCGGTCAAGGCTCAGAAGATGGATTGCTTTATGTGCAGGTGCGTATTTATGCTTTTGTTCTTCCCGTTCGGTCAGGTTCTCGCGAGTTGCATTCCATAAACGATTAAGGAGTGTCTTACCGGCAAGGTGCCGTCGTTGGGAGACGTACACC
The DNA here is from genome assembly GCF_000264905.1 of Stereum hirsutum FP-91666 SS1. NCBI lineage: Eukaryota > Fungi > Basidiomycota > Agaricomycetes > Russulales > Stereaceae > Stereum > Stereum hirsutum. Next base: position 1,665,558 of record NW_006763137.1, on the reverse strand, counting down.
CGAGTCACACCGACTCGAGTACACTGTTCTGAACCTTTTGTCTCCATTTTGTAAAATAAACGAGCGCTTCCAACTCACGTTTTACTTCCGCATCTGTGCAGAACCCACTTCAGCGTCAACAAGTCCTCCAGCAACAACAAGCCCAACGAGCAGGTGCGCCACCAAACGCACAACAACCAGGTGGTCCTCGCTTTACTCCTTCTGCAGTCAACGGCATCCCACGACCGCCACCAGGCAGCCTCCCGCCTCCCAACGGCCAGATGATGAACGGCGTCGTTCCCGGTGGTCAGCCACCCATCCCCGGACCAAATCCTCCGGGCTTCCAAATGCCGCCCGGCGCGCCTCAGCCAAACGGCATCCCCGTACCTCAAGGCCCACCAGGTAGTGCACCCGGTCAAAACTTCGCACCACCGCCGCCACAGCAGCAGCCAGGACAGCCTGGTCCAGGAGGACACCCAGGAGCTGGACCACAACGAGGACCACCGATGCAGGGCGGACCACAACATCGAGGACCGCCGAACGGCGCAGGTCAACCTTTCCAGTCACCTACCATGGCACCATCACCACATCCGAGCCAACAAGGTCAACCGCCACACGGAACAGCTCCTCAGACGCCGCATATGCATCACGCAAATCGGCCCATGGGCGGCATGCCACCTCCGAATGGTCCAGGTCCTCACCCTCAGGGTCCTCAGCAGCAGCAGCAGTCTCAGCAACAGATCGGTTCAGCACACCCGACGCCAACACAAACGTTTGCGCAGATCGGCGGCAGTGGTTCGCATGGCGGGAGACCGCCCAGTCGGCAGGACACACCTTCTTCGCAGGGTCACGGCGGAATGCATGTCCCACAGAGTCCGTCGATGAGGACGTTCAACCCGAGTGAAGCACAGATCGCTAAAGATTTCTCGGCAATCTCGCCGGAGTTAATGGGTGCGGCGAAGTTGGAAGCGGGTATAGGCGAGAAGGACGCGTCTGTTTTGACCGTCGATGAGATGGTGCGTCATTCGTTCGTGCTGTCGTTCGGCCACGAGGGTGCCGACTTTTCCTGCTGGTTCGATATTAATTACTTGTGGTGAAACAGAACAAGGTATTGACCATCGCACGGCGGATACGAGCGAAGAACGGGATGGCGCAGAATTCTCAACCGGGTCCATCGGGTCATATGCAACCGCCACCGAACCGGACACCACAGCAGACTCAGCAACAACTTGGGCCAGGGAATATACCACAACCGTATCCTCCACAGCAACGAGGCTCGAAACGGAGTAGCACATCGCCAGGCGAAGAGGTATCGTCTCTATTCTCCACAAACTACTCTTCTACGCGCAAGGAAGTACTCGAGTTAATATTTCTCTTGTTTTTGCTTTACACAGCACGAACAACTTCCACGAACGGACGCATCACCGCCTGAACGTAAAAGGGTTCGACGAACGCCTAATCCCGCAGAGCAGCCTCCGATGCAGCCTATGCAGCCAATGGGCGGCCCTTTCGCACCTCCCGGCGGTCCAGGTCCGCAGGGTATGTCAAACGGTCTTCCACCCGGCGGCATGCCAAACGGCATTCGACAACATCCAGGTGGGCCAGGACCCGGGCCAGGTCAGATGGGAGGTCCGGGAGGACAGATGGGTGGGCCTGGTGGTCAACAGCAGCAGCCGGGCATGCCGGCATTCGCTGGGCAACCTGGTCCACAACATATGATGAAGATGCAGTCGGGAGCGATGGCAGGTGTAGGTGGGGGTATGGGGATCGGAGGTGGGATGGGGCTACCGCCTAACATTGGTGCACCGATGCATGCGATGAGTCCTTCGATGGCGCCGCATCCTGGAGCTCCGGGGATGATGCAGCAGGGAATGCAGCAGGGCCAACCGGTGTGTTATCTCCACTGTGGTATATCGTACTTCGTGAACACTCACAGGTCGTTGGTTCGTAGATGCAGTTCCCAGGGCCACAGCAGTATCGGAACGAGATGGTTAACATTCACAAGCACGGTTTGAACCAGGGCGGCCTGAACCAGGGCGGTCTCCAAGGGATGATACAAAGCATGAACTCAGGCTCACCCTCGTCGAGTGATTTCAACCATATGATGCAAACTGGCCAACAGCCTAGACCTCCCCAACCCGGACGTATGCCGCCTCAACAGCAACAACAGAAGGGACCCATGCCTGGCGGAATGCATCCACCAAATCAGCCAATGCCAGGGCAAGGACAAGGGCAAGGTGGACAGGGGCAGAACAAGAAGCCTGACGGCGAGGAGATGGGTAGTGGCGGTCCAGGTGGTCCTTCTGGACTCCACAACAACGGCGGCCCTCAAAATCCTCAGCAGCATCAACAGCAGCAGCAGCAACCTCCGACGCCTGCAAGCGCACCGCCGAGCATGTCTGCGCCTTCACCTTCTGCTCTTCTGAACGGCACTGGCGGCGGTATGGGCGGACCACCGACTCGACCAGCCACAGCTTCGACGACGGGTCCACCAGGGTCGGGTGGTCCAGGCCCAGGTGCTGGGGGTATGGGAGGTGGCGCGGGTGCTGGTGGTTTTGGTATGGGTATGGATTTGGGTGGCGGTGCAGGAGGGGTGAACGGTGACCTGAGCAGTCTGTTTTCGAACAATGACTTCTTGGAGTTCCCCGACCTGACTTTTGATACGGACTCGTTTGGAGAATTCTCGAGTTGGGTGAACGCGGATGACTTGGGGATCTCGACGATGAAGTGAGGACGAGGCGGCCTGTTCTAGGTTTCGTCGGTTATGGGACAATGGGTTGTAGGTATCGGTACATTGTTGCCTGCATCGTGATATCGTGAATTGTTCGGGTCGTTCGGTCTGCATATAATTTCGCCAGCTCTTTCGGTTTCGTTCGCCTATGCTGATCAGTCGCGGTCAGTGTTGCTCCTTTATCCATCCTTGTCTCCGTAATCACCCCTCACTGTCTCTTGTTCTACTTTCTTGGTACGTCTCGCTGTCGGGTAACTTAGGGTTGTCGAGGAGTTTTTTTTTCCCTCTTTATTCTCCTTGTTCGTCGTCAACTTTTTTTGGCGTTTTCTTCGTATGCAACTCACTTCCTGCTTTCGGATCTTCGACACTTTTATTTATCATCCTGCCTTCCCATTTTGTCACATATTGCCGTTGCCTTCTTCCTTGTGGATATCTTTCTCAATTATCTGCTTCTCTGACTCTCAGCTCATTTACATAGATAGCCCCTGTTTGATCTAATCGTCACGTCTACCCCTGCCACTTCTCCGCCACCCTCTTGCCCGCCACCCCTCTCTGCCCAGTGCCCCTATTTCCACGACTCTCCACCCACCCACTTGACCATCCCAACACGGTCCTCCAACCCTGTCGTTCTGCGCTATTACAGTACAATTCCATGCGTCCCTTGTTATCCTGTGCTCTCGAGTAGTCTTGCCACCTGTTCTCTCTTTCACCGAATCTTATCCCATCCCATTCTGATATTTACTGCCTCCTCTCCTCTTCTCCCATCTCTTCTGTCTCCCTCCGTTCCCTCATACTTTTTCTTTCCTCGCTTTGCTCCTATGTCTGTTGTCATTTCCCCTCTGTTTCCCATTTGTTGGAATCTGCCCACTTTCTTGCCTTTATTCTGTTCTTCCTTTTTTTTTGATGTTTTATCCCTGTCCTGTCTGAGTTACAGTCAGTCATTCTTCCTGAGTTCTCTGCGTACGTTGTGCAGTGTACGATTGCAATCGATTGGTCACTCGGAATTCTTGGGGATTGACGAAGGAATGATTGATTCGGGTGTTTGCAAGTTGTGATCTATATAATAGGTATTGACACGACTAGTGTGATCGGGACGCGACGCGACGCGTCATGCCGTTAGAACAGACCACAGACGACTGAGAATCGACCTGTGCTCCCGTTTGTCATCCACCCCAACGCGAGCAACAATGAGCGAGGAAATCGTATATTTTACTATGGTCTCAACCTCCATGCTCGAACTCTTTGACGTCTTGCGGGATGCGGCGTGCGGGGCTAGCGTCCCATTGGATATAATCGGAACCAATCGATGTCCGCGCTTGGGTCAGAACGGGCAAGGTCCCAAGCACTTAGTACTTAGTAGATAGCTTGACGTTGGGGATTGATACAAGGACTGGTTGTGGTACACAAGCAGACGGGGAATCCCGGAGCCTGGCGCATTCAGTTAACATTCTGCAAATTCAAATTGCAATGGTCTTCCACCGGCATGACCCTGGCGTTCCTCTCACCAACCTCTCACCCGGCAGCAGGTCACAAAGAGGTTTCTATCATTGCAAGGTTATTTTCCCATAAAGAAAGGGCTCTTGCTTATTGGCTCTGCTATGAACGTCATTTTCACGCTCGTTGAGCTTCCCGAATCACTGGCCGTGGAGCCCTCTTGAGCTGGGCGCTGAACCGCTGACCCTCGTCTTCTCACGGAATGTCTTTATTCACCTAGTAAACCTCGACATTCACTGTTCGACGTAACAGATATGCATTGCTCATGGCAGATAGCTCGTCACAACTCCTCTAATTTCCATGGGAGGCAGTTGCAACTAGCTGATCTCCCTTGGCCCGGATGGCTAGAGCACGACGACGTCCTGAAGGCTCATCCCGAACTTCTTTCCTCGTCGAGTAATCACTCGGAGTCCAAGAATGATAATTTCGTCGACGATACTTTCGCTCTTCGTGCATGGGAGTACCAATGGACTCATATTCAGCCGTGGCTCGAGTCGAAAGGCTACATGATTCGCCCTCGGTTTCGTCCTGGGTGGATTCCTTCCTGGACTTCGACGAGCAACACTCGTAAAGTCAGACGTCCATATGGTCGATGCGAGGATGCCGTTGTCCATTCTGTAAGCCGTTTTATCCCAATTGTATGTTGTATGTCTTTGCTAACAGCAAATACAGGAGGCTTACGGATGCAAAGTCATGGACGCCATGCGCATAGCCGACGGACGCAGAGTCATGTTGAAGAGGGTTCCGCTCCTAACCAAGTCGAAGGAGCTGGAAGTGAATACTTTCCTCTCTTCGGACGACCTTTCACATGATCCGCGCAACCATGCATTGCCGTTGCTAGACACACTACGCACGACGGATTCGTTGTTCATGGTGTTTCCATTATATTTGGAGTTGACTGCGCCAGAGTTTGACACAGTGGGCGAGGGGGTGGACTTCATGGAACAGACATTGGAGGTACGCTTGCGTGACCTTTGCTAATCCGCATGACAACCTCAGGCCTATGGTTCTGACGCTACGCTAGGGCTTGGCCTTTCTGCATGAAGTCGGCGTTGCACACAGGTAACCAGCTCAGACAGAATGCCTACTACTTAGACCTAACCTAACAATACGACCATATCTGACAGAGACTGCAGCATGAGTAACATCGTCATGGATCCCGGTAACATGTACCCGCGCGGCTTCCACGCAGACGGCTACTGTGACGCCCAAGGCCGCCCATTCAGCGGTACTCGAACTCGCACCCGGGTCGGGGGCGTCAGATACTACTTCATCGACTTTGGCGAGTCCATCAAATTCGACAGCAGCGGACCCAGAGAAGATAAAACCATCAGGGTCATCTCGAAGGCTTGTATACATGCTCCGGAGACGTCGATGAGACCTATACAGCCTTACGATGCATTCAAGCCGGATCTGTATACACTGGGGAAGGTCTTTGAGAAGCACCTACTCGAGGTTGGTCCTGCCGGTGCATTAGTGGGATATCCACCCAAGCCTGAGTCTCTCTGATTTGCTTTCTCCCCATCGGATTCTTAGCCGTTCGCAGGCGACTTCGAAGCATTCAAACCACTCATCCGCAGAATGAGCCACACGAACCCCAAAAAACGCCCTTCCGCCGCTCAGGCTTTGGAGCGTATACGGCAGATAAAGGGGCAGATTTCGTCAACAGCGTTGCACGGACGACTACACCCGAGAAACAATCCAGAGGGCGTAGTGACGGCCGCTTTCAGAGACAAGTGGCATTTGACGAAACAGGTCACGTATGCGTTACGAACGCGCAAGTGGTGAGGTTTGACAACTGAGCAAGATAATCTCTTATGATTTTCTTCAATCTCAAACCTATTGTGTAGCAAAAAGAGGGTTCTGAATGGGAGAATTCGCAGTGCCGAACTACTATATCCATCTTGTTCCACAGATTGGCTGCGTACCGACCGTCGTTTGCTACCTCGCTATCCCTCCCGCTGTCGCCCTCTTTGACCTCATACATCATACCGTCGTCTTCCCCGTCCCCGGAAACTCTCTTTGCAATGTGCTTATGAGGTAGTCCAGTTCGAACACCGGCTCAGACAAATTATCTGTGTCGAATGTTTAGTCTGTCCCAACGATGACTCTTGGATGGGACCCGATGTCGGAAGAAGGAAGGCAGGAAGTACTATCGCATTGAAGTACTACAGTATCTTCACGAACAATGGCTAGTAGCGCGAGCACAAGCACGACTCTCTAACAACTAGAATGTTTGAATTATAGAGACAATGATTAACAGATAACAATACTGAACCAATGCCAGCGTATCCAAACGATGCGCGAATGATCGCGCGGTAACGAAGAAATAAAGAAAGTGAGGAATAATGAATAAGGCATATTAAGATATATAAGACGGTGCGCCACGTCGCACGAAATAAGTACTTGGTTGGGCACAAGGGTGAGCTAGTGAAGGTAGTTCGGGGAGAAACAGTCCGCGTTTGCAGAGTTTGGGTGTAAGTACGTGGTATGCAAATATGAGATTCAGAGGTAGATTGTGTGATATGTAGACTTGCGGGACGATGTGGTGCTATGTGGTGGTGAGAGATCATGCGGAGAGACAGAGAGATAGGGCGAGGCATAGGTGGAAGGGAAATGAACCGTACGGCGCAAAGGGGATAGTAGTGTGTGGGTGTTCCGAGTGAGCGATCAAAAGCGGGAGAGCAAGACATATATGGGACGAGAGCAGAGTCCAAGTAGGAGGTGCACAAGACAGGTACAGAAACAATGGAGAAGATAATGAAGAGATGGGGGCTATATACTCACGAGAATACGTGACGAGGAAGAGAGAAAGGCGCGCGAGCGAGTAGGTGGCCCCCGGTCATGAGTGTCATGATGCGTCATCATCCACAACAATGGTAACACCCTCATCCGCCCCTTCGTCCTGCTCAAGTATGGGTATCGAAATTGAGGGAGGGCCACCATGACCGTTGATGGTGATTGACGAGGACGATGTGGTCTCATCATCTTCGTCCGCCTCGAGAACATCAGGCTCAAGACTTAGTCCATTGAGCCGCAGAGTCAACTCTGGTTGCAGAGCAGAGTCCGACTCTGCAGCTGTTGATGACGTGAAGAACCCAAGACCCTGTCCAGGCGAACCGACGAAAGCTTCCGACACGGGTCTACTGGGAACAGAGACCGAGCTGCCTACACCTGGAGCAGCAGACCTAAATAGCTTCCCCGCGTCCATCGAGGCGCCCCTCTCCCTTCTTTCATCACGAGCCTGAGTCCCATTAGAAGCCTCAGCCATCTTCCTCCTCTTCTCTCCCACCTTCCATATCACATCTTTCAGCTCCTGCACTACCTCGCCTCCAGGACCCCATCTCTCCCTCCTGCCACTTCCCTCACCCTCTCCGTCAAGCGAAGCATCATTTGAGTCCAGAGAGCCCATGATGCCGGCCACCGACCCACCGCTCTCCCTCCTCGCCTTCGCAAGCTTGATCCTCTCCTCCCTACTCAACTTGCTCCTCTCCCTCGTAAATTTCCCCACCGAACTCTCCGCCTCGAATACCTGTTCGATCGGCATCGGGATAGAAAGCTCTCCATCTTCGTCCTCGCCGCCCAACTTGAGTCCTAGACCATGGTCGAGTTCAGGCTGGTGGCCCTCCACCAAGACTGCATCCCCATCTCCGGTGACAGGCATCTTCGGGAATCCGATGGAGTGTGGCCGGTCGGAGTCCAAGTCTTCGCTACCAGCGTCGGGTCCTAGTGCAGGGACTTCATCCTCAGAGGTCGACGAAGACTTGGAATGAGAGCCTAAATGAGGGTGACGAGGAGAGACGATCTCGAGGAGTCGTTCCCGACCGCGTTCACATTCCCGAAGTGCAAGTCCGAGCTCACGACGGAGTCGCTCATAAGCCTCCAGCGCTTCGTGCTGCTGCTGCTGCTGCTCGCCACCGTGGCCCTGCGCATCTGTACCCTCAGTCGGAGACACACCCTCAGCCTCTCCATCGCCTTCTCCATCGCTCAGCGCACCCACACAAAGCTCGAGCTGCATATGCGCATCGTGCAACGCCCCCGAGATCGCATCCACATGTTCCGCAAACCTCGCAAGATGACTCGGGACCGGCGCGAAATCCCTCATCTCCTCCATCGTCCGCTTTCTCGAAATGACCCTGTTGATCGAGTTCAACGAAGACGGAGTGGGCGCGAACTTTGCCGCAGCGGACGCCGCTAGACCACCCTGGAACGCCGAACCGTTCCCGTTCGCGAGTTGGGCCTCGTTGTCCGAGTCGTCGGCGTCTTCGCCACTGAAGTATGATGCGAGGTGACTGCGACTGTGTCGGAATGGTTGGATTGGTCCGTCCAGAGCGGGACTGGGCGTCTGGTCACGAAGTCTCTGGCCTTCTACCTCGTCCAGAACTTGACATAGTCCCACGACCGCACCCGCTAACGCGCTCGTCAATAATCCCATCACGCTCCTCACATCCTCCCAATACACATCTTCATAGTCGTCTTCTTCCACAAACCGCAGGGCGAGAAGATGAGACGCGGCATAACGTTTGGAAGAGAGCGCGGATTGGAGAGCATTGTGCAGGGTAGAGAGCGACAGCGGGTGCCTAGGTTGCGCTTGATGTATCGTCGTAGAATGCGTCGAAGAGGGCGACAGTACGGAATTACGGGACGAATTGGCTGGATGGAGGGAGGTGAAGCGGGAAGACGAGGTCATGGAGGATGTATGCGACTGGCCACTTGCACGCGCCGACGGGAACGTCAGCATCGAAAGTCGTTTATCTGATGCTCGTGGCGAAGACTGAGGTCCATAAAAGGCTTTAGAGTGACGTTTATGCACCGGCGATTCCTGCGAACTCGTAGGCGATCCAAAGGGAAACGTTCCGGACCCTGAACCAGAGCCTTGAGACGATCCGGAATCTCTGGCCCGTTTGACCATGTCCAATCCTCCGCTCCGTCTATTTCTCTTCATCTCCAACGCCGCAGCTCCAAACGCACCGGCCACAACATCTCCATCCCTCTCATCAGGCGTGACAGGCAAGGACTTCCCTCCACCCATTATCGGTGTCAACCTCGGCGGACCCAGAGTCGAGCCCGAACCAGATGGTGGTGCCTTCTCCGATGCTGATGATGACGAAGTCTCGTTCCCCTCTTCCAGCTCCTCGACATCAGGCAAGGGCGAAGCCGGGGCCGACGTGCTCCCCAAACCCAAACCCAGACCCGCACCCACAGCCAAACTCGATGATGACGCAGAGAACGAAGAACTATCCAGAAGGGCGCTCAAATCCGACCTCCTCTTCTCCCTCCTCTTCAACACCTGCTTCGACGGACTCCCCGCCTCCGCCAGCGCCGTATAACTACTACTCCCCGCAGCCCACGAAGCCCTATTTGCTTTCGTCGCTAAGTTACTTCCTTCTGGCGCAGAGAGCGTCCTCGTCCGTTTCCGTGTCATCGGCAGCGTCATCGGTCTTGTGCTCGTGACCCATCCATTACCAGCGATCTGCCCCGTCTCTCCGCCTCTCCATGACCGTCTCTTCTTTTCATTGTCCGAGGCTGAGTCGAACGAAGGTCCGGAGGGGGAGAGGGAATCGAGTGTGTTGAAAGAAGCGCGGACGGGGGATGGAGGGGCGTACATCTCTGACAGTTGGGCGAGTTCGGTGTGGGAGGCGAGCGCGGATAGGAGTTGGCGGACGTTTTCAGATTGGGATTCGGTCATGTGCAGCGTTGTGTGCAGCGCAACGCGGAGAGAAGTGGACGTTGAGGGAGAAGACGGCCTAGGTAGAATGAATTTGTCGACGTGAAAGGAATCATGCCAGTACAGTGGTTGATTGAGCAATGAAGAAACTAAATTGAAGGAAAAAGGTGGCGAAAAATGTGACGTACCCCCGCTCATCTTTCTCAAGTATAGTGATTGCCTCCTGGACAGCCGAGTCCCATAGATCGCTCGCATTGATGAGTTCGTTGAGAGCGGTGAATGTCTGCCAAACCAACAAAAGAAGCCGCACCGCATTGCATCGTGACGGATCACACGAAGAAGGCATCATCGTCAGCAAGTGTTCATCTCCACAATGGCCGCAAAAGCAAAGCGAAGGGACCGCAAAGTCTAATAGGGGTCCGGGCCACTATCCCAATAAGCCGTGAAGCTGCTGAGGACGTGGACTCACAGGTTCAACGACATCAGGCTTGCTCGCCGGAGTACCGACTCCATGCCCTTGCACCGTCTGTCCTCTCATAACATACGCCGCCGTCCCAAACAACACCACAAAAAGCAACGATCCACAAAGCAACGCCATAACCGCCACCGCCGCCAACACCACACTCCAATTCGTTATCGGCAAGCTCGAGCCTCCGCCAAAGCCAGCACCACCGGGTATATGTGAATATGAGGAGTCGGAAGCAGATCTTGAGTGTGCTTGGGCTTGGGCTCGGCGTGATAGGGTGGATGGGTAGGATGGACCGGTGAGGTGGAGGGCGGGCGGTGTTTGGGAGGGTGGCCATGAGCGGCGGGAGGCGGTTGCGGGGGTAGAGAGGGAGGGGGAGAGGAGGGAAGAGGAGATGACGACGTATTTGAAGCGTTCTGCGAATTCGCGGTTGGGGAGGGCATGCTTTGACGCGGATAGTAGGGTCTAGGAAGGTGAGGATGCATATTAATATCAAGCGTTCTGAGGGAAGAGCTGACGTATTGTGCGACTGATTGGGACGTGTCGTAGGATATTCTTAGAATTGCTCAAGAGGACGGAGGACGGCCGAAGTCTTCGCGTACGCGGTCGCCTTGGCTTCACAAGAAACGAAGAACGCACCTCAACGAACTGGATCATGGCTGGCGGAAGTAGATGCAACAACCCAAAGAACCTATCGTCCCCCTCTACGCCCTCCCCTTTTACTTCGACTCCATTCTCATCCTCGTCCTCCTCGTCCTCCGATTGTGGAAAAGGCAAGTCGGACATAGTCCCGGGCATCAACTCGACGCCCTCTCCCGTTTCTGCACGCCATTAGAACAGAAGTCAGCCTTCAGATATGTGAGTACAACGGAATGAGACGCACGCTTCAGATACTGTTCTAGCGGATGCTCGTCGAAAACAGGTTGAGCCATGTATTGTAATTACCGCCCGGTCGTGTGCTTGGCTCTGTCCTGTCGTGCGTATCGGTTCGTTACGGTTTCTCCTGTTAGCGTCAAATTGACGACAACAGCAGCAGTAGATGTCGGACTTGGACTTGTGTAGACAAAATAGGTATAAAAGCCAAGTTAAAAAATCGCAAAAATTATGTTCAAGTCAAGAGTAAGGTTCTGATTGCGTGTTGCTGGTGGTGGCGGTTGAGAGTAAAAAGTGAAACGAAAGGAGCAGCGTTCTGACGCGCGACAAAGGCAGAAGCGAAGAGCACGAAGATGGTACGCAGGGAGAAAATGACAGAAAGCGAGCGGGATGGGGGGAGAAGCGACGAGGGCGTCGACAGGACGCTCGAGGCTCAGGAGCCTTACACGCGCTCACCGCACTTTCTCACGCAATAAAGTTGCCCATTACGTTTGTACGCAGCGACCAGAACCCATTGAACCCACTCGCACTGCCGCACGCTGCGCGCACTGGTCCGTGAAAGAAATTTCAGGAAAGGCCTCCGATGGATAACGAAGGGGAACATGTTGTGGAAAAGGTGCAAGCCGTAAACTGGAGTTGTTTGTTTGACAGCTTTCACCATTCTTCATGATCAAGGCTGTCAGTCCATCGTTACGACGGCGAACTTCTAGCCGCCATCGCTTCGGAACCACACACCATTAGCGAGTCGGTCAACAGAGAATTGAAAAAATCACAGCATAAATCCGATGGGGGTGCAAATCCGGGGGAAAACAACAGACGGTTGGATATCCATGTATTCGCGCACCTCATGCTACAGATGTACCCTAGTATGTACCCCGAAGCTGTAAAGTGGTTTGAACACCAGATCAAAGAAATATGAGCACGGAAAGAGTGAAGGTCATCATAAGAGAAACGTATACGTTGTGCGGCGTAGAAAAATGGACGAGGAGAGGAGAGTAAGAAAAGAGAGACTATGGATGCATATAAGTCAAGGATTGTAGTAGTGTGCAGAACAGCGCTGTAAGTGTAATTGTAAACGTGAACCTTGAGAAACCTTTAGATATTCGACGACGAAAGAAAAGAGTGAAAGTATGGAGGGGATATATCGTCGTCGTCGTGATCGAGCAAGACGGTTGAGACCTGAAGAAGTATCCGTGATATAGTGAGTGGAAGGCTAGCAATCATGACCGAACGAAAAAGAGCCACCTGAACTGAGGTAAGCAGAACACATCTAAGAAGCTGCCATGATCGCCTGCGTCTTCACATTCGCCTCCACCAGCGCCTTCTCAAACGCCTCCAAATGCTCCTTGACGAACGCTCGCCCATCCACCCTTCTCGTCTTCACCGGCGTCGCGCTCCCACTCCCGCCGCCCCCAACGAGTGCATCTCCATCAGCCAACCCAGCATCCCATCTCTCAATCCTCACCCTGCTCCTCTCCGCCGTCTCCCACTCCTGTCTCCACCCACCCAGCTTATTCTTCAGCGCCCTGATCTTCCGTCCTGCATCCGTCGTCTTCGCGCCGTTCACCTGTGCATGCTCCGAAATCGTCGAAAGGCTGCTAATGAGAGACGCCGTACAGGTCCTCAGATGCGCAAGTTGGGGAATCGTTTTAGCTGGCGTGAGTGGCTGAGTTATCGGTGGCGGAGGCGGCAGATGCAATGAGTTCTGGCCGCGTGTGTGAGAGCGTGAACGCGGTTGAAGTTCTGATTCCGAGAACGACGTCTGAGCGGGCGTGGGCGAAGTAAGGAACGTCGGATCGTCTCCCCCATGCTCCGTCTGCCTGTCCAGGTCCTCGAGCGTCAACTCGCGATCCCCGTCCAAATCGTACGGATCCTCCTCCCTCTCCCTCTCCTCTTCATCCTCCCTCATATGCTGATCCGGATCGACCTCCCAGTCGCCCGAGTTCTCTTCCGGCAGACTATCCAGCGTCCCCGCTCTCTGTAATCCGTTCACCACAGAGCCGGTCCTCGCGTGTCCTCCGCCGGTTACACCAGGTGTAGTAGGGGCGGGGTTGTCCATCAGGTCTTCCACTGGGTCCAATTCGTCGAGGCTCGCAAGGGCATCGTTCCCACCAGCCTCACCCGCAATCCTCCTGAATTCCCTCTCGTACTCCAACAGTTCCCGCACCTGCTCCTCCCTATTCCTCGTCGTCTCCTCTATCTTTCTAATCATATCGAGGGTGATGTTTTCTAAAGCCTGTTGCCCTCCGCCAGGACCAGACGAAGTAGGCAACCCCGAAATCGAAGTGATCGAAGACGACGGACGATGAGAGGCTGATCCAGGGAAAGAAGGAGACGTAGCAGTGGCGTAGGAGTCTGTATCCAGTCGACGAAGATGATCGAGGAACTTCTCCGTGCTCTCCAAACTCTGCGATAATATCGCCATCGCATCCGGTTGCGGAGGTCCCGAGCCTCGACGTGGTGTAGAAGACGAGCGCACGGGGCTTCCAAACGAAGGATCGACATCCCTGTTTATGTCCCTTGAGCCGAGAGCACCTCCCCCAGGCGAAGAAAGTGTTGACATCGAAGTAGAGTGTGGCGTTCCGAGTGCGACCTCAAGTGTCTCTCCTCCAAGGCCTGAACCATCAACACCACCTTCAACATCGGCCGCCTGGATGGCTTCGACCTCATGACCCTGGCTTTCATCAGCGGCAGGTACAACGGTCCCAGCAGAAGGACTAGACACGACCCCATCTCCGTCAATGCCCTCCGCGCCCTCGTCATACTCGATCCCAAACTCCTCCGCGAGCATCTTCGACCCCGCACTCGGTTCCGGCAATAGCGCAACAGCCAACTCATGCGCCAACGAGAACCTGCTTCCTCCTCCACCTGCCCCACCTCCACCACCCCCTCCTCCGCCTCCGCCCAATCCTACCAAAGCCTCGAGAGAATCGCCGTTCCCAGATATCGAATCGCGTAGAGATGTAGCGGACCGGTTACGTTTGATGCTGCTATGGTGGCCTGATGAAGATTTGGAGTTGGGGCGGGTGGAGGTGGAGACGGAGAGGAAACGAGAAGGGTTGTTTTTGGATTGGGAACGGGGGGGGCGGGTCGAGGATTGGAAGGGGTCTGAGTCGTCTACTGGCATCGTGATTATTTTGGCTTGCTGGTCTGTGGTTGGGAGTGGGTGAAGACTTCGGGTGAGGACTCAGAGGCGCGTCGGGTGAATGATTGGATGGATACGCGTCGGGCGTCCCGAGTCAATGCGTGTCCACAGGATCTGATTATTACGACTTGTCTCAGTTCTCGATTACGTGTAGCCTGAAGCACACAGAACAGTTCGTACCCAAAGCACCGAGAACAGGTTATAGTTAAAGCAGGAAAGAAAACAAGCAAGAAGGAATGGTCGTGCGATCTCAGAGACAAAACAAGCGAAGACAGGGAAGTGGTGGCACTGAGCAACGCCCGAAATGGCGATCGTGTCGCGTGGCAGCGTGATTTCGGTTGCCATCATCCGCTTCGAGTGAACAAAGGTGTGGCGAGCGCGGAGCCGGCGTTTTGTGTCCTTCCAAGTTCCCGAGCCACACTCAAACCGGTTCACTGTACGATGCCCCCCTGACGGAAACTATCTTGCTGGGGATCATGCTTGGAAAACTTGAACTAGCAGGTGCTTGATTCAGACTTGTGCCTGAGTCGCTTGCGCCTTCAAGTTCGTCTGTGTCTTTGCTTGGTTTTTGCTTTACTGCATTTAATTTAAACTTGAAACCACGGTCCCCAATTAGGCTGAGTCTGAAGCCGCTGCTCAGCTTTTTATCACTATTGCAGCATTTTACTGGCGCACTGCAAGGGCTGGACGACTCATCTTGGTTACCTCATCAATTGCTCGGTCAGCACAGACGTCCCATACTGGCGTCTCCGTGTCGGATTTCTGACGACGCAATTGCATTTGCTGAAGGTCCACCAGAGTCTACAGAGCCTGACAAAGGACATACCTGACTAAAGACTCAAGATGTGGATCAGAAACATAGGACGAGGTCCACCTTCAGCACATCAGTCCGTTTACTTAAATACTGCCTGATGTCTGCTGAAGACCATCCATCCTCAAACTCCATTCTCAGCCCTCGACACAACTACTATCAATCTCTCACATTCAACAACCATCATATCCCCACCCATGTCTGCTCTCGCGATCCCTGAAGGCTCTACAGTTCTCGTCACCGGTGTCAACGGCTACATAGGTTCCCAGACCGCCGAGCAGCTCCTGCTTGCAGGCTACAAAGTCCGTGGAACCGTCCGCGACGCATCTCGCGCACAATGGGTCAAAGAGCTCTTCGACAAGAAGTACGGACCCGGGAAGTTCGAGCTTTTTGTCGTTCCCCACATGAACGCTGACGGAGCCTTTGATGAAGCCGTGAAAGGTCAGTAGTATGCCCCCTATCCAATATCCATGTAGGGTGTGATACAATTCTGCAGCTCAAGCTAACATTGTTTTGTTCGTTTACTTAGGCGTAAGCGGGGTGGCCCACCTCGCCTCCAACGTTTCTTTCTCGCCAGACCCGAACGTCGTCATCCCCGAGACCATTACCGGCGCTCTCAACATCCTCAAATCAGCATCCCGCGAACCTTCCGTCAAACGCGTAGTATACACCTCTTCCGCCATCACCACTGGCTTCGGGCAATCCAACACTCCGTACAGCGTCCCCACCGACTCCTGGAACGACCTCGCCAGCAAGCTCGCGTGGGCGCCTCCACCGTACGAGGACGATCGAAAGTATCTCGTGTATGCGGCGAGTAAGACGGAGGCGGAGAAGGCTTGTTGGAAGTTCGTGGAGGAGGAGAAGCCCCACTTCGAGTTTAGTACGGTCTTGCCATCTGTCACCTTTGGAGCGGCGTTGCACGAGAGTCTGTCGTCGGAGACTTTGACGTGGATGAGGGCGCTGCTGAAGGGAGACTACGACATTCTGAAGAAGCCAGGAGCGGCGCCTTGTAAGTCCTACCTGTCCATCATCATACGTGACATATATCTCTAATTACAGCTTCACCTGTTATACTATAGACTGGTTCGTCGATGTCGTCGATGCTTCCCGTCTTCACATCGCCGCTCTGATCAACCCGACCGTCAAGTCCGAGCGCATCTTCGCCTACTCGGAGACATATAACTGGAGCGCTATCCTCGACATTTTGCGCAATGCCTACCCTGAACGTTCGTGGCCGGAGAATATTCCTGATGAGGCGAAAAATCTGAGTACCATTGAGGGGAGGGACCGTAGCTTGGAGCTGCTGAAGGCTTTGGGGAGGGATAGATACGTTACGCTGGAGGAGTCGGTGAAGGCGAACGCGGCGCAGATCCTTTGAACTGGGTTTTGTCATTGACAGTAGAACTTTAGAGTGGTCTCGGGTAGCTGAGCTCCCATATAAGAATTTGCGGGGTTTGACATATAGCTAGCTACGTATTGCGAGACTAGCCCTCAGTAATCATATAATATACATGCGAGACCACGGGGGGCGAAGGGATCGAAGTAGAGGGGGGAAACAACCCCTCTCGGATTTGGTCTCAAAAGAAGATGGAGCAATGTCCATGTACTAGCAGCCTAAGAGAGCTAGCAATAACTGTTGACGGAGAACGAAACCACCACCACAACGAGTACAGCGGCCTTAAGTGAATACACTATGTACATCCGCACAGTACCCAAACTAATATCCCGTATGAATCTCTGATCGTAGTAGTCAATCCGGTCATACTGTAGAACCCAAAACAACCTACAAATCCTGTGACCCAGCCACCAAGTCGAGTTAATCATGAGGGAAGTGACAGCCCGCTGACCCGCCACGAACTCAACTCGAAGACGCAGCCTGCTCAGACTTCTGCCTTGATTTCTCTGCCTTTTCCTTTGCCTGTTGAGCCTGCTTCTTGGCGAACGCATGCTTCGGAACCGTCTGCTTATAAAAATGCCCAACTATCGCTTCCGTATGCGTGATCGTGAGGTTGAATAATGGGTGTGTTGCGTTCTGTGTGTACGATGGTTCGTTAGCGATCGACGTCAATAGGAAGCAAAGATTAGAGTGAAGTTATACGTACGACACGATTTGAAGCTGGGCCGACAACCTTTGAAGTCCCCTCTTCTTCTGTCCAGCACAACGATTCGATATAGGCCGTCTTGCTCATTTCGAGGTCGGATAGTTGATTACTCTCTGGAGCTGATCAAAACAAATGAAGTCGACGTTCGTACTGGTGAAAAAGTGGCGAAAGAGAGGCATACCAGAATTTACCCACGTGTCTGTCAACTCTACCTTCCTCTCTTTCGAGGGAAAGACTCGATGCTGAGCGGCAGAAAGGCCGGACAGACAGTATAGTGTGTGATACGAGTCAGCGTTTCTACATCGCCGCCATACGCAGGAATGAGCAAGCGGCTAGGAGGAAAGAGACACATTACGGAGAGGTACAGGCATACGTACTTTGGTGGCTTGTCACGGAGACCTCCAGCCGCATGTTGGCCCGCTATAAGGATATACTCCTGCAAAGCTCGACGATTGAACACCGAGTCTAAGCTCACGTGAGTTGATATTGCCCCCGCGGTGATACTAACAGCAGCATGCATCTCACTCACCATCTACGTCATCCCACTCTTCCTCCTCAGCATCCATGTCGTCCTTCTCTGACTCGCCTTCCTGTGAATGAGAATGGGGGAAATCATAGCCACTAACACCCAGCGCCTCCAGCAACGCAAACTCCCCTCCGACCCACCACGCATAACATCCATCTACCAACTTATTCGTCCGGCCTTTGAACCCTCCCAATTCGGATTCAGAGCCTTGCATGTATACAAGCCAGCGTAATAGCGATCGGAGGTTTATTGAAGGGGTTTGTCGTGGCGTCGAGGACTCGGGTGAAGATGTTGATGAAGGAAGGAAAGGAGCGAGTAGAATCCAAGATGCCAAAGCGCAGAACGTATATCCTCCGTGCGCTTCACCCAGGTTTGGGCGTGGAGACGGGAGACATGTTGTTGGTGGCTCTATCGATGACGATGACTCATCCGGTATAGATATGGTCGCTGGGAAGTAGGGATGTGAGGCGGAGGCAAAGCCGCCTTCGTAGGTTTGACATGAAGCGATAAATGCCGCGGTTCCGGAGACCAGTTCGGGAGTGAGGATGTTGAGAAGGTAGGCAGTTACGAGGAGGCAGTAGATTCCCCTGAGGTAGAGTCAACGAGTAAAGTAGTCATCGCTCAGCAAGCGAGCATGGGAATGTGACAGAGGGAACAACTTACCGAACATCAACTTCGCCGTGGTGAGTTACAAGGAAGGACCCATCGGGCTGTTTGAGCGACATAAACCACCGGTACAACTTCTCTCTATCCATGATCGCGCAGTAAATTAGATCGAAATAGATAATTAAAATGTAACCAGGGTGTCATCGTCGGCTCACCGATCTATTTCATCCCACCCACCTCCTGGACCAGGACGCCCGACAATGGCTAGAGCGCAGACGGAAGCATATGTCGGGAGCAAGTGCGGTGACTGTCCGGGACCACCACCAAAACCACCCTGAGGATGTTGCCATGTCATTATCGTGTCAATTGCTCTGTTCCGTTACGGAGAGGAGACCAGAGCATTAGGGGTCGAATAAAGAACAATCATTCATCGGTGAACCAGATGCGGTCCAGAAACACAATACCTTTGTTTGTTGCTGGGATCGATTCCGACTTGGAGGATGCTAAAGCTCTGCAGTGTCCAAAACATAAGCCATGGCTGACTCGCATCTTGGCTCGTGTAGCGAAGAGGAAACCCCTGGATGAGATTGCGAACTAGGAATTGAATGTGTGTGTTTTTATTCAGAGTCGGGTCTGGTGATATTGCTGAGGCGCTGAGCTGAACAGAGGCGAGAATATCCTCAGTATCATGCTGAAGGTCTGATGTTGCCGTTGGATAGCGGTCAATTGGTGTCCGTCGGGAAGCCATTGTTCACAGGTATAAAGTAAAGCGGACGAGCGTTGGATGTGAAGCCTTGAGCGCTTGCAGAGTCAAAGCGCTCAGCTATTGTGATGTTCTATGGTTCCCGATAACCCCCGACATGAGGTTAGGGGCCCCTGCCAAGGTCACACGGCCCGCAACGCCCCGCTTCACGGCGCACGGTGAAATAACTGGTGGGCTCATGACCTGCTCTGTTTGAAAACGCCGTAAAGGTATATATAATCCGCGTCCTCTCCGGTATTATAGGCCATATCTCTCTCTTTCCTTCCCCCCACGTCTCCCTTACATCCGTTCTCGCTGTTCGCGACGTCGTTCAGACCCCGCCCGACGTCGGTACCGATGTTGCCGACGCCATCGGGCCTGGCTAAATCAAACCTCCAGTGCCCCGGCCAACTTTGATCGCAGCCCCACGTAACCCAGCCCCCCTGCCGCCCCCTATGTTCCACAAGCATCGCGATTGATTGTGCACGTTTTTGGCCCCACAACGTCCCTTTGACGTGCTCAACAACATCGTATCGTCCTTCCACCCAGCTAATGGAAGCGTCGTATTTTTCAGGGGCATTTCGCGCTGGCTCGATCTTGCTTGTGGGCGTTGTCTACTTTGTCGCCGTCGGGCAGAGGCCCCAGTTGTGCGGCTGGGAAGCATACCTAGTCGCTAGACAAACCATGTATTTTCTGGGGGGAATTCCTTGCAATAACATCATTCCCTGTAATGGCAATTCGCTTCGAGAACCAAGCACAGACCTCCAGCTGAGTCCGTTTTTTTTCTTCCCTTTGCGTCATTTGCGGTTCTTTTCCGTTCCGAGAGTCCGACGCCGCCTCCCGTCTCGTCCTCGGTCTGACGCTGCTCGAGACGGTCGTGAACGACATCTTCGAAGTCGCGGTGAAAGAGGTATCTCCATGTTTTGTGACTATCGCTGAGCGTTGAGTTCGGGTGAGGTTTATTCACGTATAGCTCTGTCGGTTCGCCGAAGTCCACGATCGAGTTTCCTCCGCTGCCCCACAGCAAAGCCCCCCGCCCACTCGTGGGGCCTCCAGGAACGCCTCCGCGAATGGGTTCACCCCGACACCTGTCCGCTGTCCGGAGCTGCTTTGCCTCGGCACATCCATTTTTCCTGGCTGCTCGCCCCAGTCCGCTCTCGGACGCTCGACAGTTTTTCGAAATCATGCCTTCCATTACCGCCAGGAGCTCTGGGGTATATAAGCTCCCCAGTTCTCACAGTTCTTCCTCCACCGTTTCCCCCTCATTCCCCCACACGCCCCACCTCCAGATTCTCTTCTCCCCACCCATTCTGGCCCCTTCTCCGCGTCCGAGCTCTCACGGTACTCCTCACGCTTCTACTCACACGACGCTCTTGACCCGATAAAGCTTTCATCATGGGTGGTGGCGGCGCTGCTGAACTCAATTCGAACGTCTTTAACAAGACGTATCGTCGCGCTCTTATTTTCTGTGGTTGTGCTGTTATCGGCGCCGTTCTCTACGGTTACGATGGCACGTACTATACCTCTATTCTCGATATGGACAAGTTCGCCCTCGATTACGGTGACGAACAGTCAGACGGTTCTTACGCCATATCTACGCGAGTTCGCTCGGTGGTGCGTGTATTTTTTTTTCTTGCTCTTCTTTCGTCTCACGTAATTTTCCCTCTCCAGACCACATCTATAGTGCAAGCCGGCGAGGTTGTTGGTGCGCTTGTCGCTGGTCCCATCGGTGACTGGGCAGGTCGCAAGGGCGGTATCTCCGCTGCTTGCCTCCTTGTCACTCTCGGTGTCATCCTCCAGATGATCGTCGCCGGTTCCGTCCCATTGCTTGCCACCGGTCGTGCCGTACTCGGTATGGGCATCGGTTGTATCTCTAACGCCGTCCCACTCTACCTCTCCGAGGTAGGTATTCTTGTTCATTTACAGGGTCATTTGCTGCAGTTCTGACGAGACTTCTCCGCTAGATTCCTCCCGTCGCTATTCGTGGTTCCGTCGTCGGCAGCTGGCAGCTCATGTTGGCAATCGGTCAGGTTATCGGTGCTTGTGTCGGTCAAGGCACCCACAAAATGACCAACACTGGAGCCTACCGTATCCCTATGGGTCTCAACCTCGTCATCGTCCTTTTGCTCTTCCTCGGCATCTGGTTAATCGCCCCCGAGTCTCCTCGCTGGCTCATGTCCAAGGGTCGCGACGAGCAAGCTATCAAGGCCCTGGAGCGCATTAACGCCGACGCCGACGACGTCCAAACTGCCGTCGAGGAGCAATACAACATCTTCGTCAAGGCCAAAGAGGACGAGGAGCGCTGGACCAACAACGAGCCCTCAAGGTGGACCGATCTTTTCCATGGCACAACTAGGCGCAAGTTCCTCTGTGCCGTGGGTATCCTGATCGCTCAGCAGATCGGTGGCGTCCAATTCATTTTCTCGTACACGACTACTTTCCTCGGTGATGTTGGCATTGGTGACCCTTTCACGATCACGATCATCGTACGCAGAATTCTGTTTTATTTTTTCGAGTCCAGTGCTGACAATTTGTTTGGACTTCTCTCTATCTGTAGGTTGATATTGTCGAGGTTATTGGTGTCATCTGCTCGTTCTTCCTCGTCAACCGGTTCGGACGTCGGCCGCTCTTACTCATCACGAGCGCGTTCATGACCGCCTTCCTCATTGTGAGCTTTCCTCGACTTCCTGCATTTCTCTGTAGAGCGATTCTAAACTGCGATTCCCAGATTGTTGGCGCCATGGGCTCCCTGCACGGACACCGTACTAAGGCTCAAGACAACCTTGTCGCTGCCGGTATCATTCTCTACGTACGTTATCCTCCCCCTTCGTCGTCTGTGTACCGAGGTTGATGTTATTTCTTCTCTTCTTCAGGTCTTCTTCTTCAACTTGGCATGGGGTCCCCTCGCCTGGGTCGTCGCCACTGAACTCTCCGTCGGCAAGAACCGTCAGAAGATCATGTCCGTCGGTACAGCCTTTTTCTGGCTCTCCGCCTTTGTTGTTACCTTCACCATGCCCTACCTCTACGACGCAACCGAGGCCAACCTCGAGGCGCAGATCGGTTATATCTATGCTGGCGGCTCGTTGATCGGCATGGTCTTCGTGTACTTCTGTATCCCCGAGACCTTGGGCAGGAGTCTGGAGGAGATCAACTGTGCGTATACGATTTCTTCGATTTGCTTACCCGTCTTTCCGGTTTTAGAGCGTTGTGCTAACGGCCAAATTTTATGCAGTGATGATGGACGCGAGGATTCCTACCCGCGAGTGGGCAACTTATGACCTCCTTCGGGACGTCAGGCGCGAGGAGGAGTCGAAGAGGGATGTGCAGCATGTCGAAAATGTTGACCGCACGAAGGAGCTCGACAGCCGCAAGGAGGTCGTATAGTTGCCTTTCTGTCGCTCCCCCTCCTCTTTCCCAATTCTTCTGCCCGTGCTTTCGTGCTTCGAAAATGATACCTCTTCTTTCCAACCTCACACGCACACCCATCTCCCTTATCACGCAATCTGTATTTGTGTCCATATCCCCTCACGCACTCGCACACGTACGCCAAGGCATGTAACGCTAATCCCCACGGTATTTTCCCTCGTACATCCCTCCTCCCTCCTCACTGAGTCCTAGATTATAGAGCTGCTCTGTAATTCATTTCATAGGCCGCCACTAGATTTAGTGTCGTCTGTTCCTCCCTCTCTTCCGTCCGCCATACCTCGTCTTACTCTATTCTTGTCCTCAGTGTTCTATGCTACCGCTCCGGTCGCTTTATTACGATATTTTGGTCTCCTGGGGAAGATGTAGGAATACGATATCAATAACAATCACAATCACAATTGCAACGACAATTGGCAGTTATAACTCGCTCCTTCGTTCGTACGGTGGATGTTGGATGGACGATCGGTTTGCTCGCTGCCTGGGCACACGCTGGCCACATCGTCCCCGTACTTTTGCTCGTACTTGCGCCAGCGGAAGCCAGTCCGGGTGATGTTCCACTTGTTGGCCAGGGCCACAACATGCATCCTAGACCGGGAACTGATCTGTCTCTTGGGTCGACATGTAATAGTGCAAGCAAAACTGGACGATTGAGTATCGATGTTGACGCTCAGTTACCAGACTACTCGCATCCCAGGTCGTTTCCATTCCATCGCCTCTCCCCGCTGTCGCTGTCTGCGCCGCCGCCATCGCTCGTCCTCGGTCGGAACCGTTTCCTCCTGTTGCCCCCCCACTTGCCCAACCTTCGACCTCTCAGACTTCAACGTCTACACTCTCACCCTGCTCACTGAAGCCGCAAAAGACTATGGTGTCAGACGAACTCGCCTCCGTGGCGCCCTGCACGTCCACCCACAACGAATTCGATCCCATCAAGCGCGATATGGTCAATGAATCCGCTGGGAGGTTCATCGGTCCAATGCATCCCAAAGAGTTTCTGCGCAGATACGTACCTGCCCCACCCCCTGACAAAGATGGGAAAAAGCGCGTCCGACCGCCGGGCCCTTATTGGGAAGGACTGAGCGACGCGAAGGTCGAGAACGACATGTATCTACTATACGTGCATATTTTCCTTCATTCCCCTCTTCGTCGCGTCACTTCCTAAATGCTCTCACTGCTCAGATCTCCACTTGCGAGATGTTGGATCCGGAGGGCATCATGAAATATGTGGACACCTCGGGCGTCGTCGATCCGCAGACGGTGCCCCCTGACGTCGAAAACCGCAAAGGCTTGAAGCCCGACATCATGGTCTACGACAGGTCCATGCCGCGTCCGGTCAGCCCCACCACGAATTTTGCTTGCTGCGACCGGTACGACGAGATCAAGATCAAATCAAGCGACGACCCGTTCTGCGACATTGTTGACAAGACGTCTACCGACGCATTCCCCTTTGAAAGGGCGTCAGCGAACGGGATGGACACTCGCGGCCAGATCTGCGCGTACACCAGTGCCCTCTTTCAGCTTCAGTTTCGGTTCTTTGCCTTCTCGGTCCTCATTATCAAGAATCGTGCTCGACTCATTCGATGGGACCGCTCCGGGGCCGTCATCACGAAGGCCTTCCTCATACTGGGCCGGCCCTGGTTGACCGAATTCATATGGAGGTATAACCATCTCACCCGCGCCCAGCGCGGACACGACGACACCGTCGAGCCAATTCCCGCTTCCAAGCCCGAAGTCTTGGAAGCTCGCCTTGCGCTCGACGACGGAGAGACGGAGTTCGAAGAGACAGGACAGCTTTACTACATCCGCATGAGGCCTCCTGCCGCTCCCGCTCCTGGTCCGGACATTCAGCCTACGAAATCGTTCTACATCGACCCGCAATCCCCTCTCTCCGAATTTGATTTCATCGTCGCGGCGCCGAGGCTCATGTTTGACCGAGGTCCCTTTGGACGGCGGACACGCCCGTTCCGCGCTTACCACTGTCTGAGCCAACGCGTTTGCTTTCTCAAAGACACACACCGGGTCGTCTCCTCTGACCATGAAGCGGAGCACGAGATCCTCAACAAACTGCATAGTAAGGGCGTGCAGCGCATACCTACCGTGTACTGCGCCTGGGATGTTATGCCACATGGCGAATCCAGCGACACCATCCTCCACACCGCCGTCGATGCTGCCGGCCTCTTACTTCCTAGGGGCGTGAGATACTTGTCCAGGATTCGAAGAGTTCTCCGTCCATACAGGCTGGTTTCGTACGAGGTCGCGACCAAACTCTGGAGGTTCAAGTGCTGGAAGCAAGTTATTCAGGTTATATATGATGTCCTCCAAGGTGCGTGTCGTGTCTATCGCCATCGAAGTTTAATCCTTGAGCGAGATGTGATTAACTATGAGGTTTGTACTGACTTGTCTGTTCACCTTTCTGATGTCGCAGTGCTTGCCAGTCTCGAGGAGGCCGGGTATCGCCACTGGGACATCAGCGTCGGCAACGTCATGATCTACGAGGATCGCGGTTTCCTCATCGACTTCGACATGAGCCAGCAGATCGAACGCCTAAACCGGGGTCAACCGAGAGCTGTCGACCAAACTGGCACTTGGCAATTCATCTCCGCCGCAAGGCTGCAGGACCCGGCCGCACCACATCTCCTTGTGGACGACATGGAGTCGCTATTCTGGGTTCTGCTCTGGCTCGCGCTACACCACAGTAGCCATTCGGTCCGCCATACAAGACTCCGCTCGCTGTTCCATTATATCTTTGATGAGCTTTCCGTGCAGACGGAAGGTCCACCTCAGGGCGGTGCTCACAAGCTGTTGATACACCATGAAGGATTGGCCCATGTACCGACAGCCTTCGCGCCCATCAATTTGAACAGCGCCCTCAACGACATGCTCGAGTTGCTCAGGCCACGTTACAAAACGCGTTTGGTGTGGGTCCCGGAAGACGCTGCGTTCGATGCGGAACGGAAGGGGTTTCTGGAGACGAACGAGAAGATTCTAAGTTTCATTGCGAAGACGACTGCGCTTTCCGACATACTCGAGCCATACTTGACGATGACCTGGCAGGATGACGACGGTCCGATCGACAACCCGTTCCCACGCGATGCTCACTACGCCTACAAGAGGGACTCGGAGTCGGCCTAGCTCAACGAGGACGAAAAGGTGGAGGATTTGGAAGGGGGCAGGACGCAGGACACTATACCGCCGCGGAAGAAGAGGAAAACGGAGGAAGGGTCAAGTTCTGAGAGCGATCGTACGGTGCTTACCGAGGTTTGGGAGGACGAGTGCCCGGACAGCAATGGAGTCCGAGGGAGAGATGGAGGAGGTTAAGTAGGACACGAATTTTGGTCATGGTTCGCCGCATCGTATTAGTAGCGTAGTAAACTCATGTATATACAATATCCACCCTCCTCTCGGACTGACCAGATCTACAGCCTGTAACTTCGGCGAGCTCGTCTGGCGGTTCCGGTGGAGGGCCGGCTGTTTGCAAACTGGGACCGCGGTGTGTAATATACGTACCTACGCGTCCGCATTCACCACCTTGTCAACCGACTCTCTTATAATCTATCCGGTACGGCCGCAACTTGAGCGCTACTGGTG
Source organism: Stereum hirsutum FP-91666 SS1 (assembly GCF_000264905.1). NCBI lineage: Eukaryota > Fungi > Basidiomycota > Agaricomycetes > Russulales > Stereaceae > Stereum > Stereum hirsutum. The sequence continues at coordinate 1,639,404 of NW_006763137.1, read as the reverse complement.
CCCTCGTTTGAACTGAAATTCTCCGGCTCGAGTCAGAGGCCGTCATGTCCGCCGGTCTCGTCATGCTCTCCCAGGCTTGAGTACGGTAGTATTTCAGACCCGAAGAACTCAGAGACACCCACTCTTTCCATTCAGAGTGATCTGAAGGCATCACCAGGTGTTATAGTCTGGGTTGAAGTGGCTTGAATATCACGCCGATTCTCCTACACACATTGTTCAACGTTCAGGTCTAGCACTGACTCGGAACTGATGCCGAATCCTGTCGCGGAAAATGTATTGGGTACGATGGGTAAGTCCTAGCTCCTCTTCAAGACAGCACGAGGAGAAAAGCTGAACGGCTCACCTTGTTTAGGCACAATATGCTGGTGCGGTCAGTTGCTACCCCAGGTGTGGAAGAGTTGGAGGACGAAGTCGACGAAGGGACTTTCACATTGGCTGCCGTACGTCACCTCTGTGTTCGAACCGACCCTTTCTTAATAGGGCTCTTGTGGTTGGGATGAATCTGATAGTAACATACATATAACAGGTTGCTGTGGGCTATCGCTGCCGTCCCATTGGGGACATACGTCATCGTGCAAGACTTGAACATCCCACTCATCGTGCAGCCTCAGCTGTTCTCGTTTCTGTCGCTTGTTTCATGGGCCCAAGTACGCTTCGACTTCGTGCTTCCTCCTATCTGATCGCCCACGCTAAATGTGTGACGTCCGACCTGATCATGATCGTCATCTTGCGCTTTCTTGTCAGTGCCTGTATTACGACAAGCAATACTCTCGACGCTCATGCATCCTGATCTTTCTTGGGATGATGAGTCTCGTGGCTGCACTCCAGACGGGCTTTGTCTATGCTTTGAGAGTGAGCATGTTTCTGATCGGCCGCAGCTCCCAAAGCATTCTAAGGGTCTTTTCCCTGTTTGCGACAGCCGGCTTACCGTGCAGGTAAAGAGTCAGGCCAAAGGGGAGTACAGTTCTTCGGAATCATGAGCACTATCCTGATCAGTCTCGCTCTATTGTATGTTCGACCTCTTCCACCCTCTTCCTGGTTGCTCATCTTTCGTACGGCTGGAAAAAGCCCACAGTACTACGAAATATACAAATACAAAGCTGTCATCGGCATCTCTCTCATTTTCATGGCGGTCGACGCGCTTGGAGGACTCTTCTCCGACCTCTCACTCGCATTCAAACAGGATTTTGACGTCATTGCCTGTGTTTCATACTCTGCCGCTGCCGTGCGTAAAGCCGTGATTCTCTGAATTTCAACTTTCCGTTCGCCAATGTTGTACTGACGATGTTTCCTCGTTTCGAACAGTTCTTGGATGTTATCGTCATCGTTTGCGCTTTGATACTTAATCCTCGCGCTCGCAAGCGTGATCGGGTACGACAAGCCGCTCTCGCCGGCTCAACGATGGACGAACCCAGAAATTGCGGTGATCACAATGATAATATCAATAGAGATATTGAGCAAGATGGACCTATTCCGCTTACGGATGCTGAAGCGCAGCATCGAACTCGTAGGACTGAGTTGGGAGGGATTGGCCATGATATCGAATCTACTGCTCCTGAGGCCCCGAAGGAGTAGGAAGTTATGCAACGTGAAGTAAAGAAGCTCTGATATAGTTATGGAATATCTATCACCTCAAGACACATCACCGAATAGATGCGTATAGATGCGTATGGCCTCTTGAGCCTTTCACGCCACATCTTTCTGGATCTCATGGAGTTAGATAGAGCATCCAGAATTTATAATATCACTTTCATGTCTGTTATGTCTGTTCAGTGTCCCAAAATCAGCATCAAGTCTACTCTTCGTTAATGTTAGATCCCTAAATATATGGAGGGGCGATCGTGTCAGTAGCAAATCTACGCTGTCGAGTCCCAAGATACTTGCGCCACAATTAGGCCACCAAGGACCCCAGGCACTCGGTTTAGCACGTGTGGCACTGAGCGTAATGCTAGAGTCTTTACCGCCATCTACTTGCTTTCCCCCATAACACGCGTCATGGATCCCTCTATACCTCTCGTGGTTGACAATGGGACCGGTGTAAGTGTGATTGGTATAACAGTGGCAGTTCTTTCGATAACTCTTTTATAGTTCGTCAAAGTAGGATACGCCGGTTCCAATTTCCCCGAACATGGTCTGTCACTGCTACTCATATAGGCAACGAACTCAACAACTTAACTACGACCCCACGTAGTATTCCCCTCCATTATTGGTCGTCCAATTCTTCGTGCAGAGGAGCGTGTCGGCGATGCCATCATCAAGGACATCATGATAGGAGACGAGGCTGCCTCCCTGCGCAACTACCTGCAGGTTACGCAGCCCATGGAACATGGCATTGTCCGCAACTGGGAGGACATGAAGCATCTATGGGACTATACATTCAACGAGAAGCTCAGGGTGGATCCTCAGGGACGGAAGGTCTTGTTGACGGAGCCGCCCATGAATCCGAAGGTGAACAGGCAGAGAATGTGTCAGGTTATGTTCGAGGAGTATGGATTTCAGGGGGTGTATGTCGCTATCCAGGCGGTGTTGACGCTTTACGCGCAAGGTGCGTTTCTCTGCGCACTGTAAGTTGCACGGACTGATAGGTTTGTGCTCTTGACTTTGGAAATTATCCGGTATATGGGGTCTGCCATGATGTTCTTCAGGTCTAACCACCGGCGTTGTCGTGGACTCTGGAGACGGTGTTACCCACATCGTGCCGGTGTACGATGGTTTCTCTCTTCCGCATCTGACAAGTCGACTTGATATTGCTGGCCGGGATGTCACACGATACTTGATCAAGCTGCTCCTCATGCGAGGGTACGCTTTCAATCGAACAGCTGACTTTGAGACTGTGCGGGAGATCAAGGAGAAGCTGTGCTATGTGAGGTGCGCCTCATTCTTGCTCTATCTAATCTTCTACTTCGATTGACATGGCGTCCGTGTTCGAAGTTACGACCTTGACATGGACACAAAACTCTCAGAAGAGACAACCACGCTCGTTGAGAGCTACACCGTATGTCCTACCCCTTACTCTCAACGAGTCCTCCCCCTCACACCTCTTGTGGCTGCTTCGTATGCCTGTCTTTCTGTACCATCCTAGCTCCCCGACGGCCGTACGATCAAAGTTGGCTCTGAACGTTTCGAAGCCCCCGAATGCATGTTCCAACCTCATCTCGTGGACATCGAACAGCCCGGCATGGCGGAGATGTTGTTCAACACCATCCAGAATGCTGCAGTTGACGTTCGTTCGGAGCTCTACAAGCACGTTGTTCTTTCCGGTGGTTCTAGCATGTACCCTGGACTCCCGAGCAGGCTGGAGAAGGAGATGAAGCAGCTGTACTTGACGAGGGTGTTGAACGGTGACCCAACGCGGTTGAACGTACGTCCTTCTACTCTAGTGGCTCGAGCTCACCCGCAGTGGAATCTACAAGCGCAAAACGAGGGCTTGGTTCTGATGCTGATTGCTCTGGTTTTGCAGAAATTCAAGATCCGCATCGAAGACCCTCCTCGCCGTAAACACATGGTCTTCCTTGGTGGTGCAGTCTTGGCCGATATCATGAAGGGCAGGGAAGATTTCTGGATATCTAGGGAGGAATGGTATGAGCAGGGTGTCCGGTCGCTGGATAAGCTTGGACGGGGAGACAACTAAACGGACGTCGGGTGTAACTTTCAGGATGGATATGAATGTTTATGTATAAGGTGTGAGCGCCAACACCTTCTGGACCATTCGTGGTGCAAGACGTGAAGACTGATACTCGACAGTGAGCATCATAATAAGATTTGAGCTGGGCGTAGAAGGGCACGGCGAAAATGTCTTGCGCTTCATCGTACTCCAAAGGCTGGCATGTGCGCTATGATCCACAAAGTACGTACGGTCGTATCATGGGTGGTCATAGCCATGTAGTGGGTGATGTGTTTCTTCTCTGGTTACGGAAAGAATGTGTGGTTCGACCGCCGCAGAACTGGAACAAGGGGTACCTTTGTTTCCACATCGAGGAATATAGTATTGGTCGAAAGTGTCTCCTTCATTGTGCCTCTAAGCATAGATGGCGAGGCGACGATGGCTTAAATCTATACTGACTGCTAGAAGAGCCCATAGACTCTACTTGTCTACTATTTATTCGAGGTGAATCACTCGTTAATTGCATACTCAAATGAATCACATACGTATGTCAACGTCTTGCAAAACGTTCAAATTTGACTGAGAACGTTCAGAACATTCATATGCAAGATGTTGATCGCAAAACAACAAAACAACAAGAACAGCGAGTGAAGGTTGGAAATCACAGCAAAGCAAGGAAAACAGAGCTTCGAAGCAGGGGCAGTGGTGGTATAGTGACAGTAGTTGGACAGCAGTGGGATGAATAGCGAAGATGTCAAAAGCGAAGGTACAAGAGGCAAACAGTCAACGGTGAAAGGTAAAGTGAGCGAGTGATTATAGGTAGAAGACATGTAGGTAGGTGCAGGTAATGACAGCACGAAGGATGGTCTTGGGACAATTCCACCTTCACCACTTCCAAGTTCGGAGAACCCAAATCCTTTGATTGAGCATATGTAATGTGTCCTGAATGGGTGATATGACGGGGTCGTGAGTAGATCTCCGATGCAGTCTTCTATGCATCGCCGTTCTAGAGAAGGTAGCAGTGATAGAGCGCAGCTGTTCCAGGCCTTGGGCAGCGGTAGGACGGTCGATGGGATTGACCTGCGTCATGGAGTCGAACAGAGGCTTGAAAGCATTGAAATCGTCGACATATTCCTTAGCGAAGCCGAAAAAGACTGATCAGTGTACAGATGGGATGAGGAAGAAGCGATGAATCGAACCTTGAGAAATTGTAGCTCAAACGTCATCCCGAGGGCGTAGATGTCAGCTTTGTACGCATCATACAAGAGCACAGATTCATCCTCCATCTCCGGCGCGAAAATACTCGCTTTTCTGATAACAGAGACTAGGGGTTCTTCGTTCTCGCCAAACCTCATGGATTCGCCGAAATCGATGAAGAAGTATTTCACGCCTCCAGCTTGGGTACGAGTACGGACGTTGGCCAAGGAACGGCCCCTCGCGTCGCGCATCACATGATCGGGGTGGAACCCCCGAGGGTACATCTTGCCGGGATCCATGACAAAATTGGACATGCTACAGTCTCTGAATAGTACAATCAGCATCGCGATCATGAAGGAGCGAAGTACACAAGAGTGTTGATCACAAACTAACCTGTGGGCAATACGATGCTCGTGCAAGAACGCAAGCCCCTAAACAAATAAAAGGCTCTCAGGAACGTAAGCACAACAAAACTGCCCAAAGGGCACGTACATCCAAAGTTTGATCCATGAAATCTATCCCCTCCCCCAACGTGTCGAAGTCGGATAATGAGAGATCTCTGAGTAGAGGAAAGACCGTGAATACGGAATCCGAGGTCGTCAATGTATCCAGAAGTGGTAGCGCATGGTTCCGTGAATTTTGAGAGAGTTCTTCAGAGGAAAGATACGTGAGGATCTCAATGTCATGGCCATCGCAAGGTTGAGGTGATCGCTTCAGGAGCACTCTACGTCCATCGACCTTCCTCACGGCATCCATTATAACAGAGGCATACATTCCCTGCAAATAAAGGAAAGTCAGGTCAGTGATATGATGGGTTTATTTAGGGTATATGCAACTGACATCATGTTGAATTGCGTCCTCATGACGAGACTCTAGACGCAGTGGGTTGGTCATGGCGGACTTTGGCCAGGATGGCGTCCACCCTTGGCGAAAACGAGGCCTAAGAAGATAGCCCTGAGAATCGAGCCATGGTTGAATGTGTACCCACTGTCGCTCTGGAGCGCTGAGGGTAAATTGGTGGGTAGTAGATGAGGCAGTTAGTGCTCTGGCGGCGTCCGCGTCCAACCAGCCCGGCCATGGAAGCTCTGTCCGGGTCGCCGAAAGATTGGCAGTTCTGCGAATCCAACGTAGGATGTCGCCCATAATTACGAAGAAGATACTTGGAGGCGCTGTCGGTGGCCAGCACGACGTCTGGACGAACTGGCGCGCAGACAGCAGGAGTAAGGACGTCTCGCGTTTGACGTTCAATGTCCGGCAATCTCCGTCTTATTGGAACTTATGTACGTGTATGCACGCTAACTGGTTCCTCAAAGGCCGGGTAGACGAGATTTCAATCGGGTAAGCGAGGAATATCTGTCGAGGAATATCTGCCTGACTAACGCCCCTACGTCCATACACGCCTACAACGTATCTTAACATGTCTACGTCGCGTCTCCACAACACTTTCGTGGAACACCCATTTTACCAATGCAGTCACGGTGGGACTTCATTTCGGGGCTCAGGCCTCAGGCCGCCTATATGATTACTACCATGGCCCTGCAACTACTACTCTCGTAAAGGATGTCAATACAAGTGAGTCTCACTGCACTGTGGATGTTACGACCATCACATCTCATCACCTAGGGATCATTGCTATTCCTGACAACGGGTTCCTTCAGATCACATATAGCTACTTCGATACTATCATTGATAGTCACTCTGTCGTAAGATTGTGTACTCTATTGTTTGACCGCCTCTAAGGTGCCCATTGTTCTCGATTTATGAGTGGTGTACTGTTGTATGCCTCCGCATTTCCAGTTGCCTCAAGCGGAACAAGCACCACCGTGTCTTCTTAATCTTATCGAGACGCTCTATTCCCGCAGCTTTTGTGTTTTAAACAGAAGATCAAGTTCTTAGTCTATGCCGGACAGAACCTGTGTTGATGAAATTGACATCTATGGATCCCTGTGATTCTGGTATTTTCCTACAAGCTATGTTGTAGACATTTGTGGTTGCCACTGGACTTTATGCGGTAGTGCACCTGTCCATCGTTCCGATTCAAGTCAAGGTAACGCACACGCCATGCACCCCGTTCACCATGTCTGGAAAGCGCCATTGCAAGCGCTCAGGACATATAAGAAGCTGACATCCTGGGGTATCACTTGCCATCATCACTGCTTACTCTGCACTCATTCTCCAATTACTATCAAGCACCCAACTCGTCTGTTCCATTCCTCTTTGCAGGAACCACCAATATGTCTTTGGAGCAGGCCATTCCCTCCGCGATAATGCTAGTGGATCGCCTCATAGATTACACCAAGACACAGACAACCAAGGGCAAAGTTCAAAGCCTTGCCAAGCTCTGCGACGAGACCCTAGAGCAAATGAAACAGGAATCAGACCAGCTGGAGGCTTGGCGAGACGACCAAGAATGGGCTGTTACTCTCGACAAATTAGCAGCGTAAGTTCTTTTCTCTCATCTTCAACCGCCTGGAGACTGTGCTATATACTATACACTGAACAAGTGACGCTGGTCTTTCCAGAGTCCAAGAGGGCAATAAAAATCTTCAGGAAAAGTATCGCAACATGAAACTGGGAACAAAATTGCTCAAGTCCATCGCGCTTAGGTCTGAAGCCACAGCCTTGTTCGAAATTGCGGTCAAGATTGAAACACAAATCAATGTGTGTATGCCGCATGTACATTGAATTCAAACTCTAATCCGGTATGTGGAATGTTACATTCGTGACATCAGGTCGTCATAAGGACCTCCCGAGCGCAGAAGACTAGGGCCGCCGCCGCAAAGATGCACCTCGAAGCCCTTAGAGCTGGATCCCGCGGAGAGCTGACACCTTACAAGAGGCTGCAGTTGGAGATGGAGACCGATTTATTAGAGGCAGAGAGGCTACGGAAGCTAAGGGACGTCAAGATGTGTGAAGATCAGCTCGAGGTACCATTCATCCCTTCCGTAGCGCAGTCGACGCAGTGCACCCGAGCTAACTTGTACGTTTCAGGTGCTTCATGGGAAGCTGGAAGTGTGTAGCGGTCTTCATGATTTTACTTCGGGTGTTCAAACTGACGACCATATTTATAAAGCCCACTCAGAAGGAGGCAGAGACTTCGGTTTCCGTTGGCGCGAATGATCCGAAAAACATTGTCAATGCTCTGGAAGAGCTTCAAGTGTTGAGTGGGGAAGAATATGCACGAATCATGGCTGCGATGGTGGGCCACACTGTCGACGTTTCGGTACGCACAAATTCATTCAACACGGCCGTCATGACACCACGCGGAGAGTTGACCGTTACGTTTGGTGGTAGGTCCCGAGAGCATCAGACATTGGTTCTGGTCCTTCCAACAGCTGAGACGTCTCTTCCATCGTGTCACTTGACTAAGATACCTGCTATGCTTAATGCTTCTAGTCAGACTTGATTTTGAGATGGTCTACGTTCCCTCTTTTTCTCTTGTGCCCAACGATCTTTCTAAAAAAAAAAATACATTGACGAGCATGATGACACGGCTACAACTTCAGGCTACGGTCCTAATATACCTTTGTGTATCAATAGTTCATCTCTTGTACTCAAAAATGTGCTCACCCCTATTCTTTTCCCTGTACGACTGATTTGAAAGTTGTTTATGTATGTGGTTCACTGAACTTCCACGGATGACTTCAAGTTACAAGGTTTGGCTCGCTGAGGGAACGTATCTGTAAGTTTGGGTCCCAATTCCCGGTTGAGTCACACGCAATTGTGCTGTAGGCTGAAGTTGTTCTGTGCTTTTCGGACTAACTTTGCTTAACAGATGTGTGCGAGCTAGAGTATGTCTCCCTCGACAAGTGTTTAAGTATCCGCTGAGCCTCCACCGTTGCGATATGGATGAAAGTACTTGTGCACAAAGCCCGTTCGAATTCGACGTCATCGTTTCAACATTTATGAAAGCGCGTGAGCACGTGACCTCAACGCGTGTCGCGCCGCGTCAACGGCACCAATCGCGATCGAGCCAGTTCTCTGTTTCCCATTGTTCTCTTGCCGTCGGTCCCATCTGTGTCACAACTTCTGCCTTTGTCCCGTTATCGCCATCGATACCACAAGCGTGCGCATCGATTGCTTCGAACACATATAAAAGGGCGCTCTCCTGGCTTGACCTCCCCATCACCTCTCTTCCCCCAACTTCCACCATCCCCCCACCATCTCATCCCTCCCTCAGCTTAGAGCCGCTGGTCGGCCTTCGTGAGCGTCGCCCTCCTTTTTTGATTTATTTATTACTATACCTCACGCGTATTCCTGGTATGGAAGCGCGTTTCGGAGGGAGCTGCGCCGCTACCGATGAGTTAGGTGGTGGACACAGGACACCCTATGTCGCTCTCCCGGTTGGCCCAGTGACCTCTTCCCGTTGCTGGTAGCTCATCGACTGGACGTGGCAGGTGGATAACATGTCCCACTGAGGCCTTCCTCGTTGTGCGACCCGGCAGTGGGCCTTTATTTTTTGTTTCTTTCGAGGCTGGTCCTCCTTTTTTTCTCCGTCCATGAGTCTCTCCCACCCTTTACGACTCCTTCAGTACTATACCTCGCGCGTATTCCTGGTATGGAAGCGCGTTTCGGAGGAAGCTGTGTCGCTACCGATGAGTTAGGCGGTGGACACAGGACACCCTATGCCGCTCTCCCGGTTGGCGCAGTGACCTCCTCCCGGTGTCGGTAGCTCATCGACTGGACGTGGCAGGTGGATAACATGTCCCACTGGGGCCTTCCTCGTTGTGCGACCCGGCAGTGGGCCTTTGTTTTTTCTTTTCTTTTGAGGCTGGTCCTCCTTTTTTTCTCCTGGTACGGCGTCGGCCTCTTCGTGGCCCAGGAGACCAGTACCTCTCTGCAAGAGGGAAGCCAACAGACGTCTATGGCATTTATCACCTATATTTCCGTCGTACATCCTCGTTCTCCTGCTTCAGACGACAGGCCCGTCCATGTGGCTTCTGCACTATTTACAATCCGGAACATTGATGGGCAAGGGGTCCAGCTCTCGACGGCTCGGGGGTGGACCTCTCGTACTGTACGCTGTTTTGATGAATCGAGTCATGGATTAAGACACATTAATGACACAAGCCTTATGGTCCTCGCCTGCCCTATTGAATTCTGCCTGTCGCTTTCATCCTCGAGAGGACACCCCTTGGAATTATTGAAGAAGTCCTTGTCATAACATCGAAAACACAAAAGCAAAGAAAGACAAGGATAAAATATAGAACGTAACATCTGATGTTTGAGGGCCCGCATGCCCGCATGCTATGATTCCTTCGCCTTTTCCGTCAACTCCACCGCGTTCTTGAACGCGCCCAATAACGCGGTCAACTGGATCTTCTCGCTACCGCCTGTCGAGAGTCGATGCCTACCACCACCATCACAAAACAGAGTGTGAGATAAGTTGTGAGCGAACATGTAAAACAGAGGGGGACATACTCGGTCGTCGCTAGATGATCTAGTAGATATACTCTCGCAGCTGGAGGGAAGTCGATGCCTTCGATGTATTCGTATGCACCTATCAGTAGGTCCTGCAGTGCGAGACCTCGTTCTGTCTTCAACGTGCTGATCACTACACAATATCGGGCGAAATATCGTCAGTAATCCAATTACGCAATCAACGCGTAACACAATATGTCCAGGGAGTCTGAGGGCGGTGGCGGACGTACTGTGGTAAGACGTGGTGAACTCATCCGTGATCATCGAGTTGACCACGGTCTCGATATCAGCGGGTTCAGGGCTTCCTGTACAGTTATACACTTCGGTTTCACCGGTCTGGTCGTATGCAGCGTGGCATGCTTGCAGGATATTGAGGGCTCGTCGCATGTCGCCTTTAGAGAGCTTCAACAGCGCCTTCTTTCCGTCCTCCGTCAACTTCACACTAGTCGTTACACACCGACAGATTCATCAGCTACAACATCGAACTACGAACGCGTCCAACAGGATGACGAAGAACTCACCCTTCAGCCGCCACAACATGGTCCACTCTCTTCTCCACCTCCTTCATCGGCAACGGCGAGAACCTAAACCTCGTACAGCGACTCTGTATCGCCGGCACGATCTTATTCACATAATTACAGATGATGCAGAAGCGGACATTCTTCGTGTATTGCTCGATGACGCGGCGGAGGGCGGCCTGGGCTGCTGTGGTCATCATGTCTGCTTCGTCGAGGATGATGAGTTTGTAGCCCTTGGAGAAGAGCGTGCGTGTTTCGGCGAATTGTTTGATTTGTTCGCGGACGACGTCGATACCACGGTCGTCTGAAGCATTCAACTGGAGAAGAATGCGAGCGTGTTTAGATAAGTTACGACATAAGAGAGGGGATGGGACGCACCTCTAGTGTTTGCTTCTTGTAACCTGCTCCGTATATACGACGCGCTACTGCGAGGATAGTAGACGTCTTTCCAGTTCCAGGTGGTCCATAGAACAACAGATGTGGTAACCTATTCTTCTCGATGAACTTCTCAACTTTACACCAAACACTGGGTCAACCTTCGTCCATTACTACCTATCAAGAAAGGTGAGGACGCACTAGTGCTGGTGATGTCTTTGTGAGATACTACGTCATCCAGCGAATTCGGTCGATACTTCTCTACCCTGCGACGCATAATGTCAGATTCTGAGTCTGAGTAAGCTGAGAGGAAGGATATGGGTGTGAGATGCTGACCATGGAAGTGTTTCGTCCTGCGACACGTCTTGTGCACCTCGGTCGACAGCCTTGCCTTTTCCCTTGGCCGAGGATGCGAAGACCGGCTTAGTGGACTCTGCATCAGACGCGTTCATCTCATTTTCGCTATCCATCCTTCTGGTGAAATCTAACGGGACGAAAAGGGTATGTGTGGCACAAGATGTAGGTTGAGAGCAAGACACGAGAAAGCGCACGGACGCGACGCGACACGAGGAGACGCGTGTCTGACGTAATACACTTCCCCAATCAATTACACAGCCGCTTCGGCCTCGGTCATCTCCGCAGCAATTGAATGCCCGAAACTCAAACCTTATTTTCACAGGAATGGACGAAGGCTGACCAAGCGTGGGAACATCTTGGTATATAAGCCATCGGCAGCGCGCGAAGAGGGAGGCCCATCGAACAGGCTCTTGCTTTTGTCAAAGACTCCATCGTTCGTTTCGTTGGACAGACAAGGCGTCCGTCGCCGTGAGTATCTCTCTTTCTTCGTTTCTTATTAGAATTGGTGCTCATACTCTGTTCGACTGGCCTTTAGATGCAGATTTTCGTCAAAACGTACGTTATTCCGTTTCTTCTGCTTTGTCCGGAAGAAATACTGATTTACTCTCATCTTGTCTATAGCCTCACGGGTAAGACCATCACCCTTGAGGTTGAGTCCTCGGACACCATCGACAATGTCAAGGCTAAGATCCAAGACAAGGAGGGGTACGTCTTCACCCCATGTATATTTGACGACCTCTAGCTGACCAATTCACCTGCAGCATTCCCCCCGACCAACAGCGCTTGATCTTCGCCGGCAAGCAGCTCGAGGACGGCCGTACCCTCTCCGACTACAACATCCAAAAGGAGTCGACCCTCCACCTCGTGCTTCGTCTCCGTGGTGGTGCTAAGAAGCGTAAGAAGAAGACCTACAACGTACGCAGTTCCTCCTTGCAGTGTCCATTGCTACAGCTGACCCTCGCGCAACCGTCTACAGACTCCCAAGAAGATCAAGCACAAGCGCAAGAAGGTCAAGATGGCCATCTTGAAGTACTACAAAGTCGAGTCCGACGGCAAGATCAAGCGTCTCCGTCGTGAGTGCCCCTCGGCCGAGTGCGGTGCTGGTGTCTTCGTACGTTCCTTGTTCTACTATTCTTTTCCCCTTCGTAATTGTGCACTCATACATGTCGCTTCTCGCTTTAGATGGCCTTCCACCACGACCGCCAGTACTGTGGCAAGTGCGGTTTGACCTACACCTTCCAGCCTGGCACCAAGCCCCCCGTCGTCTAAGGGAGCGCTTAGAGTCCAGTGGTGTAACGGTCGTCGCTCGTGCTCTACGTAGTTGTTGTAGCCATGTCTTTTCTGTATGCTTTGCCGCTATGCCATGTGAAACATGCAACCATCCTGTGTGCGAGAACTCGAAAAGTGTGATGCGGTCAAATATCTCTGCCGGCCTTGATGATCTTTGTGCGCGCTCTCACCTCGATTTAGACAAGTCTAGTTTTCATTTGCACCAAGCCGTTTCGATCTCTCGAGACTAACTACATGTCGCTGCGCTCAGGAGCGTTGGCAGCAACGTTGGACAAATAATCAATCGGTGGGGCAGCGGATAGATATCGGAACGGGCGCGAAGAGCAACACGTGAATGAAACTGGAAACGGTGGCCCAATCACCGCAGCGAACCGAGAAAAATTGAGACAGCGCTTAGGCTCGTGCAGCGGTGCCTGTAGTGCGTCGACTGGCTTTATACCCCCGCATTGCTTGGTTCTGGTCTACGTACTTTCCCCTTCCCCCTTCCTCCTCGACGCCTGCGCCGGGTTCGCGACGTATAATAGACGCAGCCTGTAGAATTTCTGGTCACTAGACGCTTGCTCGCCAAATCACTCGTTTCAATGCATCGTGCACTCCTCATAGACGAGCTCCTTAGACATATATTCACGCATTTGGATGTCGATCTAGACAAGGCAACACGGAAGAGGACATTCTACCAGCTCGCTCGCGTCTGCAAGGCGTGGCGAGATCCTGCGCTTGACTATCTCTGGTTTTTCTTACACCAGCGGGACTCAGAGGCGCTCTTCAGGTTGATACCTGGGCTGCAATGTCACCACGGGATTTATGTGGGTTTTGTATTTCCAGTCATATCCGGATGTCTCGATACTGAATAGGTTCTGCATAGACGTTGGATGACTCGCAAGAGCTATCTCTAGAATCGTTGGCCAAGTTCAACGCCTATGCCAAGCGCGTCAAGGGAGTCTGCCAATACTCCGCAGACCTCTTCAAAGTCTCCCCGTCCCTCATCTCCCGCCTCCAATCCTGCCTGTCCTCGTCTTCAAATCACTCCACCACTATATTCCCTTCCCTCACCTCCGTCCGCCTCCTTCTACACTTCTCCCTCTCTTCGCCATCGTTCTCCAAAGTACCTCTGTCCTCGCCACTCACGCTCTCCCTGTGGCTCTCCCCTGTACTTCGATCCCTCTCTCTCGAGCTGCCTCTCATCTCTCGCAAGCCCTTCGAACCCTCCCACCCAAGTAACAAGCAAGCCGAGCTGCGCGCATACCTCGTCGAAGTCATGCGCGTCGTCCCTAATCTAGCCAACCTCAAACTCCGAGGACGAATCAGCCCAAGTCTGATGCAAACGGTCATCGAGATGAAGCAACTGAAGACCTTGAACCTCAACGTCGGTGGCGCCGACATGACTCCGAGTGCATTCGTCGCGCTCTCACACTGGGAACGCCTCGAAGAGCTGAAGGTCCAGATGGACGACATCGATCCTGAAGTCCTCGCCGCTCTTCTCCCCCAAGAGGAAGACGAGGTCCGCGCACCATACTTCCCTGCCCTCAAAACGCTGCACATACGTGCCTCCCCAGCCGTCCTCGAGGCTGTCCTCCTTCCTTTCACTCTCCCTATCGTCGCCGAAGCATCCGCACCTGTATTACACGCCATTCATATCTCATCGCCTCCCAAACCTCGCTGCATCGATTCTTGGAAACCCTCGCTCGCGCTTTTGCCTTCGACTGTGGAGGTCCTCACCCTCGAGTCCCTTACCACCTTCTGTTCCCTCCCTTCGCCCGCTTTCCTGCCCCTACATGTGACACCACCGCCCCACCCCCTCGCCCTAGCTGCTCCCCAAAACCCAATCAGTGCCACAGGTCCAGCCCCCACCCCGCACCACACCCCTTCTACCTCTCTCACATTCCCCTCCTCGACCGCCAAACTCCACCCCACGCTCTCGACCTTTGAACCCCTCTCCCGGCTACACAATCTCCGCATCCTGCGAATTGACACGTGTGTGCCACCAGACCTCGGAGACGAGGATGTGGAGAGGATGGCGGGGTGGTGGCCGAAGATTGAGGAATTGGGGTTGTGGACCCGGCCGATGTTGTCGGAGAGTGAGGGGACGGGTGGGGATGGAACGACGACGGAGGATGAGGAGGATGGGAGCGAGGCAATGGGGTGGTTGAGTCCTAGGGCGACGGTCGCTTCACTACGTGTGCTGGCGGAGAGATGTCCGAGGTTGAGAGGCTTGGCTGTTCCCCTGGATATCTCATCCGTCTCCCCAAGTGGCGGCGTGGCAGGACAGACTACTCTGGAGAGATTAACGATTGGATACTCGAGGCCGAGACGAAGGCCGAGAGAGGGGAGGTCTGAGGCGAGCGTTGATTGCTTGGTTGAGGCCTTGTATGAGGCGTTCCCAGCGATGCAGAAGTTGGCGTTCGAGTGTCCTGGAACGGAGGATGGGGAGGGCGAGGATAGACCGTGGAAGGACGTTGTGGATGGGTATTTCGCATTGCAGCAGGGTTCTGCTGCCGTGGCTTAAAGCCTGGAGTACGCTACCTTTCTAGTTTATTGCCCGTCGAGCTTTTGATCTTGTTTTGATTTTTTTATGGCCGACATAGAAGTCTTTAGAGTCTCCGGTATAGATTGCCCATAGACCTCATCTGACTTTTGTCTCGTAGTGGGACCCAGACATCTACATATCATCTGACTGACCATAGGTATTCACTCTGAGTCCTCTTCGTTCACTCCGGTTTCCTCTCTTGTTTTTTGTTTGTTTTCGGTGACTTTCTTGATCTCCTTACACGCTCATCTTGGATTTCTTCTGTCTACCCGCCTCGCACTCTGCACCTCATAGCATTTCATACATACCCTATACTCCCTGCCACCCGTCTATCGTGGACTAATTCATCGTCTCTCCCCTAATCATCACCATTGTCTGTAGACTATACATACGCGCCTACTGTATATATTGTATGTACCGGCTACTCCTTCAGCCTTGCCGTCCTGTTCTGTTCCTTCACCTCATCCGTACTAATACGTAATTGTCTAAGTTATGTCCTCATGTCATCCTCATCTACTTACTTCGCTGCATGCTTATGATCATCTCCACTGGTGGACTTCATATTGAACCTTGCAAAGACCGAAGTCAATTACACCACACTGCCAGCGTCTGTTGACTTCGCAGTTCTAGAGCCCGTGCCAGGACACGATGAGGCCGACGATATTCTGGCACTGGAGGGTCTTGATGTCAAGAATCGAATAATATATTGCCTGAGTCACAGACCCAAGCTCGAGCTAAAGACCTCAGAGAACCACGCAAGGCCGAGGGACAATGTGACGTTCTTAAGTTCGGGAAAGCCAAGGTCAATAGAGTAGGACCGTCCGATTGTCGCATACTATTTATTATGGTCAAGGGTACATCCGGCCTTAAGTAGTGGACAACCAAGTCAGAGGATTCCGGACCAAGGAGAGCCAGACCCGAGAACGGCGGATGGGAGAACGCAGTGAGTGTCGTTTTATGGAGAACGAGGGCGTGGCGCATGCCACCAAACATATTGACGCTACGACCCGGGTTCCGGGCCTGACCAGAGACAAGGCGCGAACAAGCAAGTCGACGCAAGCGGTAAGAGGCAGTCCTGTTGCGTAGACCCGCATCGCGTGGAATTAGGAGCAAGAAGGCATACAAGTAGATATCCAACCCTCTAATTTTACACCATATATAGCTGAACACCGAATTAAGGAAACTGAACAAGGCCACACGATAACAATAAATCAGCAAATTGGCCACAGCTACACCTCTTGAGGGCTACAACATCCACTCACCAAAGGTAATAGATTCCCTCTCATCAGTGTTATCCAGTGATCATAAGTTAATGTTACCACCATAATCCACAACAAAGATCGTCCACGAGAGCACTACTGAAGATATCCCAGACCCTTCAGGATCTCGCACGCCTCTATCTTCTCGTTCTCAATAGCTTTCACCTTCTCCCAGTCCGCCCCAATTCCAAAGAACCCGATAGCCTCGTCCTTTCTGCGCTGCTTAAAGTCCATTCCTCTCTGACAAAGCGAATACTTGTCCTGTACGTATGCTTTGTCCACACTGTCCTCGAACTTCTTCAGCGCCCTTGGTATACCCGTAGGCCCTTTCCCCTTCTCAGCCGATACACTAGCAGCTTTTGCGATTTCGGCAGCAATTGGATGCCCCGAGAACTCTGCCGAGTTGACGTAGAAGGGGATCTTGAGTCCTGTGGTCGTGCGTTCCATGTTGTATCGTGTCGAGGCTTGGAATGAGAAACGGGGGTCGGGAGTGGGTGGGGTGGTGAACAGGTTTGGGATGGCGCTGAGGAGGGAGAACGCGAAGAGGACGAGAAGGGGCATAAGCTGGAGGAATACAGATCGAGGTGTGTTCTCCGTGGCTGTCTGGTTGGTTTGACGATGCCTTGCATTAGCGGTATGTACCCGTGTAGTGCGGAAACCTCCCGGACCAAATGTCGCTGAGAATACTGTGCGGTATATTTCAGCGAAGCCTCGAGATACCAAAGAAAGATAGACGTGGCACAGAAATGAAGAGCGTACCAGGACTACCACCGAAACCGCCACCGCCACCCATACCTCCACCGAAGAACATGTTGAACAGATCTTCGGGACTGAGTTCGCCTTCAAAGCCACCGCCACCGCGGAACTGACTGGTTGCAAAGCCCGGTGATGATCCAGGGGGTGGTCCACTGCCAAAACGTGATTCTGGGTCCGAGCCACTTCGGTCATACGCAGCACGCTTTTGTGGGTCTGTAGTATTATTGAGAATGCTGTGTGCAACAAAAGTAGAATATATATGACTGACCAGAGAGCACCTGGAATGCTTTCGAAACCACTAGATACGACAAAATAGTTAGCTCAGGCACAGCTTGCAGAGACGAATGGGGTGGCATACTTTTAAATGCCTCGTCTGCCCCAGGAGCTCCGTTCTTGTCTGGATGCAGTGCCAGTGCAAGCTATGGAGGTAAGTGTAGGGTGAGAATGGCTCGCGAGTTGGAAGTGGATTGTGCGCACCTTTCGATAAGCCTTTTTGACGTCTGCCTCCTGACAATCCTTGCTCACTTCCAGGATCTCATAATATTCCGTTACTTTACATGTCTGCACTCTCTTCACAACCGCAGCATGCTCTGGTGTATATTCCCGTGCCTTCTCGTTCGAACTTGAAGCCGCACTGCCGTTCGTGGACGTCGTGTGACGGTGCTTCGCGCCTGACGCTGAAGGATGCGATTCTGCACCCGACGTGAATGACGATCCTGACGAGGGTTTCGAGGATCCCGAAGAACTAGACGTCGAGGCAGAAGAAGACGTATCAGAGTCGAGGAGTTTGATGAATTTGACCGCTTCTGGTGTGGAGAATAATGTTATAGATTTCTGGGCGAACTTGCGAGCAGAGGGAAGATTTCCAGCGTCCCGGTGTTTCTGGGCGATGGCTAGACAGCGAAGCGCTTCATCCTTGTTGCTCTCCATAGTCTGCCCGCTGGAAAGAAGGAAGGTGGAGGTAAAGGGTGGGTGTGCAAGTGGATAGAGACCGGAGCCGCCCCGGAGTTCAGGCCTTCAGATTCCCAGACTGACGTGGTTTCCAAAAGTGTAGTGGGCTTCAACAAGCGTTGTAGTAGAGTAGGTAAGCAAACGTAGTCGCACTACAAAACGTGCTACAAAGGCCAATCCGGTTGAGCGAACGCGTCTACAGATGACGTAAGGTATTTGCTTGATAAGAACCATTTATTAATGACTTCCGAGTCAAACTTGCTACTTCGCTTCATCTCACCCGCTCACACTCACGCATGTCCGCAGAAGAACCGGAAGAGCTCAAGCGCTTCCGAGAACAATGGAAAGCTGAAGTACAGCGCAAACGACAGGAGCAGACTGCTCACCCTCCAACTGAGCCTTTCATCACCGGTGCCACCTCGTCTACTTCTACCCACACCGAGAGTACGCCCGCTCACGATGATCACCTGGTCAAATTATCGGACTTGGTCGAGCCTACATCGTCCGGGGTCAACTATGCGACTACGGGGACAGCTGGAGTACGTCGGAAAGCGGTAGACGTTTACAGGGAGGCTGTTCGGTGTGAGCAGGCAAGTAAACTTGATGAGGCCCTTCGCTTATATCGCCAGGCCTTTCGTATGGACTCGAACGTCGACCGGGCGTACCACTACGCTGAGCAACAGGCCAACGGTACATCGAAGAAATCCACGCTGCACAAGAAGACCGCCTCGACTGACGCTCAAGTTGACGCACTCGCGAACGGTGTGGCGGCGGTCAAGGTCTCGGATGTGCCACACACGCCTCGTATCTTCGACTCCTCTCATGTCATCGAGAATGGCGCCGGTAATATTACTGGTACCCTGGCAGGCGTGCTGAAGGAGTTTCCCGAGTCATTGGGTTTCGAACCGGAGGAAGAGAAAGAACCTCTTCACCTGGCGAAGCTGCCCAACGAACTACTCACCCACGTCCTTCGTTTCCTCAACATCACATCCCTCGAGCGGTTCGCACAGGTCAATCGGAAGGCCCGCCTATTGACGCTAGACTCGACTTACTGGAGGTATATCATACTCACAGGTTTGCCTCTCTTCCATTCTGTGCCCAAGTCTGACCATGTCATCGTTTGTTTGTTCTTCCTCGTGTCTATCCAGACGGCTTGTTCTTGCCACATACAAGCCACCACAGATTGAAGAAGATGAACGGATAGAGGATACAATCAAGGAATTTCAGAAGGACTATCGGAGGTTGTTCATCGAGAAACCGAGGGTGAGGTTGGACGGTGTTTACATTGCCGTTTGCCACTACACGTGCGTTCACCTTGCATACTACAGTATAAGAAACTTATGGACTGTTTGTTCGATATTTAGCCGCCATGGTATGAGTGACAATGCCTGGGTTGCTGTAGGTCCCAAAGCTCTGACCCTATCTATACATCGCTGACGACCTCCTCTCTTTCAACAGATCAGTCACTTGATCACCTACCACCGCTATCTGTACGCCTTCCAGTCGACCGCTTCTATCCAGAACTAAATTAGACTCATATAAACTCCGAAAACAACAATTAGTCGATTTTTCCCCACCGGAGATGTCATATCCCTTCTCGCGAACGAAGAGTACAACCCTCAACAGATCATCCCTATCCTTCAGCCTACGCTCAGGATGAAGGTTAGTCCTGCGCTCCCGATTCACTCCCTTTACCAGCTGAAGCTAACTTAACATCACCTTCATTCGACTTCACATAGGGTCTGTACATCGGCCGCTGGGCTCTCTCCGGCAACAACCTGTTTATCACCGACCTCACGGATCCATCCAGGTCAGACGCCAAGTATACCTTCCAGATGACGCTCACTCTGCGCTCCCGTCCACTCGGTCGATGGAACAAGATCGATTTTGACGGATATGATTCGGTAGATGTTGGAACTGGCGAGGCTTGTCCTTTGCCGCTGAAGAATGAGAGGCCGTTCTGGTTTAGCAAGGTTAGGAGCTATGGGTCCGGGAACTAGTGAACTTTAGGTATGCGGATTTGCCCTCAGTTAGATGCTTTTGCGAGTGTGCTAATAGATATGGTACTGTGTTTCGAACGACATTCGTAGACACTCTTTGAAGTCAGGCTAGGCTGGCATCGTTCATCTCTTACTTTGGCTTGTATATCGGTTTCGATATCTTTGGGACGACCTAGTGAATGCTACGTTGGGCGTGACACTTTCCTTGTGTTTCCACCCAATCTCTCAAGCGAGCCCTCGATCTCGAACTTGTAAAACTTGGGAATGCAAAAGCACAGTGAATTAGGGATATAGAATACATATGAATACATGCCCAGTAAACAGAACAAAAGTCCATAGCCGATCGCCCACCTCCTCACGCGTGTGCAACAGATTCCGCATGTCTACTTACTAGACATCGCGTATCCTGTCGTGTCAAGGATCTGTTTCCCGCACATAGAACACAACCCTTTCTTGAAGGCACATCCTATTCATAACCGTCCGATCAGCAGCACGTTCAGGGCCTCCTTCTCCATGAGTACGCACCATGGCAGTATTTCGCCCTGTTCTGTGTCACCGGCGACTTGCAGTCCTTACACTTGGATGAGTAAGGCTATGGGCACACTACGGGTAAGCGTACTGTCAGGCCGAGAAAATCATAACGAACGCACCGAGTATCTGTTCTTCGAGCTCGACGAACCACCGGCAGAGCTTGGCCCGGCCTTTGGCCTACCAATCAGCTTATTCTCTCCAATCTTACGAGACCCATCTTTGATAGCAGAAGTGGTAGAAGTAAAGGGATCTGGTGCGGCCAACTTCGAGAGTTTCTGGGCACCATAGGCCTGTCAGATTCAGTCTGGAACTCCATTGACAAGGAGGGCGCACCTTCTCACATTTCTTACAGACCATCTTGCGCAATATGGGTTTTACACTATGAGATTTATGTCCTAGAAGTAAGAGCAAAGACGTAGAAGGCCACAGTAACAAAGCGAAAGCCTGAGGAGGTGGAGAAGCTGAGGGACTGGAGAGCGTGGCGGCCGGTGGCGGTGGCCGAGTCGGAAGGGTGCTGACGCTGACTAAAATGAACCCACGCCGCGCCGCCCGCGCGTGAAAATCTTGAGAATGTTCGACTTTCCCACATTATGGCCCTATGCTTTTGCCTCCTAATGTGCACAACCCTGCACGGCCATCCCGATAACAATGTCATGACACAGGACCTCCTTTATTCTAGGATATAATCTCCGAAAACTCAGACAAGCTATGGTCTGGAAATTTGTACTACCTGGGGCTCGAGGATGGTTCAACTAAGCAACACCGTCGAGCTACTGATAACTTACCATACTAATACTCGCTTTCCTGGTGATACAAGACTGCTCGCTGATCCTGCATCGGGTAGATTGTCGAGTGCAGCGTCACCACTCGGCAGTGAGCCACTCCGTTCAACTGGTCCTCATGCCCGGGTACGTGCGTTTGTCCTTTTGAGAAGTTTCTAGTTTTCCTAGCAGATAACGTAAATCTTGCGCCCGCTAGAACCATTCGCTATGGCGGAAACTATACACCACGCGTTTGGGCGGTCATTCAAATATTCACTTTTGTCCATCATGATTGTGCCCGAAGCAAATCATCACAAAGCCTTGTCGTACGGGCGACATTGAGTGGGTAAATCCCAGTACACAGCTCGACTATATCTTCAAGGCCGCCGACGAGTTCTGATACCGTGCTTGGTGCGAAGGATGGTTACTCACTGCGCAGATTTCGGGTTCTGTTGGCCTTGTCCGCACACTAGCTCCGCATGGTTGAATGAACGCTCGTACCGGTCTTCATGTACGTATAACGATAACTTTATATGATGTGGAATAAGGAGGTCCCGGCTCATGTCTAGATTTCATCTATACTAAGGTAGAAGTCGGTCGTCGTACCTGCCCTGTCCGCCTCCTTGGTCGCAAAACATGCTGATTGATTAATCCCTTTGTACCTAGGCTCAAATCGGTATTCTCAATGATCGCAATGTGTGGCTTCTTTGCCCTGGAGCTGTATCGTCCCACGATCGCCCCGGCTTTTAGCCCCGTTGAGTAGGTGGCTACGCCAATCGAGGAACTTGACTTGGGACCCGCATTACATATGTGATCCCATCGAAGTTCATTACATCGTACGGCATGGCTTGCATCACTACAAACCGCACACCTCGAGGTGGGAGTCCAGAGAACTCCACAGCTTTATCGTCACGAGTACGTGCTGATGTTGCTTTAGGAGGCAAAGTCACCACTTCCTGGTTCGTATAAGTTGCACTCCTCTATCTGCAACATGCTTGTCTCGTTTTCCCTCCCCTGACTTCGTCTTACTTCTGGTGTGCGGACTTGGTCAAGATGTTTGCGCTCTCGATCTACAATGTCTTGATCCTCGGTCTCTGGATTTTGTTGTGCTGCCTCTTGATTGCTAGGCTCTTCCGACCCCAAGGCAAATATCCAAAGCCTCCAGGGCCGCGTGGACTACCGATTATAGGAAACTTGTGAGTACCACTTGATGTCTTCGTGAATTGAGTTCGATTTGGCTTGTCCTTGACACTGGTACTTGATCGTGAATTAGGTATGATATTCCTACTGAACACGAACCGACAATCTTCGGGGTCTGGCACAATCTCTATGGTGTGTCTTTTTCTTGGTAATTCCACACTGCACTCGCCCATGTTATTCAGGTGATATATGCTCGGTAACCATTTTCGGACGTACGACTATCATTCTCAATTCACACAAGGCGGCTACCGAGATGCTCTCAAAGAAGAGCCTCAACTACAGCGATCGTCCATATTACACGATGTGCGGAGACCTCGCAGGGTGGAAGTATGCAATAGTGCTGCTTCAATACGCAGACAGGTTCAAGACATACCGACGTATGATGCATCAGGCTAGTCTTTTTTTTTGCCTCGTGTATTTTCTTAGGTTGACATCATGCATCTGACCTACGTTCCTTACTTCTAGGTCATTGGTAGCCGTTCCAATGTGCTCCAGTTTAAGGGTCTTCTGGAGAGCGAGGCTGCGAAAGCGGTCCGCAGATTGCTGGACGAGCCCGATAACTACGTAGGAGTGTTGAGAAAGTGGGTCTCCCTCACCACATATCAAAGAAGAGACATGATAGCACGAGGCTGACTTCCAACACAGAGCCGTCGGATGCAGCGTTCTGCAGGTGACCTATGGATATCAACCTAGGAACGAACACGACCCTCTCGTTAAGATTGCAGATGAGGCGACTTCACAGCTGGGAGTGCTTTTGGCGCCTGGAGGGTTTTTGGTAGACGTGCTTCCCTTCTGTGAGTTCTATAGTCCTCAATGTCTGTTTAATCCACTCACATCCACCTCAGTGAAGCACGTTCCTGAGTGGTTTCCGGGAGCCCGATTTCAAACTTTCGCTCGCGAATGCCGACAAACTGTTGACTCACTGGCCGATAGCGCCTTTAGCTTCGTTCTTGGGCAAATGGTAAAACCTTGCATTTTGCTCCCAGTATGACGCTTGAAATGCTGATGAGGTTGTGTGGAACATTTCAGGCGGCGGGAAAGTCATCGCCTAACTTTGTCGCAAATCTGCTGAACAGTGGCAACACAACCGCAGAGGACCGACACAGGATTAAGTGGGCCGCAGAGAGCTTGTACGTACTCCTCACTCAACTCGGGCTGTACAAGTGACCCACTTATCATAATCCTCGAAAGGTATTCCGCCGGAGCCGACTCAGTAAGTCCGAGTCTCTGCCCCTGGCGTTCATGAAAATATAACCGGTTTCTTATCGTGTCTCTACGATCTTACAGCCTGTATCGGCCCTTTCGGTATTCATTCTCGCAATGACCCTTTATCCCGAAGCTCGTCGCAAAGCGCAGGCCGAGATCGATGCCGTCGTAGGTGACTCAAGACTTCCGACTATGAACGATCGAGACAGCTTGCCATATTGCAACGCTCTGGCAAAAGAGGTGATCAGATGGGGAACAACGTCGCCTCTTGGTACTTTTTTTCGACATATCCACTCTTTCCCAACGAGTTGAGCGATGCATGTAATTCAGGTGCTCCGCATTGCGTCAGGGAGGACGACATTCACGATGGATATTTGATTCCCAAAGGGTCTGTCGTCTTGGCGAACATTTGGTAAGAACATTCAAGTCGCCTGATCCTCTCCTCATGGAATGGTAACCATGACCGTTTCTTCAGGCATTTTCTCCATGACCCTGAGGTCTACAAGAATCCATGGATGTTCAACCCTGACCGTCTGATCCCATCGCCGGGCAAGCCTGCGGAACAGGATCCATACGAGGTGCGTCTCAACGCCGGTTCTTCATCAGTTCCGTCTGGTTGACTGACCCATTCGTCGCGCATGTGTAGATGTGCTTCGGATACGGCAGGCGGTACGCTTCTCTCTACTGCGGCTCCAAAGTATTACGCGACAATTTAAATCTGATTTCTTTCTTGGTTCATATGTTCACGACGTCAAGATCATGTCCAGGTGAGGAGACACCATAAGGTTGCCCTATTTCCGAATGCTTACATGGTCATGATAGGTACCCATCTCGCGGATGCGATGATGTTCCTGTTCTCCACATCAATCCTTTCCGTATTCGATATCGAGAAGGCAATTGATGCAAACGGAATGGAGATCACACCTGAGTTTGCCTTCACGAGCGGAGCGTTGACGTACGTCCTCCTCGTACTAACATCGTCTTCATTCATATTGATCTGTTGGTTCTTCCTACTCCATCATTTCCAGCAAACCAAAGGATTTCCCATGTGTGATCAGGCCAAGGTCTCACAAGGCTGAGGCCTTGATCCGTTGTATCGAGATTTGAGGCGAATGTCAGCAAAGTATGTTATTGATATTTGTAGATAGTTCATTGCGACGACTTGAGTGTACATACTTTTTCGTGCTACGAGTGTTGTTGTACCATCATAGGCACTAGTATGTGCTCGTACTCACCTCCTTCCAGTTGTATCAGCGTTACCTACAACCTACACTTCTCCGTCCCCCTCTCGTCGTTCCGGGCCTCCATGTCTGTATATTACTTTCCTACCTACGTCCGATCGTCGTTGTGCATTTCAACGCCCTCGACAGCTTTACGCCGAATGTATAACAAGTTGCGAACGCCCTGTCACCTTTGAACTTGCAAATCGTGGAACCGACAACAAGGCCGCATTGACATCGTTGACTCAGTCAAACGCTTGATCGCCGGAATGTAAGACTTTCGCACGGGCATCTGAAACGGGTAGCATCTAATCTAATCTCGTACGCAACAGGTCCGATCTGGGTAGTCATCGACAACTTTGGAAGCGCCCGTTGCTCTCGACGTTGATCATCATGCATCTCAGAAAAGTTGGACGTTCGATTCTCTTCTTTGAACCACGACCGGCGTGCAGACTCGCAAATACTTGAGGCGGCCAACCCGAGCTAAATCTGACAAAAGAGCACCCATCTATACTCCAAGAAAAGTTGCAACATAAATGCGCATAGCCATCGTAGGGTCTGGAGTGTCTGGACTGGCTGCAACATGGGTTCGTTCTGCTTTTTCCATATGTCAGACAGTGATTGAAACCATTGGTTATGCTCCCTGTGACAGCTTTTGAACCGGGATGAGCATGAGGTACATCTATATGAGGCTGCCTCGCGGCCGGGTGGCCATGCAAACACCGTACGTGTAGAACCATCGGGCAGGGTGCCAGTCGAGGTCGACTCGTGAGTTCTTCCAGCTTGCGATCGAATTAGACTTTGAGCTGACCTGCTTTAAGCGGTTTTGTACGTTTATTTGCCTCCTTGCGTTTTAGTTTGTCAATCAGTGTCGACGTCTGCTCGTGTGTGGTAGTTTCTACACTGCTGGGCGGTACATCTTGGCCATCTCGACGACTCGCGAGCTTCTCGCTGGTCCTGCATGGTTTGTCTGAAACAGCGTCACGGAGTCCGAGGTAGCTCTGCTTCAAGTGCAAACCTCCATGCACGCCGTGTATACTCAGGCATTTCTAGTTTGAGCTCCAAACTCGACTGAATCCTGTGTTCGCAATATCGCTTTGCTACATTTGCACTTAGTAGAATCGAGCTGTTGTGGTCATGGCGCGAATGTGGGCTTGACTTAGGCCCGACAATGTGCCCCACAATGCTCGAGGCAAAGGTGTCGTATCTAAGACTGCGGGTCATAGTTCCAGAACCAACACCATTCAGTCATTCACCATGCATTGTTGAGTCTCTGGTACCAGATTCAAATTCACTGACGCAGTATTTAATTTATAGATCGTCTTCAACCCCTCCACCTATCCCAACTTTCTCTCCTTTCTCCGTCAATATCCCTCTATCAAGATCCTCCCCACCGAAATGACATTCAGTGTCTCCCGTGACTTTGGCGCATTCGAATGGGCCGGCGGAAACCTCTTCACGGTCTTTTGCCAGGCGAAACGTGTTCTGGACTCAGAGATGTGGAAGCTGATTTACGACGTGTTGAGGTTCAATGCATGTGCGAGGAGGATACTCAAGAAGCCGGTTTCCAAAGGAGCGGAGATGTCAGTTGGAGAATATTTGGAGAATGAAGGTTATTCACAAAGCTTTAGAGACAATTATTTGATTGTGAGTTGTTGCCTGATTGGGATATGGAGGCGAGCGATAGCTGATTGTATTTTCCGGTATAGCCTATGACTGCCGCTGTGTGGAGTACGCCACCCGACCTCTGCGCATTAGACTTCCCCGCGAGGACTTTGGTGGATCTGCATTCTTCTTTCCTGAATGGACTGTAATGACTCATGGAATGGTCGCACAGATCAACTTCATGCACAATCACCACCTTCTTCAAATTACTGGCAAGCCTTCCTGGCTCACGATTCAAGGCGGAAGGTACGCCTCTCACTGCCCCATTGTCTAGCCGTGTGACCGATCCAGATGGCTGCACAGCAAGCAATATGTCAACACCGTCCTTTCAGAACTCCCGAAAGAAAGCTTGCACCTCTCAACGCCTATCAAATCCATTACTTCTAGAAACTCCTCGCTCCAGGTCAAACTCACGACTACTGATGGCAAGGTCGAGCTGTTTGATCATGTCATCATGGCGTGCCATTCAGATGATACGTTGAGAATCTTGGGTGAGGGAGGAGACGTGAGTGATGAAGAGAGGAGAATCCTGGGTGGTTTCCGGTGGAACAGGAATGAGGTTGTGGTCCATTCGGACGAGGCCGTGAGCGTCGGCTCAGCTTTTGGTTCCATTTTGAAGCTCATGGACGTTTTATGATACCATCCAGTTGATGCCAAAGAGCAGGATCGCTTGGTCATGCTGGAATTATCTGACGAGGTCAGGTGTGGATGCCAAGGGGAGAAGGAAAGCGAACAACGACCAGGTTGCATTGTAAGTGAACATCTTCCGTCATCGTCCTGCTTCTGACGTTACTTCCTTGTATAGGACTTGTGAGCACTACAAATTCCTCTATACTTATTCTCGTTCATCCAGCTCACGCTTCGGACAGATTGGATGAATGATCTTCAACACCTCTCCACCCATACTCACGGACCAGTCTTCGCTACCCTCAATCCTCCTTCGCCACCCTCTCCGTCGAAGACCTACTCGCATCATCAGTATTCACACCCCGTCCTTGACGCTGCGGCCGTAAGATTGCAAGAGGAGATGGAGAAAATTCAAGGGAAGAGAGGGGTATGGTACGCAGGCGCCTGGATGAAATACGGGTTCCACGAAGACGGATGGACGGCAGGACTGAAGGCAGCGGTAGGTATAATTGGGAAGGACACGAAGCACCTGCATTCATCTGCGAGCAAGGATCAGGAGGGGGTAACTGTATATGGGAATGGGAGTGCGTCCGGGAAGGGCGCGAGGGCAGCGTCGATTGAGATCCTTTCTGCTGAACGGTCCGGAGCGCATGATATGTTTTGGATCGTTTGTGGCCTCTTCTTCGATTTCTTCGAGTTTTCGGGTCTCCGGACAGTTGTTGCGTTCGTGTTGGGGCTGTGGCTGAGTATGTTGAGGAAGGTGGCAAGCGTTTTCGTTGATTTGAGCGACTTGGTCGTGTAGAGGGTTGGGAGGGACTGTGGACTCGGAGCGCCTGTAGAGTAAGGGGAACGAGAGGAACAGTCATGAAAGACACCTTTGCTCGTGTACGTAGCGCTAGCGGCCAAATGAGACTCTTCCATAACTTATCGCAAAAGTTGTCCCAGAAAGTGGGGGACAGCAATGAGGACGAGAAACATAATCGATGGGCGTGCGCCGTGCGGAGACCGGAAGTACTTACATTTGGACCAAAAGCCAAAAGGACCGGGTAAGCACGCGGCGGATAGTTGAATGAATGTCAGACAATGTTCGAAGTCCGCGACGACTACCTAGCCTCGTGGATTTTGCGGAAGATCCTGTGTATAATTTGTCGTCTAGGAAGCATATTTCAGTAAAGTAAATTTACTCCATCTAATCACGATCCACACAACCCAACGCCTTCGTTCTCTCTCATCTTCTCCCTCCGCTCGTCCCACATCCCAGTCCCTCCTTGACTCGCCCTTCACACTCCTTTCAGTGACCTCCACAATCTCGAGCCCCGTATTCTTAGATACGGCATTCAAGAAGCTCTGAATAGTGTATCTGCCCGTGTGCATCCCTGCCACCAAATGTATTCGCGCATCTGCTGTCCGTGTGAGAGCCAAAACGAGCGTGTCGATGAAGAGCCCGTGAAAGTCAGGATTCCACAGCGTATCTGCCGCGACGATCACGTCGAAGCCTTTTACTGTTCGAGAAGGATCGTCGGAGCCGTCAAGTTTTGGGAAAAGGCTAGAGGCATTCGAGCTCCACGCGAAGGGAACAACTCGACATCGATCCTGAACGTTGTTACGACCCACGTTTTGTTGCAATGTGGATATCAAGTCTTCATCGGGATAATCGCTTGACGTAACACGAGCGAAGCGTGGATAGGTTTTCGCGATGAGGATCCCTGGAAGACCAGCCCCCGCTCCTAGCTCGAGAACGTGAAGATGACCCGACAACGTTCCTGGTGAAGTGTCCTCGAGATGAAGCTCTTCGATATGGTCAGAGATGTAGAGGGAGGAAACCCAGATGGATGAGGCATGAAGGGACCAGTTCTCGGCACGGGTATCCGGCGTGGAGAGGACGATGGAGTAGGGAGGTAGTCGAGTAGACGGTGTGTGATACGTGTAGACGGATCCGGCGGATGAGTGGGTTATCGGTGCAAGGTCGAACAGGCCCTCCAAGGATGCTTCGAAGATATCCTCCGGATCATCTGTTGGCGCTACGGCCTCAACAGAACCTGACACGGTGGTGTGCTCGGTCTAAGATTATTGGAGACGAGATCGCTAGTCAGAAATCCAATAAATAGGGACTATTTAATAACTCAGTAAGCACTTGCCGCCATCTCGATAGTAAAAGTTACAGGACGTACGCTGCCGTCACTCTAACTTGACTGTAACGGTCAAGTTCGAAATTGGAAATGAGTCCAGATCGGGGACGCTCTGCCGAAACGGCAGGGCGGCCCGTCGAACCCCGTTGCCCGTCGCGTCATGTTCGCCACATGCGTTTCTACCGCTTGCCACAGCTCCCTCCACGTAAGTCTTCATTCACCTTATTTGCTGAAACTATATTCATCATTAACACAGGTTATAGTAAGAGACGTATATGTCTCTCAACAATCTCTGAAACCACTTAATTGTGCCGCTTTCAATCCAACAATTACGAGTGCCAACTCAGTGCTGCCATAACTTCGCGTCCTATACGGCCTTCTACCTTCAACACTGGACTTTGACTTGAATTCACTTGAAGTGAACCTAATACTTGCGGGTATCTCTATACATCACTATGGCTTTCCCAATACCTTCACACTTGCCTCGCGTCGGGATCCCTCAGGATATATCTTCGCGGATCCTGTCCAAAGTTGGTTCCGCTTCGTCAAAGGAGCTGACAGCAGAGCGAGCGTCATCGTGGGTAGCAGAATTAGATGATTCCATCTCCCAAACCAAGGTGCGAGGTTCTCCGGTATCATTGTTGAGTCTAGTCCTGAACATAAAGATCTTATAGGCTAAGATTCATGAACGCGTGCAAGTTGACCTACCGTCATTCGACCGTCAACTTACTTCAGCGAAGTCTGTGCAAGACAGACTTACAGTTCTCACACACGGTATCGACGAACTTGACGCAGCTGTAACGTCGCCAAATGTACTACACCTTCTACACCAAATATCCTAGTCACTGACTTGTACGTGAAGGCAGGCCTTGTTCCCACTCTTCTTCGTGCGCTTGAGGCCCATTCGACCCTCGCCCAGCAAGCTCTCGACTCTGAAGTCACATATGAGGCCCTAGAGCATCTTCTTCGATGCAGACAGGAGTTTGACGCCCTTGATGGCTTGGTTTACGAAGGAAAGTTGCCTGAGGCCGTGGATGCCTGTCGGGATATCGAACGATTACTCGGGCATGCCCCTACGGCCCTTGCAAATAGTGACGCTATGGTGCAACTCAAGGTGAGTTCTTTGGCTCAGATGGTTTATATGGGCGTTAGCGGCAGGATTGACGAGTTGGGTAGGGCAAGTTCCGCGCTGTTAAGGACAGAACGGAAGAGCAACTCAGTGATGCTTGTTCCCGAGGAATCGTTATATCCCCTCATGAAATCAAAATTCGCCCGCACGTACAAGGTATCAATCTCGTGCAATCCTACCAGACTCAGCTTACTCATCTCACCTCTTATTCCATAGTCCGCCAATCGCAAACAACCCTCCCACTTTCATCCATCCTCAGTGCTTTCGCTCAACTATCACCTTCCTCACTCTCTCAACGGTTAAACACCATTCGCCGTGACCTAACTACGCACTATATCACATACATCGCCACGCAGCCCTCCTCCCTCTCCGTGACATCTTCTAATGATTTCACCACCAATACGGAATCGCAAACATTATCCATATTTCCGTCTCCGCCTAACACGGAAGATCGCTCGATTCGCCTCCAAAACATATCTCGACTCTTCGATTTCTTATCCGACCACCTTTTCCCTCTGGTTTCTTCCTCGGCAACTCAAACACCGGAAATGACGACCTTTCTCCCCTCTCTCGCAAAACCCCTCTCTCAAGCTCTTTTGCACAGTTTCCTCATCCCTCTGCTACCGTCATCACTTCAAACTTTACCCCAATTTTTGGTTTTGGTGAGGATGGCGATTGATATGGAAGAGATATACGTAGTGAAGATGTTAGGGACGGACGAGAGGGACAGAGAGGTGTTGACTTGGGCGAAAGGCGTGGCAGGACATTGGGAGAGGAAAAGGAGAGCAGAGGTGCTTGAGGTGGCGAGGGCTATCATCCTTACGGAGGAGGAAGGCGGTAGGGTCAGTGTTGAGCTGGAGGTTGAAGTTGACGTTGTCCCTGTTGGATCAGGAAAGAGTAACGATCTGGCCACGAATCTGGAGGCAGAGGTGGACGCTGGAGAAGAAGATGACGCTTGGGGTCTTGAGGGAGAACAAGCTCACGACGAGCCAGAGGAAATGAATGATGGAGGTGAGGGCGGTGATGGTTGGGGATTGGACGAGGATGAATCAGCGGAGCCGGAACAGACACCTGTCGCTTCACCTCTACCTCCTCCAAGGGAGGTTGATGACACTGAGGATGCTGGGGATGCATGGGGCTGGAATGACGATGAGGAAGAGCTCGCTGGGGCCGATGAAACTCTTTCAGCTTCCACCGAGCACAAAACAAATGGTAATGGTTATCACAACGGTGATGTGCCCCGCGAACAGCCCTCTGCTGAACCAGAACCAGACGCCGATCCTTGGGACGATGATCCTTGGGCTGAGTCCATATCCTCACCATCCTCACCTATCGCACCTATATCTGCTCCACCGCCACCGCCACACGTACCGGCTCCCATCTCAATAGTACCTGTGAAACGCGCGACACGATTGGAAAAGCTAGCCAATAAGGCCAAGGGTAGTCACCAGACAAATCCGAGTCAATCGTCGAACGGCTCAGAACCACCTCCACAGACACCGTCCAGTGTGGCTTCCGCTGCCTTCGTCCCCGCGCCACCGTCCACTCCCGTGAAGTCAACGCGCAAAGTCGAGACGAACAGGCCTAAGAAAATATCGGTACCTGTCAAGAGTCCGTCAGCCCCCGAGGTCCAGGTCGTAGTGCCACAGAAGGAGAAGGAGACGTATATGATTTCTGCGCGTGCTCGGTCTCTCGCGACCACAGCTCAGTCCATCTTGTCTGAAGGGCATCTCTTCTCCATTTCCGACCTATTCGATGCGGACCCGCTTTCGGGACTGTTTTGCTCGGAAGATAGGCGGAAGAGGGGTGCGGTGCTTGGACAGAGCGCGCCGAGCATGTTGGATTTGTGGCGTGCATTGTATCCTGTGAGATTCAAGAAGGAGTTAGATGCGGGACGGGACAGGGGGATGATTTTTGCCAACGACTGTGCGTATTTGGGGTCGTGCGCGAAGAGACTTTTCAAAGAAGGCGGGAAGGGTGATGAGTTTGAGAGGGAGAAGTTGATGGAGGCAGCGGAGAGGTTGACAGTACTTGGGGATAGCTGGTTTGAGGATACGGTTGTAAGCCTCTGTTCGTTCTATTACCTCAGTTTTTTTTGCTCAGAGATTTCGAACAGGAACGACAAAGACAGACTGTTGCGGACGGTTTGGCCGAGGCAGATGGATTTGTCGAGACTGGAGACCAAGAACGATTTGACGAGTGCGAAACTGCGGTGACCAGCGTGATGGGCCTCATACGTAGTGTTGCCAGGACGTGGAAGGTATGTTCTGACATATCGGACCAGTGCATAAAATATTAATAATCATACCTTTCATAGACCGTTTTGAACAAGACAAAGTATTTCAAGGCAACTGGCGCTCTCGTCGACGCTGCATTGTCCCATATGTTAGCCGACATATCGGCCTTGCCAGATATCACGGAGGTAGAGAGTCATAGGTTGAGTGAGCTCTGTCGAATCTTGAACGCGCTCGAGGGATTATTTATAGTGGAAGCAGAAGAGGTATGGTTCGATTTGACCGTCATTCTCCGAGCTTGCTGACCTCTGATCCTGCCTCTAGCCTTCGCTCGTCGTGGCCTACGTCCCTTCCTGGCTGAAATTCTCATACCTCTCCGAGCTACTTGTCAGTCTTCCCATTGCCGTCCTGTTTTCTCCTGGTTTA
Source organism: Stereum hirsutum FP-91666 SS1 (assembly GCF_000264905.1). Classification (NCBI taxonomy): domain Eukaryota; kingdom Fungi; phylum Basidiomycota; class Agaricomycetes; order Russulales; family Stereaceae; genus Stereum; species Stereum hirsutum. The sequence continues at coordinate 1,606,021 of NW_006763137.1, read as the reverse complement.
TTGACCATTCGGTACAGGAAGCTTCTCTAGCAGACGTCGGCTACCTTTTCGACGAGGGCGCTTTGGTGGACTTTGAGATCGAAGAGTTGGTGCGATTAGTCAAGGCGCTTTTTGCGGATACACCACAACGGACTAGTTTAATTTCGAAGTTGATGGCTGGACATCCACAGCCTACTTCATAATATCTTGGTTTATTCTCGCTATCGTACTCTTTTGTTTTCATTGTGACTGCACACGACCTTTCATACATGTCAGCATCACCGTTATCAGGCAGTCCGTTCGAAATATGGAAGGATATGTTTTGGAACGAGGTATCAGGTGCTATGCGTTTGCGTTCGACGTCCTCGCTTTCATGAAAGCCCACATTTCACGCGAAAGCGAAGGAAAAGCAATGTACGATTGTGTAGATGAGCGAAATAAAAGCAAAATAGCAAGTAGATACAGATAGATGCATGCAAATTGACGACCAAAGCAGATTCAATGCGAAGAAAGGAACCCCGACCACACTCTCCCACTACTGTCCCGAAGCCTTGTTCTTAGTCCTCTCCGTATAAACCTCCATATCGATAGTGTTCTCCGCCAGATAGTGGTAAATGAGCACTTTCTCCTTTTGTCCGAACCTCCTCAGACGTCCAATCGCCTGTGTCATAGTAGCGTCGTAGACTTCTTGCGTCGGGGCTAGCAGGGGAGATAGGAAGATGGCATGGTTGGCGCACGTAAGATTGGCACCGGAGGCCGTCTCCTCTGCTAACGACAGGAGGAGGACCTTTTCTTTGCCCAGATTTTGGAACGCCTCGAGGTTTTTCGACTTCTGGCTGGCAGACCCCTTGATCTCGAGGAATTCGATGGAATGGTCTTTCAGCGCTTCGCCGACCTTCTTCATCAGGTCTTCGAACTGGATAAAGACTAGGACGCGTTCTTTCTTCTTGAGGATCGAGCTGTGGACAAATCTGGGTGTCAGCGTCAAGGATACCACCATTCATCATGCTGAAGAACGAACCGTATGAGAACGATGACCTCCTCTAGTTTGCGTCCATAGTGCTTGCCCTTCCCGTCCCGATCTTCATCGTCCACACCAAGCGTAGAGCCCCTCACGATATTCAGAAGACGAGCGGGACTGCCACAGTCGCCCTGCGCAGCGTACACGCAGGCTTCCTGCTCCGCACACTTCGTCACGCAAGACAGGCATCCCGCATGCCCGCAAGTCGAAAGCACCGCTATCTCATCCACTGGTACGCGATCATTCTTGCACATCGGGCAGGAAATGACCAATGGTTTCTCCCGTTGTTTTTGGAAGTCTCGCACGACAGTGAAGTAGCGATGCGAACGCACACGGGCCACAAGTTCCTTGGTGACTCGGCGAATGACGTGCGTATGTTCGCGGTGAGCCCAGATGGCCTCCCTCTTCTTCTCAGAAAGCGGCTCGTCTTTGCCCCCCTTGGGCTTTGATTTGACGGTGGACGTCCCAACATTCGCCTCGTCCAGAAGCGCAACGACGATATCCGTGGCTTCCCGATCGTCGATGCCCTTCGTGCGACAAACACGTACGTATTCACGGAAGGCAGATTCCTCGGGGACGGGGCCGAGCTCTTTCTCCTGCGAAAGGGCCTTCTTCAGACACTCGCGAAGATCCTTCTCGCATTCCTGTTGCTGGGCCTTGCGCTGCTGAACGATGATGTCACATGCCTTCATGGCGTTTTTGCTCGAGGTTTCGAGCTCGAAGTGCGCGCAGTGCTTGAGGAGTGCTTCGTGAGCCGTCCTGGATCATGAAGAGCCGACATGAGAACAAAATAAGGTCTCTCAAATGTACGCCACTTACTCGCTAGTACCAAGAGCTTTGGCCAAACGCTTGTCACGATCGCCTTCGGACTTCTTACCGCGTTTGATGTTCATGTCGAGGGCTTGGAGATGGTGCTCGAGCTCGAGGTATATAGCCCTCTCTGCCGCAGGAAGAGTACAGAAGGTCTCATTCGTCTCCCAAGGGATTTCGTCGATCTCAGCGATGTTCTGTGGAGTTCGTGAGCCTTCAACAATTATACGAGAACCGGGAAATAGCACTGACCTGGCGGACGAATCGATCTAGGAAAGTCTGGCCGATCATGTTGTGGCGATGAGCATGCCAATTGAGACTGTGGGTCTCCCGGAACGAATGGAACTTCTCGGCCGCTGTGGAGGTTCAAATCAGTATTGAGGCATTTAATCGGTGTGATCGGTCGCAATGTTCTACATACCCGTCTGGTCACGCAAACGTTTTTTGACTTCCTTAGATTGACTCTCCCCGTCGTCATCAATCCCAAGGTGCACGTCTAAGAAAGCAGCTATGGTCTTGACGGCAGCGAAGTCGTGAACGGGCGGGGTACCAGAGAGCACCCACCGACGATCCGCCGATTGTCGGGCAACGAGTGTCATCGCCACGGGCAACTTGTGAAGATAAGTGTACTCGTCGACGACCAATCTTGCGAAGTGGAACATTTCCAGTGGAGGGGCCTGCATCTCCTTCCAATCCTTCTTCGCCTTGCCCTTCAGCTTCCATGGGTCCTTCGTCTCGCGCAGTTCCTTTGGCTTCGTTTCCTTCGTCTCCCGCTTCCGCTTCTTCCCCGCGGCCGACGATGTAGTCTCTGCTGCTGATGAAGAGCCATCGACATCCATGGCATCGTCGTCGTCATCAGTAACTTTGCCTTTCTTCGGCTTGGCTTTGGGCGGTGGACGTTTGGGTGTTGCCTTCGCCTTCGCCTTGCCCTTCGCCTTGCTCTTGGGAACGTTGGAGTCCTCATCTTCCGGTTCAAAGTCATCCTCTTCGTCAGAAACGGCTTCGCTATCCTCCGGTACATCGCCATCATCTTCGTCAGTGGGTACGAATGCATCAGGAGAAACTGAGCGGCTGGTGGACGCTCCGGTCTTGCGCTTCTTCGTTTTGACGGGCACGTCGTCGTCGCTGTCAGAAGGAATGTAGTTGATGACCTTGGCTGACGCACGGCGCTTTCTTGGGCGAGGGGAATCTGAATCACTGGCTTCGTCCTTCTCTGACGACTCCGCTGTCTTCGACTTCGCCGCCTTGCGTGCCTCTGCCAGGGTGGGGACCTCTACATGGCTGAATCGTGCCGAAGATAGCAAGGGTCCGGCAGCAGGGACCTTGGCGTTGTTCGTTGTCTTCACTTCGACTTTCGACGAGGAGGCGGCTGCTTTGGAAGAGGACGCCATCGTTTTCGGCGCACTGGCCGTCTTCGATGAGGCGTTCGCATCGACAGTTTTCGCGATGCCCTTGATGCGCTTGGATGGCTGCATCGCCTCTTGCGTCTCTCGGTCTGGAAAAAATACAGAGTTCAGAGATTAGGCCGAGATGGCATAGTAGAAAGAACGTACCCTTCTTCCTAGCTTCCAGGATAGCGTCCATAACGGCAGCGGGGCCACGAGCTGGATCTCGCAGACGCTCTACTTGTTCGGCGAGGGCGGAAAGACTCTCGTCAAGGCGAGCATTGAGATAACGACCTTCTGTCTTTGGCAAAGAGCCTCCGGCGGCGAACGCCTCCAGATTCTCCAAGTAAATAGGGCTCTTGAGGAGGGTCGAAGCGATGATAATGATATCCGCGTCCATGACGTCCTGGACTGTCAGAGTGTTGATGTTCGCGACGGACGAGAGGACGACGACCTCGAGCTTGCCCTTGCCCATGAACTTCTGCACCTCACTGGCCCACTGTTTCGTCAGATGTCCAGGAACGACGACCAGAGTGGCGGAAGTACGGATCTTGCCAAACATGGGACCCTTTGCGTTCTCATCCTTGACCCTCTTCTTCACCTCCTTCATGGCACAGTCGATGAGACCGAGGGTAATGGCAGTCTTCCCATAACCGACTTGGTCAGCGAGGACCCCGCCGCGAACGTGAACAGATTGCTGGGCCCGACCTTCCGCACGCCAATTCAGAGGTTCGAGAATGGCCTCCGAGATCTCCTCTTCGACAAAAGGAGGGGCATCGTCCTCTTCTTGGGCGAGCATCCAATGGAGGGAGCGTTGCTGTTCAGGACGAAGTTTGAGGACGAAGTGAGGCGGTTGGGGATGTTCAGGGTCATTGCGATTGCTCGACAGCTTGAATTTAGGGAGGATAAGCTTCACGAGGGGCTTGAAATCGGTGTCCAATCTCCACGACACAGTTTGTGTCATACCAGCTCCGCGAGAAGGAAGACGAGAGCGCGCACGGTGGATGAGGGATGAGACGTTGAGTCCGATACGTAGGATGCCGACCGCGTTGTCGTCCAGTCTCAGTTGGGTGACGAACGGTGAAGGGCGCCCCTTGAGGCGTCGTTCGTATTCCCCGGCTTGATGGCTGTCTTCGAATGCCATGATCTTGTTGCCGACCTTTGTCCATTGGAGAGAAGGAGCATGGGGAGCGCAGCGTTCGCAGTTCACATGGCTGTCTGGAACAGCCACTACCTTCCAGTCCGAAAAGGCGCCATCGATATTCTTCACCCGCTCCGTGAGCCAAGACAACATCCTGAAGGTGGCCCGCTCCTCTATTGGCTCTACCTCCTTCCATGCGCCCGGCCATTCGGCGCCGGCCTGGTCGCCCAGGGGTATGTGGACGACGAGCAAGGCGTTGGCCGTCTGGCATGCGTCGTTACTGATTTCGATGTCGAGGTCCCCTTTGGGGACAGCATACTGGGCTTGCAAACCTGTAGACGACTAGAAGAAAAGCAAAGTCAGAATACGCCAAACAAAAGGTGCCGGTGTCTGTACCGACCTGGAGCTGAACATTAACTGTTGGGACATATCTCTGCGGAATGAAGCAGCGAACGCTTTCTTCGTGAGCCTTGTCGGACTGCCTCCACGAAGACGCGAAGCGGCCGACTATGGGTCTTGTTTCTCCGTATTCGAACCGCCGAATAGTAGTGGCGAACACGAAGAAATCATCTACTGGTTTCCCGCAGCGCGTCGGGTCCATCATGAGGAAGAGTGGGGGCTGGTCGGCGTCGCTGTCGACGGGGTCTTTCTTGTGGAGCGCGTTACAGGCCGTTCCGCACTTGTCGAAGAGGGTGTACGTCCCTGATATATCACGGTCAAAGAGGGGCACGTCCGCGTCTTCAACCGTGACCCGCAACTGGGAGTAAACTCGTTTCTCGGCATACTCGCCCAGAAGCCCCAGTTTCGCCTCCCAAGATCCCACAAGCTCACCAACTCCCTCCACCTTTACGCTCACCTCCGTGGTATGAGGCAGGGCGAATTCCCACTGTCCGGCCAAGAGTGCACCATTACAAACAAGACGACAAGCCGGATACATGAGAATTCGTCGTATCTCAGCGTTCGCGGGTTCCATGGGATCGGGTTTGGCGAAGAACAACCATTCTGGTCGCTTCGGGTGAAGATATAACTCGAGCCGACCTTTGGGCGATTCGTAGGTCGCGATCCACATGTCTTGGCGTTTGAGCTCGACGAATCGAAGTTCGAGTTGAGTTGCCTCAAAAACAGCGGTACTCCAGGCGGTCCATCGTTGATCGGGTATGGCGGCGGCTGCTTGGTCCTTCAGGTTATTCAACAGCTGAAGAGTAACAGCGGAAAACGAGAGGCTCATCGGAAGAAGGGATTTGAGGTCGAGGGCGAAAGAAGATGGGGAGAGACGGGGGTTCGCGGTCACGTCGATGATCTCGTAGTTGTGTTCGGGGCGGCCGCCACATTTAACGCAGGAAGTGGCGCCACAGTCCTTGCAACGCATCAGCTGCCGCTCCGTGATGTCCTTTCGCCCTTCGCAAGCGCATAGACGAGCACTTTTGAGAGCATCTTCAAGGATTAGAGGAAGAGATCGCTCCGTGGTCTTGAGAAGGTCCAGAGGTTTTTCGGCAAGCTGGTCTTCGCGAGAGATGTGGTCCTCCACCGACACATCCGCAGGTACGTCGACGTCCATAGCGTCGGAGTTCTGTTCGACATCGACTTTCATGCCGTTATGCTCCTCGTAGGTCTGGCGGTCATCGCCGTCCTTCAACAATTTCTTGCCAAGTATCAACGCCGCGAGCATCGCTGTCCCGACCACCGTGGTCGACATAGCATTGCCAGCCAAGTCGGCGAGTTGGTCTTCGGTCTCGCGAGTCAACAACAACCCTTCGTGTGGAAGACCTTGCATGCCCAATGCTTCGACTCCAACCATAGGTCCGCCTCGATTGGTGATGTACGCGATCATGGATGGCGTCAGGCAGGGGCAGATTCCAACTCGATTGGAACCAATTGTACGGTCGACGTTCTGAGACAAGTTCCAAACGCCGCTGCGTAATGTTTGAACATCAGCATTCGCAAATGATATACAATAGAAGAAAATATACCTTTTGAACGAGGGGTCGATACCATCCTTGGCCGCACGAAGCGTGCTGATATCCATCAAGTCTTTCACGCGTTCCACCTGACTTTGTGTCCAGTCCGCCCACCCAAAGTCCATCATCTTGCACGCACCGCCTACCCGATCACGAGTGAGCAGGATCCTGCTGGTTGAAGAGTGAAAACTTACCTTCGTCCCAATTAGTCAACGGACGTTTAGGGCCTAACGCCTCTTCCAGCCGAGCACGCTGGTGACGCGACTCGCATCTTCCCCAGTCGGTCCGACCCGTCTTCCTATCTTGACCATTGTAACTCTCTTGAACGAGCTTTTCCCGCGCCTGGTGAATACGAGGGTCGTCCGACGCCAACAGGAAAGCGTCGAGGGAGGCCGAGGCTTCGCGTCGGTATTGAATCATGGCCTTGACCCATTTCTCAGGGATGGAGGAGTTTGCCTTATTGACAGCGACCATATATCCGCGAGTACGGGTGTGAGGAATATAGTATAATTTGGTGTCGAGGCGGGTGGACTTGGCGCTATAGTTGATCTTCTCGAACTTCTTCTCGACGAGCTGCCACGGCGCAGAGCAAACGTTCTCGAGGATGACGATGGGGGGTCGATGCTTTTGCACCCACTGGAGCATACCGTGAAATGTACGGCCAGACTCACCGCCATCGTCGATGTCCTTCTTCTCGTTGTTGAGATTCGAGTAGTCCACACATGAGGTTCCTGCGACGAGGATATCGACGTCTCCGGGTACAGGCACTAGAGAACCGTATGCTGTATGGCTGCGAAAGTGTAAGCCTTGCAACATGATCGACATATTGTGGATGGACGTACGCAAAGTCATTCCCAAGTTCACAAACGTCTCGAAACAGAAGTGGAGGCGAGAAGTTCCTCTCAATATAGGCCTGCTTGAAAGGTACGATTTCGCAGGAAAAGACGTGCTCCATTTCCAGCTCAATGCCATGCTGTTCACGGATCGCCCTCTGAATGAGACCGAAGGCAAGCAGAGGAGACTCCGTGCCAGAGCACATGGTGGCAACCCGGAGTTTACGACCCTTGACGTGTTTCGCGATGTCGACGATGTCCGGTATACGCCTGACGATGTCGGCAAAGATGGCAGGGATGTCGGAGATGGGGGGATCAGAGGAGTCATCTGGGGCAATCTTGCCATCCTTTTTGTTGGTCGCGTCCGCCTCGACCTCGACCTCAGCCTCGACGTCATTGTCAGCATCGACGTCCATTTCGGCGTCGGACGCTGGAGCATCATCAGGCTCTGTAGCCTTTCCGCCCTTAAAGAACGAGTTGAGAGTAGTCTGTTTACCGCTGGCCTTCTTCGCCATGACGGTGGTGAGGAAAGAGATAAATGGCGCTGAAACAACGCGCTCGCGTCCTCATTTGTGAGAACCGTGACAGACGCGAAGCGTCACACTCTCCCACGTGCCTCAGGTTCCGATCAACGGCGTGACGAGTCGGAAGTACCTTGCTGCTCGCCACTAACTCGCCACACTCCAGCGAAGATCAGTCAATCTTGTAAATATCGCTATTATGGGCCTTTCGGATATCATATTTCGATTCAAGGCGAAGGCTGAATCAGTTTTCGGAGAAGATGCATTCGATTGGGCGGACCGCTCCTATATAATCGACTGGTACGTGCATGCATTCCCGCTCTTCCGAAATACTATCCTCGCAGTCTCAACAAAAAATACAGTCGCAGCGTACACTGACTCAGATGGACAGGATTGTCGTTGGCGTTCTTATGGTGCTAGCTTCTGCGATAGAGAGATTTCAGGTCTATGAACGAGATTTCTCCCCGGATGATCCTACAATCAGCCACAAAAAAACTAAACAACAGTATGTCGGCGGCGTTTCTAATGTAATTAACGACGACCCTCGGACTAAAACTGTGGGGGTTAAATTTCAGAATCTCCGGCAGCACGAATGCCATGATCGCTATAGCTGTACCCCTTGTTGTTGTAGGACTATCGGGCGTATTCAGACGATCTCTCGGCGAAATACATCACGGTTTCCTGGCAACATTTGCTGGCAGGTCTGTTGCGGCTCTGTATTCGCGCTACATCGTGTCTATAGCAATCCCTCTAAACCACATCGCAGGGGACTTTCGGACTTGGTAACGGAAGGCCTGAAGAACAGAGTCGGTGAAGATTGTTATCTTCCCATCCCCAAGGTGCTAGCTCATTGATTCTCACAACTAGGTCGTCTACGCCCTGACTTCCTCTCACGGTGTAAGTGGGACGCTGTGGCCGCAGCTTGTACTGGGTAAGTGAGAGATGTAGACGGCTTGGTGTCATCGTAGTAGACTTAAGCATACTGCAGGAAACACGACCAGGTAAACGACGGACGGCGATCCTTTCCCTCTGGACATTCTTCGACTGCATGGGTGGGTATGACCACGGTGTCTTTATTTCTGGCCGGAAAGACAGCTGCATGGTGTTTTAATACACCAGCACCAGCAAGGTCCATCATTGGAAGTCGTATGTCCCGTCTGGTTATCACTTTCCTACCTCTGTCTTTCGCGATTTGGGTTGCCGTATCTCGTGTCGAGGATTATGTAGGTTCTTCTCTCCGCTTTCTACGACACCACATTGACAAACCTCGTCAGAGACATCACAAGGAAGATGTCATCGTCGGCAGCTTTATTGGGGCTTCATCCTCGCTGCTCATATATTTAATGTACTGGCCCAACCCATTCTCTGCATCGAGCTTTGCTCCGGGTGTAATGGGTAGACCGAGAGCGGTGTACGGAACGTACGCTCGCAGTAGAGAGATCGGTGGATATGAGCTTTCGAGTATGGAGCCGGACTCTGTGTAGGATTACAATGAAATGAAGCTCTGGAATAGTGAATAAATCTGCCTACAAAACCACACCGTCGTCATGACGCGCTCGCGCGCACAAACTTCCACTTGCCTTCCACTCTCTGCATACTCCCCTTCGAGCCTACTTGTTCTCCACCCCCACCTCCTTCACTAATGGCCCCGTTCCCATCCTGTGCACTTGTGTCTACAGTGACTTCGTAAGGATTGCCCCCATTGGTCTGACCCCATTGTTCATGGTTTCGGACGTTGCCGTTCCCATATCCTCCGCCTTGCGAAGCGAACTCGTTCCCTCTGACGCCCATCGTTGTATCTCCCATCCCCAAATCGTAATCTCCTCCACCTCCTACCCAGCCAGCTTGTCCCATCCATCCCCCGTACATCATAGCCGCCTGATTAGCCATTGCCGTCGCGCTCATCACGAATGTCATGAGCTCCTCTTGGGAGGGCAAAACGCCATGCGTAACCTCCCACGCCTTTCCTAGCGCTTCCCACGAAGCCGGCGCGCTAAAATCGCAATTTAAAATGTCGAATGATTCCAGTCCGACAGCACCAGGTGCGACTCGAGGCGGAACGGACATGGTCGAAGACGAAGAGTTGGATGTGGACGTCGATGCCTCGGGCTGGTCTCCGTCGGATTGAGTGGATCGTGGTGCGGTGGTTCGCCGTGGTGAGCGAGGGCTTCCTTCGACGCTCGCTTTCAATGTGGGTGGTGGTGGTGACTCGTCGGACGGTCTGATATCTCTACCAAACTCATCTTTGCCGACAGAATTTGAGGAGGGTGGCTCGACGGGGGACACCTCGAGAGCCGCCAAAGTTGGTCTGTGGGGAGGACTGTATGGTTTTACATCTCTCCTGCGTCCAGACGAGTAACTACTCCGAGGGCTTCGGGAACGGCTCGACCGCACTCTACTGCGATCAAGTTCTTCCCTCGGTCGCCCTCTTTGGAAGCGATCACGATTCCGGTCCTCCTGCCAACCCCCTCCTCGCCCTCGACCTCGAAAACCTCCACGGTCACGGTCTACAGGATACGAGTGATTCTCTCCGTATTGATCTGAGTAATTGCTACGCGCAGTATGCCCATATGATGGCGACCCAGGGACGTTTCGACGTGGGTCAGCGTAGTCAGCCCGATTGCCCGATGGGTTATGTTGACCTTGAAATGTTGGCGGGGTAGGTGGAGAATGCGAAGGAGCGAAAGCAGGCTGCTGTGGTACATGTGAAAACGGAAAAAGTTGTGCTACATTCGTGCTCTGCGTCAATTGCTGGAGCAGAGTATGCTGATTGGGCGCGTGGCCATGTTGGGCCGATGCAGGGAGTGGCACAGGTGGACCGGTATTTGCGCTTGTTTGGCTAAATTTAATACTCAGTAACAGTCCTCGTGCATGTTTGGAACCATAAATACTCACCCCGGTGGCGGCGCTCCATTCGAGTTCGATACTTGTGTCAAGAGTGCGAGAAGAGTTGCTTGTAATGCGGGATCGACAGTTGTAGGCGCTGTTGAGGCTTGGACGGGAGCCGGTATCGGTGGCGTTGTCGCCGGTACAAGCGATTGTGGCCGGATCGCTGCCGGCGGTGTGGCGGATGGAGTGCTGCCTGAAGCTGGAAGGGGCAGTAGAAACAGACCAGAGTTTATTTCAGTTATTTGTCTCACTTCCTCAAGCAAACGACATAGGGTAAAGCAAGTCCACGGTTGATATTGCGCGGCAAAGAAAGAGGTAAACTTAGCGAACAAAACCGGATCATGATATGCACCTTTATCCCCTGTACCGTCACTCGTAGCCTTCAATACATCCGACAACCTCTTTAAAACACTCGACGAAAAGGTGTTGCCCTTTGTCCATATGTCCAGGACCTTCTTTGATTTTTCCTATAATTCACAGCGAGGGAGGGAACAGAAGAGTTAGGATCTTGCTTCGCTCCCGAGCGATTCCAGATACGAGGGAGAGGGATTGTCAACGAATACGATTGTCATGTGACTCGACGCGAGAGTGGCTGAAAACCTATTCGTAAACACGCGAAGGTCGAAATATGCAGCGTACGCGAGCCAGACACGAGCCACGCGAGACAAGATGACCCGCTTGTATCCTTTACCTGCTAGACATTACTAGAAGGCGTAGCGAACTACAACCTGGTCTATACCCGCCTACTTTTTTCCGCCCTACAACATCGGGCAACTGCCTACAGACAGATTCTGTGATGGACAGGACCAATCGACTACAACGTAGATCTACTAAGTCAGTATGAGATGCATCACTGACCTTTCCTTCTGAGCCTGCAGACGTGACAACATCTTGAAAAACTCCGTCAAGAATGCCATCAAGTTTAAGCAAGAACGTCGCGCAGTTGCCTGGGACAGTGGACATATCACCAGTGAGCTTTTTCTTGGTGGCACGACTACGAGCCGCCCGCGCCAATGCGTCTATGGCATAGAGGCTCGAAACCTTCGCCGAAGCGGGAAGCACTTTGTGCATCCGATACAGAGAAGCCACCAGTTGTGTGTCATCCTACAGTGGGAGAAGAGGAGCGAAGGTTTTGAAGCGTAAGCTCAAGCAAACCATCGAACGGATATGGTGAAACCAGCGAAAAGGACAGTCACGCACTGTCATGAGGCCCATAGCCAGGTCGGTCAAATTCGTTACTTTTGATCCAGACAATCGCTTCGCGCAAACAGCCTCCTTGAACGCCGCCTCAAACTTCTAAGATAGCATGAACGACTGATGAGGATATGAAGGGAAGCATTGAGAGTTTGTCCGCCACGCACCTCATGAGAACCCATCCAGCCTGAGATTAGCGTACAGCAATCAAACCAGTACAGAGATACAATTCACTGCGGAAACACAATTCGCAAGAACAAAGTTGGGAAAGCAGGGAGACGTGTTGGGGACGTTGAAGAGAGAGTCCGAGAGACCTCACAGAAGATGTCGCACGACGCCCCACTGGCTTTCCTTTCTTGGCCTGTCCGGCACGGCGGCAACGCACCTCTCCGCTGTGGCACTGTGGCCCAAAAGCAGAGGCCATAACATGAACTAGGGAAGCTCCACATGCTGTGGCACTGACCTTGCTTGAGAGACCTCTTCTGACAATGGCATATCTACCAATGCTCAATATTTATGTGCACTTTATTTGCAGTAGCAACTTTGTTAGCGATACTGCAGAGTATTCAGGGCCGGAAATTACTTCTGGATGGTCACGCAAGAGTCGCGCCACAGATGGTTCTTCTTGGCTCGCAAACTCGTATTCAACTCGTATTAGAGGCAGCCTTTAAATCTGCACAATACATCCACGTTCCGATGGCCACTGATGTCAGGTTTCTTGCTTCGCTGACCGCAGCAGCGCCTCGAAGCGTACGTAGGCCTCAGGAGAAGCATCGGCCTGATTCATTGTGGCGTCGATAGCCCTTCAGGCCTGAGCGCGTTGCGCAGATATCGAGCATACTTTCGCGAAACATGCTGGGCATGTACAAAAACTGTATAGCCAGGGCAAATAGAAATTGCTCCGTCCTGATGATGGTAATCAAGTGCGCGATTGCATTGAGTGAGGGGTGCCACAGATATGTGAGAAAAGCTTACGCAAACTGTTTGGCTTTGTGTGCGAAAAAGTCGCTCAGCCACAATTACCGGGGTGGGAGAGACCTTGCAAGCAAGGTGACTTTCCAAGATAATATCAGGTGTCCACTCTCAAACCACCCTGGTATATTATACATAGCCGCAACAGCTTAAAGCTACAGATGAAATACATTGAGCCGGCTATCCCAGCTACAACTAGCTAGAACGCCTTCCTCGTACAGAGACCAGGCACAACCCACGACAAACTCAGTATGCGAATCATGTATATGTATTAGATGCGTCCGGTCGGGAGGTGGATTGGTAGTCCATCTAAACGGCAAGTAATGAGTGCTTTGCCCTTGTACGCGAGATGAGAGACTCACACTCGACAGGTCATATCGTAGGACGAACTAGCCAACATATCCGCCCGATGTGGACTCCACTGGACCTTCCTCACTGCATATTCGTGTCCAAGAAGCTGACTCTCGCAAGCACCGCCAACAGCGCCGCCATCAGACAGTCCATCTGGTGGTGCGTCTAGCTTCACCATCCGGCAATCCCATACCCGAACCATCTTGTCCACGCCAGCACTTGCAAGAACAAATGGTCGGTATTTGTTCCAGTCCAAAGCAAGGACCTCCCCTCCTGATGCGGGTACAGTCAACGCCGCTGCTGAGAGCGGTGCGGTGAAACTGTTCGTTTGTGGTGAGAATGCAGGAGACCGGAGGTCAAAAATCTTGACGGTCCCGTCCGTCGAGCAAGTTGCCACAACATCAGGTTGATGCGGCGAGAAGAGTGCCTGATAGACGCAGGAGTGGTGTGCTTGAAGTGTTAGCAGGGAGCGCGGGCGATCCGGGGTCCACTATTGAAGGATGCGTGAGTTATGAGGATGGCTGTCACACAATACTGCCTTACTAGTTTAACCATCCCATCCCAAGAACACGATATGAATTGATCCTTCTTAATATTCGACCAGTCCAGGCAGAACACCTCTCGCGTATGTTCATGCCATGATAAAATGGGATAATCCTAGACATCCTTCCCGTGCCAAATCTGAGCATGGGTGATAGTGAATTTATGGACAAAGACGCACATTGAGCATGATATCCCAAAGCTTGATTGATCCATCTCCTGAGGCTGAAACGAGCTGATTCTCATGAATTTCTGACCATGCGATATCGTATAAACCATCTTGAGTCTCGTAGCTATGTCACATCTATCACTACTCGTGATGAGGTAGAACAGAGATTCGCTACGCACTATCTGTCCAGGCTGATATTTGGAGCACCGTTGGGTCCAGGGTTTATAGATGCGAGATGAAGGCGTCCGTTGCCCACAAGACCGTAGTTAGCGGCTGATGCGATGGCAATCCTACCAGGACGAAAGGGAGACCATGCAACATTGTAATGAGCGAATCCTGGAGTTTGGAGAACAGCAGGAGGAGCACGAGCAGGATTCATGATGACCTGGATAGTTCAAAGTCTAGTTGTAGCCAGTCGTGTCGATGTATGGCAGTTTACTAGGGTGCATAAAAGACTGAGATTTCGTGGAGAAGCAGAATGTGGCTGGCGCAGGTTGGCGCCAACACTGTAGTACTTATGCCGGATGTGGCGAACGACATGAAGAAGAGAGTGGCCCAAGGGATGAGTAATGAGAGTCTCCGTCCCCACCATCCCTCACACGGTCGTCTCGTCGGGGGTCCCTATTCCGCCAGCTGAAGCTATAGAACGAATATCTACGTTTCTTCGACCAGGAAATGTTGCGGTGCTAACTGGAGCTGGTGTGAGCGTCGACTCAGGCGTTAAGGCCTATCGAGGAAAAGATGGGCGGTACATGAATCCGAACTATAAGTACGAAGCTTTCGCATGCTATGTAATATTTTCCTCACTGTTTTACCATGCTACCGACAGACCTATATTTGTATGCATGATTTCTGAGAACGCCCTCTAGGGCAATAACTCATTTAATTCGACACTAGTATCACCAATTAATGGAGAATGGCCCTCGTGGTCACGCGTACAGGTGCGCTTGTTCTCGTATCTTCGGTGTGAGGTTGTCCTGCTCACTATTCGCAGACAGCGTTACTGGTGAGAATCGCTTCGGCTGGGACAAGTCTTTGTTATCCTAAGAGTCGCGGTCTCTAGGCTTCGAAGTTATATTGGTTACCCTCCTGTTCGAGACACCCTCCCGAACACAACACACTTCGCCATTGCCGCCCTCCAGCACTCAAAGAATGTGATAAACCTAATCACTCAGAATGTGGATGGGTTACACCACAAGGCAGTCAAGCATGTGTGGGATAGCAGAACGGTACAGGACAGCATACTTGAGCTGCATGGCACGCTTCATGTGAGGCCTGTCTTTAGTGCGCGGAGCGTCCATCATTGCATTCATGCGTTCTGAACACCGTTGCTTGACAGAGAGTACATTGCAAATTTGGCCATGGATTTGATCGCGATCAATTTCAAGAATGGCTCGGTGATGCCAATCCGGAGTGGAAGGCGTATATGGACGACATGGAGAAGACAGGGCAGAAGCCCAAGACGAATCCAGACGGAGATGTCAGTAGGCCCCTTTCTGTATATGCTGTCCTCTATGCTGATCCCGATGCTCTAGGTTGCCCTAGAGGGAGTGTCATACGATAATTACGTCGTCCCGGGCTGTCCAGGCTGCCTCAGCGAAGGTCGACGGAACAACGTCGTAAGGCGTTCCCCTCGCACTTGAACTCGCGAGGTATCTAATCGAAGGGACCCCTCTACAGATAAAACCGGATGTCATATTCTTCGGGGAATCCATCGGGCAAGAAGTGCGGGACAGAAGGCACGCCCCCTCTATCATATCGCCGCTCACCACTCTTTTGTTGACTCGGACATTGGGCTAATCATTTCCAGTTACCGAATAATCAACGAGTGCGATCGCCTATTCATCATCGGTACCACATTAGCAACATACTCTGCCTTTCGGTTAGCGTTCCTCCTTTTTGATTGCTGCCAGATCTTTTAGCTGAGATGACCGTGTACGAAGACTTCTGAAGCACGCTATGGAGCTGAAGAAGCCCGTGCTCCTGTTGAATGTAGGTCCGACTCGAGCAGATAGCATCCCAGGCATAGACAAGATCGAAATTCCCAGCGGGCAGATCCTGCGGGAAGTCGTACGAAACGTCCTGTAAGCTTCGTCCCACATCATATGGCTTTCCTGTAGCGACCTTTCACTCAAACATGACATTCGCATCTTCCCACAGAGGCACGCGGGCGACATACGATCCTTCCATCCGCGAGATGCTCGAGAGTGGGATCGTCGACCCTCCGACTGACGAAGGCTATGGCGACGGAACGCAGGCAAACGCACCACTGAACGCTGTTGCTGCCGCTGCTGCAAGGGGTCCATGAGACCGCGTTATCGCAAACCGTGTAGTAATTCGTCAGACGGTTGTCTCCTTAGAAATGTTATCTGTATCCTGATCGTGTTCACTGCATCCAGCGACTCCCTGCGAACCGCCTACGTGGGTCGAAGTAGTGAGAAGCTGGACATCCTGACGACACACTAAACAGCCAGGCTCTAAGCTCCAATGATGATTCCAAGGAAGGCACCAGTCAAACAGAACTTAACAGAACTTATAACAGCACTAGCATATGCACAGTATGGTACCGAAGCTATCAGACAAATATAGTGAGCACAGCGAGCGTAATATGTTTCCTCCATTCGACAAACACAAAGAAGACGTGACGGGTAAACAGAAACAGTGGTACATAGATAGACATATCCAAGGAAAAAGGACGTGAGTAGGAGGTATCACGGGCGGCATAGGATGAGAAATAAAACGAGTGAATCAGACGAACGAGAATGTGCGGTCTAGTCACGAATATAGGATCAAGGGAGTGTGCCTTCACTCAGTCGGTGCGGAAGACGAAGCCTCTGGAGCAGAATTATCCGCAGAAGGAGCAGGCGCGGGTTTGGACGACAGGCCTTCCTTGAAGCCGTTGACGAAGGTCTTGAACGGAAGGAGAAGCCATCCCAATGCTCCAGAGGGGGCATTCGGGTCCGTGCGGGGGCGCGCCTTAGGTCTCTCCTCTTCATCGTCGTCGTCGTCGTCCCTCCTACGTTTAGTGCCTTGACGAGAAACCGCCTCAGATGCGACAGCGGTTGCGTCTGTGGAAGCGACAGAAGGTGTGGGCCCATGCTTGCCATTGACGCTCTTGGTCAAAGATGGGGATGGGCCTCGATTAGGAGTAGGAGCTGGGGATTCTGGGAGGGGTACAGAGGCTGGTGAAGTCGGTGCGAATGGATTGGGGCTGCAGTGAACAGGGTCAGACGTTGTGGAGGACCATGGCATCAAGGAGTAGAATCATGCCACGAAAAAGCGCTCACATCTGACACGTCGACTTGTGCTGCTCCCACTTGGTCAGGTTGTATTCACCTGGTCCTTCTAAGGCCACAGTCGTGCCGCACTGCACACATTCGACGCTGGTTGCAGTAACCTCTCTAGCGAGCGGGTCATTCACAAGTTGCACCCTGCGGTCAGCGCTCGCCACGCGGCCACTTGGCCTGAAAATAGAGCATGAGCTTTGCTGGCGAATGAAACACTAAAAAAAAACACCCACAGAGCCCCACTGCACCGCTTCTGATGCGACTGCCAGTTATTGAGGGAATATTTCAATTTGTTGTTGAGCTTGATCCATTTCTGACATGTTTTGCATAGAATCTCGTAAGGCTGGATCTCCGCGGCCTGAGGATCAGCGTGAAGATACGCCAGACGCTCCGACTCATTCCTTCGAGGGCTCTTGCCAGACTGTATGACGGAAGACGACTCCTCCTCGCCACCTTCATCGTCCTCGTCGCCACGCGATTTGACGCTCATTGCTCTGCTGACCCTTTGTAGAGGCGATATAATTTTAGCATTGAATAATATAGCATAGTAATGGAATCACGAACGGTTTGGCAGGAGTCGTGCCGTTCTTCTTCTTGCAATCCTTCACGTGCAACATCCACGGCCTCATCGAATATGACTGATGGGGATTCAGCGCGATCCATTCATCGCATCCCGCACACAGAGCTCTATGGGGCTCGACCTCCTTACACTGTGGCTGACTCTGGAAATATTGGAGACGTTCGGTTTCCGTGCGACGGACGCGACTTGCGGACTCCGTAACCGAAACATCATCGCGAACATCGTTATCAGGTGTCTCTGAGCCTTTCTTTGAGGTGGAGCTGGCAGATTTGGAAACCGGGGCGGCGGACTTGTTCTTTGGAGTGACGGGGTTCAGCTTTGCGGGAGTGTTTGTGGTGGAAGGGGGTTTGGGACTGTTACTGGCACCGTTGAGGTCGTTGAGGGAAGAGATAGAAGTGCGCTTGTTGACAGACTTGCTGACAGGTTTCTTCGGCGGCGTCTCAACGGAGTCGCGTGAACTATAAGAATAGTGTTTCAATCGGCATGAAGTTCATGCTGAACGTTGGGACCATAAGAGCACTCACGCGTCAGGCTTGACCTTGGGTGGCCGACCCGGACCCTGGTTACCCAAAGCCATAGATCGACAATGACATTCATAAGACAACGAGGTTTGATGAGCAGCGTGAACCACTATCCCAAAATAATACACTACTCACCCTTTTCGGAGGACTAGGGGGTGGGGGCATCGTTTCCGCATCCTTGTTCCCGCTCATCGTGCTTGACTCGCTCGGTGAAGGTGAATTGGCTCTGTATATGGGATGAGACATGTGTTGTGTTGAGAATAAATGAAATACACAGAGTAATACGCACTCGGGGAGACTGAGAGATTCTCTTCTTCTCTAAGGGAGGCCAGCTCAATCCGAGGTCAATGCGAAATGCAAGTTCAACACTCGCTCACTTTGGCTCTTCCCGCGTATGTTATCTTTGCTACAGGCTTGGTTCTTAAGCCACGGCACACGTAAGTCTGAGATTAATCAAATTTCGCGCGGTACTCACCTTTCAAGCGAGGAGTCCTCAACCATACAACGCTGTGGGAACAGACAAGGTTTGTGGCAAAGGATAAACGCGCCTTTCGCGAGTGCTCTCACGGGAACGTCGACAGCACGTGTTCACGGCAACCCCGGCGAAACCCGAGTTGAACCAACTTGAAGATCGCCACAATCAAGTTTCACACCTCTTTGTGCAGGAGGGAAACTGAAAAGACACAAGTAAATTGTCCAGTGATATGTACCCAAAATTTAAAATACTCTAATGACATCTAATATTGTCCCATCCTTTCATGAACGCCTCCAGCGGAACGTAGCACAGTAGATGAATTCACCGAATAACCACCAGGCCCAGGATAAGAAAAATAGTCCGTTAAAATGGCAGAAGAGCGCTCGTCGAGAGGTGGAGTAATAAAAGTAGGGCTAGAGTTATACTGCTGAACCACACTTGCCCTTGTCCCGACGAGAGGAGGGAGATCTCGCTCAACATCGGCGTGATACGAATCTATTCGTCGCATAGGTAAGCTAACACGCGCTTGAGCTGGCCAGAGGCACACGTTACCATCAGTAGACGAAGACCTGACTGAACTATCGACAGAGGTGAATGATAAAGAATCACTGGATGTGCCTGCCATCGCCTGATTCTCATGTATGTTGCTAACTTGTTCATCGATGCATGTCAGGCCTTTGCGTCTACAAGACACGCACGGCCTTTCCCATGTTTAGCTAAATTAAAATGATAGGAGAGCATAAAATGCACACCTTTCACCGTCGCAGCGAACCTTATCTCGTCTACACAATATTATGAGTTGAGTATTTCGTGAAAAGATATGGAATTCGCTCACCTGCAATTTTTGCAAGCCTGCATACATGACCTGCGCTCAGCGGCGAGCACTTGATATCAGAGGGTGTAAGCTCACAGATTTGACTCGTACACCATGTCCAGTCCCTTTCCTCGGCGGGTCGAAGCACTCCACCCTTGTGGCGACGCAGAACCGACACGGCCTCTCATCTTCGCAACGCTGGTTTGTCTCTCGGCACCCCTGACATCTCACCTTGACTTGTTTGGGCCCACGGCCGACCTTGACACATTCCTCGTTTCTTGCAACGCATCTACCGCAGGGGCGCCCGTTATCGCACTGTATTTATGCCAATAAATATCAGAATGAGCGTCCGGACATGTAAATGATGCAGCAAAGCTTACGAACCTTCTTGTTATCACGTCGACAGCTACGGCATGCCAGCTTAGCACGTTCCGGCGAGCTTGATTGCGATGCGCCAGACGTGACATCAAGCGGGGAGGCCGGAGGATGCAGCTCATCTGTGCAATAAAGCTGAAGCTCTGTACAGCGCGTGCAAGGTGTTCCGCCACAGCAACGCTTGCGGGCGCGGCGACAAGGTTCACAACCGTCGATACATTGTTCCTTCGGATATCCCTTCTTGACGCACCCGCTACAAGGCCTAGGAAAAAGAGGTATATACGTCAGAGATGAGAATAAAACTCAATCGGAAATGACTACTCGATGACAGACCTTTCATTGTCGCATTTTATCTTATCGCGCCTTTGTGGACAGTTTTCGTCAGTAAAGATAACTTCGACGTTTGATTACAGTAGTCAGATTCACCGACAGCTCGTACAAGCCTGAAGAAGATGTAAAAGATGGTGAGCATCAATTTCCGCGGTATACTGTACCGCACTTCTTACCTTGACTGTTCGCCTGGGAGACTCGGACGCCCAGGAGAGGCTGGGAAGCGCAGACATTTCCCCCGGATGACGATGCATTTTTGACGCGACCAGGAGTAAGATACGACAGATGAGAGATATCTACCACGTAGTCTCTGGATCTGTACGAGGGGTCATATATACAAGCCCGTCGGCGAATTATGGAGCATAGAAGAACCCTGCTTGCAGAGGCCCGCAGTGTCGGTGGCCGCAAAAGCAGCGACGGATGGAGATGATATGAGGTTCCACCCGCTCTACCCTTGACCATACTTCCAGAAAGAACTGAACCCACCCCTTGACTTGGTCCGTCAATAAGCCGACGTGCATGCTCATCGCCAATCTCGGGCGCATGCCAAGCCTCGAAGGAGTGTCCGCACGAGATTGAATACAAGACGAGGACGGACAGGCCGACCGAACTCTATCTGGGTTTTCTGGACAAACATAGGCTTCTCGAAGCCATGATCCCGGCTACGATTCACAGAGACGGCCATCATCTGTGGTACGTCCAACGCCGCATCTGGAACCGTAACTCTCTGAATCACATTATCACCCACGCTCATACGAGCACTTGTATATCCACATGGGAGGCTGTTGCGTGATTTTTATGCTCTCTGAAACCTCGGAGATACTTCATGTCGTATTCATCGTCGAGCAAAGACCGCGATGGTCATTACAGGAGCACAGAGTTCCCCGAGTCGTCAAAGCTAGAAATCATGTCAGTGTTCCGGAGTTTGTCCGCGGAATTCTATCGGTAGACGCCATTATCACCACCGCTTTCTTCAAGGAAATGAGGACTAGTAACATGTTAGGAAATTAGGTGGGCGACGTGTACAACGTCCCTTATGCGAGAGTTATAAAGGTTTCTCCGAAGTCCGTCATTCGCACCCGAGCCGTCGTGATGGCGGAGGTTCAAAGTCCGTGGTTCAATTAGGAAAGTCGCCGAACTCGAAAAACGACTCGCTTGGAGCGTCAAGCATGGCAATGAATATCTACGATAGACACAAATGGGGTAAAAATATCAGTTTCATAGACGATTACTTTGTATAGTTTCGCCGATGCATTCTCAGTACAACACGTAAAGTAGGATTTACAACCAAGTACGCACCTTGTGCCTCCATGCATCGCAAGTCCTCGTATCTTTCGTGTACCGTAAATGTGTCGAGTTGTCGCACGATCCGGGTCCGGCCTGTGATCAGGAAGTCCTTGAAGGCCGTAAAGCGGTGAAACGACTCCATAAGGGTGCAACCTCTTTGTGGAAAGCGTGCCTTTTCCCGCAGGTGGCTGTGAGGATCTCTTCGCGAACTGCGAGGCGCGCCCTGGGACTGAGAGTACACACTGGCTAGGAGTAAGGGAAAAACGCAACCCTATTTCTTACAGCCGGCGAAGTTGAGCGGATAGCCGACGAGCAATGCAGCGTTGATTGGAGAATAAACATGGAGCTTCGCAAACCGCTGATACATGATACATGGATTTGGTAACAACTGGCTGCACGCTGCTCAAGATGACAGATCACTTGACTTGCTTGTCGACAGCCGTGGCCACAGGTACCAGCTATAGATCAACGACACTGTGTCTGCCGTCTAATTGCATCGTTGTTCTGGAGAAAGATAGCATGCCGTGGCAAGAAGTGATGTCCACACAAAGACAGCACCTCAATACCATCAGACGGGAAGAGAAAAATAGCAGGAATGCAATCGATGATTGGAACCCACCTCAAAGGGGGACTCGGACAACGTAACGTCCAGAAAACCCCCGAGTCAGCGCCGTAAATCCTTCGTATCTGGAATGCCGTCAACAGGCCGCACCCTTTAGAAAGCGTCTAGTACTACGCAGTAAGATAGGTGCTGCAAGCATGCGCAGGAGAAGTGAAGACCGTTCTTGTCGAAGGTCCAGGTACATGGGATATGAGGAAGATGTCACTTCCATACGATCCAGTGCGGCGATACAGCACGGTGAGCGAAGCCACGAAATGTAGCCACAAGGAGAAGTTACGGTGGAATTTCACCCCTCCACTCCCAGAGTCTCAGATCTCTGAGCTCGAAAGGGTGTATATTGTCTTACGCCTATATCTATATAGACTTTTGAGTGTTGCATAGAACGATTAAGGTCGTGAACGGACTGGATGACCATCCCTAGGGGGTTTGTGCAGATCCCAGAGGCCTAGATGGACAGAAAGGAGGCCCAAATCGATTCTTAATTATACGAGGACCTTTGTGTTTGTGTTTCTGTGTATCAAGAAGCGCTCCTAGACGGCTTCGGATAGTTACCCACTCACGACACAGCTCATGCCCAGAAGCGGCCACCGCGCACTGTGCGATGGGAAAGCGAACAACGCCACGACAAAAAATTCCGGGCGTCCCCAGGAATTCCTCCGAGCAGAGGCTACTTTCCGTATTACGCCATTCCGACAGCGAGATGTGGCAATGTAGCATGTTCAGATCTTGCTCAGATCCATCAGAGCAGAGCATAAAGGCCGCATTCAGGCTTCTTGGAGTGATATTCGCACCCGCCGCAGAAACGTCGGTCGGGCGCCTCGACTACGTATGAGCACCAAAAGTGTCAGGAGAAGAAGACTCACATATATTTCTGTTCGAGTTCTAGGTGAGATGCATCTGTTCTTTGGACCTCGAGTCCAGGCGGTGATGACTGAATGAGACTCGTGCAGTGGTCTCGAGCTCGAGATGGGATCGTAAATACGCGGACGGTGAAAGTTTGCAAGTTCATAGAAGCTGGTGCTGGTTTCACCATCTCGCCAGATTGTGTATATCAGAGTATCCACCAGGGAGTTAGCTCCTGGGAAGGAAACTTTGAGGTGGAAGGAGGAGTCAAGAGACCGTTACGGTGACCGCCGAGCCACACGCCACAACCATCAATCGACTGAATTTGCAATTAGTTGACAGTTGTTGTTGATGTGGCGTTGTGGCCTATCAAAGCAAGTTTGCAAGATGATCCTTCTGTGTACAACAGAGCACAGGATCCTCTTTTCTGCCCGTGCAGAAAATGAACCGCAATTACTGTAAATTCTGCCGCCACAGAACATATATCACCATTGTCCGGACGAGTTCGGAGCGGCAGAACAAGATTGTTTTCGTTTCTGCCCGTGCAGAAAACTGGATCCGGCGCCGTGTGGCCAGTACGTACCTCTACAATCCAGCGAACAGGAGACTAATAGAGATCTGCCATTTGAAAGCTGCAAACAAACCCCTTCAGATCCAGGTAGGCGTACAACGAACCGCAGCGAGGAGTAGAATTGGCACACAACAGTACTGTAGGAGTACACAGAGCAGTATCTTACCTTACCACAGGCGACTAGACCCGAAAGTCAAGCGTATGCACAAGGGAAACCAGAAACACAGTACCACTACTCGAGTAGGTACGCCATATATGCAGCAGTGATCAAGCGCTCAGTGTGTATGTACTTAACATGACAACGACTACGACGACGGACGGGACTCGAACAAGAATAACGAGAGGACAGGATAAAGGAGTGACTAGCGTCCTTCAACCAACGCGAGCTGACGAGACGACTTCAAAGAACAGAACAATTGGGAATATTAAGAGCAAAATACCCAAAGAGCAAACAAAAACCTGAGGAGCTAAATAAGAGGGAGATCCGGATCGACCAGATCGTTGGAATGATGTGCGAAGCGGGGTGTGCGATGTAGTCAAACGACGCGGGTGGTATATAAAATATGTACTCATGAAGTCATGAAGAAAAAGGAATGGACTTCGAGAAAGTCGGACTGAATGAAAGGACAGTCGGGTCTTGTCTAAGCTCGTCTATTGGTATACGGCGATGTAGTTGATCTTCCATTGCGCATCTACGGCACGAGAACGAGAAATGCAACCTGTGAGTTCTCCGCGTTTCAAGACAGAGCATCACGATGTGGAGACTCACAGTCGAAGTTCGTCGAGTTGGCGACAGCCTGGGCGCAAGTTCCCGGGCAGGTGGACGAGGTGTAGGAGCTGCCTGCCCAGTCACCGCAGATAGTGATATCCAACGTCAAGGCTTGCTCCTGTATGATTGCAAAACCGGTTAGTATAGATTCTGCTAAGAGACAGTCGGAGGCCCACGCACCTTGAAGTGAGAGGCAACATCACCACCGGACGAGGGGAAGTTGGCCGAGGGCGTGGGCCACGTAGAGGGGTCGGGAGCACCATCGGTGATGTCGTCCGGGATGGAGCCACGAGCGAAATGCCACATCTAAAATGGAGAAACACATTCAGCCCTGAAACCCCAAACGCAATGTAGCAAGGGACAAGGGGCAAATCAAGAATAGGGTGTGAAGTGCCTAGGGCACTAAGCGGAGATGCCGGCCGGTCTACTGGAAAAGAGAACGCACCTTGATACCGTCGTCATCGACAAGGTGTGCGTACACTCCACCAGCGATCATGTTGAAGCCCTGGCCGAACGAGTTGTCGTTATCGTCAGCGAACGCACAGCCGGAGTTGTCGCCGTCGCTCGAGGCACAGGTCGTGCCGAGGACGCTGGACGTGAAGTCGGCAACGGCCGTGTCGAGAGAGAAGCCAGAGCTAGAGTGGAGTGTGTACTGGTTCTTCGTCTGGTCGTTGACACCCTGTATCCATAAAGCAAGGAACGAATGAGTTGCACGCTCGCTGTGCCCCGGTTGCTGCGGACACGCACCTCGATAACATCGATCTCTCCGTTGTTGGGCCAATCGGGCCCTGCAGACCACCAAGCGGGCCAAACGCTGCATCCGTGAGGCATCGCCCAGAAGTCAGCGATGAAAAGGCCAGAGTCGTAGGTGTTGTCGGTGCTAATGCGGACCCTACGTTGGCGCCACAATGTTTCAGAACGGAATCATATCAAGACGTGGCAAACAGTGATGGACATACGAGTTCCTGTTACCGCCCTCCGCGACCGTGGTGTAGTTGTCGACTGCCAGGATCGTGGTGTTATCATCTTGAACGTAGGCTAGGCCAGCAGAGGTGGCAGCGTCTTTGTCCAAAAAGGTGACATAGCCATTGGTGGGATCCGCGTCGGAGTAGAACGACCAACCACTATGAAAGAAAGAGTCAAGTAAAAGATGATTAGCGAATGACTCTACGGTAAGGAGATGAAGTACGCACTCGAAGAACGACTGGCCCTGCCACTTGTCGGTGAGGGTGTAGGAAGTACGCTTTGTAGGAGTCGACCTGTGCGACATGCGGGACTTATGGTGGCGTGCGGATGGCTTATGGCCAGCCAGGGCCGCGAGAGGAAGAGCAGAAAGAACGAGGGAGAGCGATACTGCAACCATGTTGAAACAAGGGAAGTTGAGGCCGCGTGGAATTACTGTAGCGCGTTCGGTGGAGGGGGTGCTGAGGGTGGCTCAGAGGCGGAGGAGGCGAGGAGGAAGGGAGGGATGGGTGGAGTAGGCGGGCGGAGGGTCTATGTAAAGGATAGCGTTGGGGGAAAACAATGGAAAGAATGAAAAAGAACGTAGAAACGGCACGCTGCGCTTTTATGAAGATGCTTGTTCACGTCTCCGGTTAATGTTACAGATGGCCCACGCCCCACATGATTGGCTCGCCTGTCTCTCACGTCCTTAGCCGCAGCCAAAGCCCTCTACAAGCATGTGCGCTATCCAAAACCACGCAGACCTAGGCTCACTTTCTAATCTTGGATGCCTAAAAATGGTCAAAATCGGAGGTTCCGACCACAGCAGCGTGTTGCCAGGCGGGCGCGATGCCGGTACTAGCACTCCACCATTTCGCTGTCAGTTCCTCCACAAAAATAGCGGTATATCGACCATAAAAAACCATGCTGTGCCATTCCAAGCACTAACGAAGGCACAGAGTGAGCGCATACGAAGCGGAAGCTACGCCCTCGTTGGAGAGTCTGAAGACGAAGCAACCAGGCACCAGGACGGAACGGGCCCGCTGTTGTCGCGTAAATCAGAGGACAACTCGTGCCGGATGCGGGTCGCCTTGCCGATCCTGCCGCTCTAAGCACAACTCCGGTTCCCCAACAGGCAACATCTATGCCGTCAGGCTCCCGGCGCCGGACAGGCGCCGAGTTCATCGTGACACCCGTCTTGAGGACACCATCAGGGTCAGTGCGCACGAAGGGAGTTCCTCTCCGAGCACCCCACCATCTTTCACGACAAGTACTTGGCGAGAAGACACCGACGCTGGAAGGCAAAGGCGACGGGCATTTGACAGATCTTCTGCTCTCCGTTTGAAATTGAACCAGACGTCGTTGGAGCTGCGCTCACCCCAGAAAGTCAAGCGGGAGGGGCTGTGAACAGTCAGGTACTTATGTCGGCAAAGACATTGACGCAGGCAGCATCTGGTTTCTCACAGGCGAATCTTTTGTGGAGGATCGGTCGTTCAAAGCAGCCTCCTAGCTCAAGCCAATCGTAGTGCGTCGACGCCATCATCGGGAATTTCACAATACTGGAGCAATTCTCATTCCTCAAAAATACAGGTATCAACGTTCTATTTTGTCTTCTTCCTGAGATATCTTCGTCGATCTATTACGTTTGCAACCAACTCACAATCGCAGATTACTGGAAAGAAATACGACCGTCAGCCAGTTTAAGACATACATTAAATACGAAGGACTAACCGTGATAACAGTGGGCTTCTCGACGCCCAAGAACTGCTTCAAGTTGCTGATCTCGAGCGCAACCTCGATGAGCGACTCGAGTCCCTCAGCAGTCGGCTTCGCCAGCTCCTTCTCACCCGCCTCCTTCGCAAGGTAACGCTCCACGTACATCCTGACCGTAGCCCCCTGACTGCCCGTACCGCTCAACCTCCACACGACACGGCTCCCATCGGCGAAAGTGACGACCTGACCCTGGTTCTTGCTGACGCTCTTATCGATCGGGTCGGTGTAGTCGAAGTTGTACGCCTTGGCGACCTCGAAGGTCTCGCCGCTGGTAGGCGCGGTGTAGGACTTGCCAGAGAAAGAGGACGAGCCGATAAGCTCGTTGACGTGGTCGGTGAGCTTCTTGGCTCCCTCTGAGGGGACTTCCTCGTAGTCGTAGCGGGAGAAGAAGGAGCGGCCGTATTTGAGGTAGTGCTTGTCGAGAATCTCGCGAATGCCGACGAGTTTGGAGGATGTCTCGTTAGCGGCAGCGATAATGTTCAACCAGGCTGGATTCAAAGTCAGTCTAGATCTAAGCAAGCAATGGGAAGCGCGAACTGACCGACAACAGCCCAGATACCGTCCTTCTCCCGAATGTGGTCAGAGCCAGTACCGAAGGACTCCTCACCACAGATCGACAAACGGCCGGCATCCATGAGGTTACCGAAGAACTTCCAACCTAGACATACGATCAGGATGTGTGGGACAGGCCAAAAGGATGAGAAACTAACCAGTTGGGACCTCGAAGTACTCGTAACCCTTGGCTTTGGCGACAGCATCGATGGCAGCACTGGTCGGCATACTCCTAGCAAGACCCTTGACGCCTCCCTTCTTGAAGTAAGGGATGCTGTCAGCGTAGTCTGCAATGATCGCAACGGAGTCGCAAGGAGTGACGAAGGCGCCCTTTCCGTAGATCATGTTGCGGTCACCGTCACCGTCGCTGGCGGCACCAAACTGGATGTTTTCCCTCTCGACGACCTCAACGAGAGAGTGAGCGTAGGTCAAGTTAGGGTCTGGGTGTCCACCGTTGAAGTCTGGTGATGGGATGCAATTCTGGACGGAGGATTCGGGGAGACCGAGGGTGTCGAGGAGGATGGATCTCGCATATGGGCCAGTAACACCAGAAAGACCGTCGAAGAGAACGCGGAAGTCCGACTTGTGGGAGGTGAGGAACTTCTTGATCAAGGGGAAGTCGAAGATGGACTCCATAAGCTCGAGGTAGTCGGAGACGGAGTCGATGACGGATATTTTGGTTGGACCATACGAAGTCTCGCCGATCTTGGAGATATCGATGGGAGGGAGCTCAATGACTTTGTACGACTTGATCTCCTTGGTCTTCGCGAAGATCTTCTCCGTCACGCCCTCCGGTGCAGGGCCACCGTTGTCCATGTTGTATTTGATACCGAAGTCGGCATTGGGACCACCCGGGTTGTGCGAGGCGGTCAGGAGGATACCACCAGTGGCCTTGTACTTGCGGATAACGTTCGAGGCGGCGGGAGTGGAGAGAATACCGTCCTTGCCGATGATCAGCTTAGATACGCCGTTGGCGGACGCGATCTTCGCGATGATCTGGACAACTTCGGGAGAGTAGAAGCGACCGTCACCACCGACGACGAGAGTAGCACCCGAGAGCGGGACGGCGTCGAAGATGGCTTGAACGAAGTTCTCGGTGTAATGCTATCGAACAGATCAATAGCTATCCACAAATTATGGCAGTATTTGCAACATACCTCCTGTTGGAAGATCTTGACCCTGTATACGAATACAAGTTCAGAACGCGTCCAGATATCGGGCCAAAGATATCGATGAACCACACCTCTTACGGAGACCAGAAGTTCCGGGCTTCTGTCCCTCGAAGGGTTTGGTGGGGATTTCCTTTACCTGGGCAGACATTATCAAGAGAAAAGACGATGGAGATGTAGGGATGTAGAGAATGGGACAACCGGGGCAAAGGGTATACGTGCAATGAACGCATTAACGGCTTCATACTTATAGGGGCGCCGCAACACGTGCTTGCACCATGGATGCCACGTGATCGAGAACCCTGCTTCAAACTTTCCGCTTTGGGACACCTTCCTCCACTTCTGATCCTCAGCCGTCATCTTCAAGTAGAGCCATCGCCGGGCGAAGGAACGTGTACTTCTCTGTGCAACTGGATTGGTGCAGAAATTTCCACAAGGTGAGACGGGAGATGCTCGGGTCGACTCGAGGCATCACTTTTTCGATCTGGGCCACACAGTTTTGAGCTCGATTCGCCGGGTTATGCTGCCGACGTCTCAGCGAGACAGGATGGCTAGGCTTGTCTTGTTCGGTTGGATGTCTCTGATGTTGTCTTCATCTCAACAATACACTCTCCTTCAACCCGTCTTCTTCCGTGGCTCGCCCTTGCCAGCGATGGCTTGGTCTGTCTCTATATTTACTTTGAACCGTCTTTCATCCTTTGCGTGCACTGCAATTTTTCTGCCGTATCATCAATATACTAATTTCAGGATTGTGAAGGCATAAATCATAATCATTTCTAAGTTGTCCCACCCTCCTTCGTGTGCACCATGATGGACGACTCGTCATTCGCCTCGCCCTCCGCGCCTGTTCGGGACGCGCCACCGCCTTTCAATGACCCCGACGGTGATGCAGACATCATCATCAGATCTGTAGACGGAATCGATTTCCGCGTTCACAGACTCTTCCTTTCCAAGGCCTCTCATGCTTTCCGCGACATGTTCACGACTCCTCTTCCCCAGCCCTCCACCCCAGGTTCCTCCAATCCAGACAGCACTCGAGATGGACTCCCTATCATCCCAGTAACGGAAAACGAGAAGAGCCTCAGTATCCTCTTTCAAATGATCTACCCGATGGACATGCCCAATCTCACCGACCTACCTACGCTCCGCCTCGCTATGCGCACAATGGACAAATATATCGTCCCTTGCTTCTCGCGCACTGTCGAATCCGCCTTAGCCGAGAACCTCCCCAAACACCCGCATGCCATTTGCGCGCTCGCGGCACGTTATAGCCTCACCAAGATCGCCAACGAGGCTGCCATGCGCACCCTCAGAAACGCAATGAGCCTGTCTGACATCGACCCCGCGGAGGATGATGATTGGGCTCACGTCCCAAACTCGCATTATCAGTACCGCAAGTTCCTTCGGTTTCATCAACAAAATTCCGAAGTCGCCGTAGGCGTCGTACGAGGATTGACCTGGGCAGATGAAGGCATTATCCCAGGACTGATACCCTACCGCCCTCGCAGTGGCGTTGTAGACCCTGCCCATACCTATGGTTTCGATGTCCCACCTCTCGCTGGACGGGAGCGGGAGACTCGAGACTCGCCGGAATGTACGTGTCCCAAGCATCACGTAGCTGTCGCCGCTCCACGACACGAATGGTCGGGGGGTCATAGAGGTAACCCATGGCGGAAACGACCAGACGTGTCTTATGGTCTACCACCGCAGAGTCCAGACGCTCGTTCTTCTTCCTCAGGCTCGTCTCGTTCAAATGTGGTCGAAGTGGCGGGTTGGTTCGTCACGTACCTCAAGCAGTGCGAGACTATCGTGAGGGAAAAGCCGTACTTCGGAAATGTGTTGGAGGAACCCGTGTTGAAGGATGCGTTTCAGGAGCTGGTGGGGTGCCCCTTCTGCTCGAAGGAAGGCAAGTCTCAGTTGGAGAAGTTTGCCATATTGCTGGGCGCGAAGATAAAGAATGAGGTGACGAAGGTACGCCTGGATTTCCTCCTGGCACCGTGTCATAGTCTAATGATGACGTTCATGTTTGTGCTTAGATCCAACCGCCTTTCTAATACTCAAAGGTCTTCCTATTCTGCTCTGAAATCCTCATAAACAAGTATGCATATCCGTCAGTCCATGGTTGCCTTGCTTCACCGTCTTAGCCCTTACTGACCTTTGTTTCTGACAGAATATTTATCCCCCATAACTGTATTTGCTATCGATGCCTCATCGCCTATGCTAAATTGTATCTACGATTCGCCTGTCGCCTCTTGTCCGTCTTTGAGCGTCTCAGACATTCGAGCCACTATAAGCCCCATAAGAATGTATTCGCGTCGATGGGCCACACTGGTGCCACACATCGAAATCCCAAACGTCGTTCTTGCTTCCCTAAAGAAAACTTCACATCAAGAGACCGAGTATACGGTTCATCATCTATATTCGGTGACATTAGACGGTATGGCCACCTCCTACAATCATTCGAGCAACTACACAAACACATTCACCGCAGTACAGAGATCCAGAAAAACAGTAAAAATACACACAAGATCGGGAGGTGGGAAAAAGTAGAAGGTGTGATCTCTGGTATCATCATGAGTAGCTCACAGGGTACGTACTAGACAATGAAGTGGAGCGGCAAGAAATGAACGATAGCGAAGACGTCGACCGGAAAGCGTGGTCGCCTACTCTACAGAAGGCTGTAAATGTGACCGCGAGTAGAATAAGAAGCCAGAAGAAGACAACGGTAAAAGATAGATCTCTCTGATCTATGCGGAGGTCGCAGGCTTGCGGCCATACTTGCGACGGTAGCGTTCATCGATGTGCTCGAGGTAGTACGCGCCAGGCCAGATGTTGTCAAGCGAGCCAGCGGGCGTGTAACCACCAGCATTGTGGTTGTCCTCACGGAGCTAATCATTTGGCAAAGACCGTCAACAGATGCAGGCATATACAAAGGCACAGTATTGCTGACCTTGAGCGCCTCAACGTACTCCTGGCACGGCACCACTTTGATGCTCGCCAACCTCTTCACCAAGTCCAGCTTCTCCCTCATCTCAGTCGTATCACCTTTCACCCTGATAACGAAGAAAGAGCTCGCCAGACCACTTCCATACGCAAACATGCTGATTCTCTTCCCCTTGAGCTCCTCCGGGGAAATGGACGACAAGAGGGACGCCAAACCGCCGTACAGAGACGCGGTGTACATGTTACCGCAACGCTTTGCGCAGAGGAGAGAGGGATTGACTTTCGACTGGTATGCGGATTTGGCGAAGGTGATGAAGGACTTTTCGAGGACTTTGTCCGTGAGGGAGGCTGCGTAAGGGATGGCTTTTATGGACTCGGCGGAAGGGAGGTTGGCGAAGAAGGGTGATGAAGGCGAAGAAATGAAGTCGTTATAGAGCTGCAGCAATGTCCACGTAGAATAAGCATCCGCATGCGTAGTACAGAATTGTAGTGAAACGCACCAATCGCGCGTGGCCCTTCTGGACGAGCTTGCCGTATGGTGAGTGGAAAACGTTGTAGTCCACGTCTTGGAGAGAGAACGCAGACTTGGGATCTACATCTTTGCCAGCGTCACCGTTCGTCTTCCCTAGCCTCTTGGCGGTCTTCTCGCGGTACCGGGAGTAGGATGCGTCAAGAGCACTGATGTAGGAGGTGATGGAAAGAGGGCCGTCGACTTCTGGGTATTCCGAGTCGAGTTTTGGCTTGTAGAAATCGTAGGTATTGCTCATGTGCGTGCCATGAACGGCTGTGGGAGAGAAATGCGGAGATTAGAGTCGTCCGTGCCTCGTCATATTGTGGGAGAAAACAAGTATAGCAAGCAATAAGCGGCCTTGGAACGCGTCGAGGTCTACCACGAGGAATAGACTTGGCGCGCTACGTGACGGCTTCCGCAGCGAGAGGCAAATGTAGAACTGGCTCACTTACGTTCGAAGACCATGGGGGCATTTGGCCCGATCAACGCAGCAAATGCTCCGGCACCTCCAACTGGCCTGGCCCCTCCCTCTGCGTAGACCGCAACATCTCCCGCCACGACGATTGCATTTCTGCCGTCCCAAGAGTCGCCCTGCACCCAGTTGATGGCATTGAAGAGCGCGGCGGTGGACCCATAACATGCGTTCTTCGAGTCGATGCCCTCGATATCTGTGTTGCCCGAGGTGGCGAAGAGATCCATGAGGACCGTCTTGACTGACTTGGACTTGTCGATGATGGTCTCGGTGCCAACATCCAGACGTCCGATAGAACGGGGGTCGATGTTGTATTTCTCGAGGAGATTTGCGACGACTATAGGTCGTGTGAGGGCCAAGGGCTGATCAGGAGAGGGATATAGTACGTACCAGTCAATGCAAAGGAGTTGATATCTTCGCGGTCGTCTGTGCACGCCATGTACTCCTGACCGAGACCGATGGTGTACTTGCCCTTGGCCACACCATCGAACTCCTCAAGTTGTTCCTCAGAAATGCACTGTCGACCACAGAGAGTATGCACAAATTAGATTAACCATTCGCTCAGTGTTAGTGCACTGTAGCCAGGACTTACTCTGCGAGGGAAATACATCTCCATCGCGAGGATTCCAACATCCTTAGGGCGAGGAGTCTCGGGGAATTCAGCAGAAGACATGTTAGCTTTTTGTCTGACTTCTAAGAGTAAAGCGAAGCTGGTGGTGAAAGTCTGAAGCGGAGAGGGGTCGAGACAAGATAATCGGGTGAGGGTCTAGCTTTATACATCATTGGCGAAGGGGTCATAATTTGATCCACGTAAAATGTGCGTCCGCAAATGGTACGATGAAATGATCGTTTAGCAGGCACAGTTCGACACACCAGTTTGGCTGCCAGTTCTTAGCGACATCGTTTGAGCTCAGGCTCTGTGGACGTATACACACAAATCTCTATGTTTTCGGACCAGTACTTATTGAGGCTAGAGCACCATGAGTTTATTTGAGAGTAATTCTGATTGTGGCTACTGGGTACGAGTACATGCACGGTGCCGCAAGTACGAAGGGGGTTTACTCCAAGGAACACGCAGCATACTGACCGATATCTCCTCACCTGCTTGGCGAAGGCGTAAAGTGAGGACTTTTACGAAATATCCAGCCTCGGGGTATGTATATAACATCATCTTGAAGAAGAACCCGGCCTCGAGGGGAACTACCGCAGGGTCCCACTTCCTAGACCTCTTCTCCGCGCACCGAGTGGCCTGCAACTGACGCGTTGTCGTGTGTACATATCGATGAGGATATTGACGTGGACCTACATCGATGCAGATCCTCTTCGGCCGAGCAAAACATGAAGATCAAGATCAACAAGGCATGCAAAGACAAAAAGATGGGTGGGGATCGATCTACAACCTGACTGAGACATTAAAGTAAACAAAAACGCGATCGTACCTTGTCGTGAGATGACGTCTGTGCATTAGAATGAATGTCTGTGCCAGACCAGCCAGTATTCGTGACCACAGAGAGCTCAGAGCTGTCAGTATGAGGCGCCAGACATTAGACCTTAGGGCCCCTTCGGCAAGTCGAGTCGAGTCGGGTTGAGTTGAGTTGGATCGAGTTGTGCCTCGTGACCACGCGGAGTCACTTAGTGACAGTGTGTGATGGGGTCCAGGGTCACCCGGTAAAACAGGGGCCGGTCTACACCGTGCCTATCTCATCGCCGCCCTCGATGAGCTCAACGATGGGGAAGGTGCTTTATTTGTAGAATTCTGTCCACCGAATGAAACTGAACGAGGCAAGTATCATGGAGAAGCCTCGATTATTCCACACATTTTGCTGTATTATTCAGATCTACAGTAAGTGCACCTTAGTGCCATCCGGAGATGGTGCCGGTGCGTGTGGGCTATCACGGACAATGCGCGAAAATGGTCGGGAAATCACGCAAAGCACGGACGACTCTTCCTGAAGTCACCTCGGCTTCCTCCGTCCAAGAGTGACAACGGGCCTGTGATCCGACGGCAAGAGCAACTCGAGCTCCCACGAGAATTGGCGGGGAAGCCCAACTCAACCCAACTCGACTCGACTTGCCGAAGGGGCCCTTATATGTTTCAAGTTTACTTGGAACTCGTTGGCGGAAGATTTGTCCGATCCGCCAATGAGCTTTCGTAAAAAGTTCCAAGTTTTGACTAACATATAAGCCCTATTGATGTCGGGAGAGTGTAAGGGGCGGCTAGGGATACGGTGTGGCACTCAACATGAGTGGGCCACATCTATCCTAAGCGCCACTTCCGCGTTGCTGTATCCGGGCGATCGATCTTATCTTATCACGCGCGCTTGTTTGCTCCTGGCAAACAAGCCAGATCTCGTATATATATTCATGGACTCTCGTATGTACTCTGTATCTTACTTGTAACCTTCGTACCTCTTGGAATACCATCCGCACCCTCGACGGGCAGGCGGGTACCGTTCTCTCAGGCGCGAATACCTCAAGACCAAGACCCCAACCTCTTACACTTTTTGAACGTCCGCAAGATCTATCTACTGTGCGTACTTTTTATTCCAACCAATATCCCCAATATCTTCCATGAGCTCCCGAGGCCGTGGAGGAAATCGCGGAGGAGGATCTGGTGATCCGTCCTCCTCGAACACGCGAGGCGGCGGTGCAAGGGGGTGGTGGAGCAGGCAAGG
>NW_006763137.1:1539505-1560726 GCF_000264905.1 Stereum hirsutum FP-91666 SS1 | reverse complement strand
CGGCACCAACTCACCCAACGATATACTCGTTTGGTCAGTTTGGTCCCGCTGGGGCTGCACTAGGTCCTCAATCAGGAGCCCAGGCGGAGGCCGACCCATCATCATTTCCACCCTCACCTCCATTCGGTCCTCCTCCCCCTGGCCCTCCTGGACCCGCGCCGCCATCCTAAGTGAGCCGTAGTTCGGCTCAGTAGGGGAGAGTGTAAGGGGCGGCTAGGGATACGGTGTGGCACTCAACATGAGTGGGCCACATCTATCCTAAGCGCCACTTCCGCGTTGCTGTATCCGGGCGATCGATCTTATCTTATCACGCGCGCTTGTTTGCTCCTGGCAAACAAGCCAGATCTCGTATATATATTCATGGACTCTCGTATGTACTCTGTATCTTACTTGTAACCTTCGTACCTCTTGGAATACCATCCGCACCCTCGACGGGCAGGCGGGTACCGTTCTCTCAGGCGCGAATACCTCAAGACCAAGACCCCAACCTCTTACAGAGAGAGAGCTGTGGCGCTCCGACTGTGTCACGCTAAGTGCACAAGGGAAGCAAAACATTGGTGAGACTGCTAAAAATAGACTGACGAAAGAGTGTCCCTGCAGGCTCCAATCGTCGTCTTCACACCTTGCTGTGCTGGTCGACTCGGAAGAAGACAAGGCGTGTCACAGGATGCAGAACAAAATTGGACGCCTGCACCGTGGCGACGCACCTTCACCGCGTACACATACAGGTACCCTCGTAGCATTTGTGGGTCAATGCAATTGGATTACACTAGAACGCGTCCGTATATCATCGCCACAAGTCGTTCCTTCACGGCGAACTTGTGTGCTCTCCAGATAGCTTGGATTCGGATTCATCGTTCAGATTTTCGGAGGTGACCAGAGAACGCTTTCAAAGCCATGTATATCGTACGCACCATAATAAGGAGTTCGAACCAAGGCTCAGGTAAACCATGCACGAGATCGTCGGTGGAGGAGGGGTTCCGATAGAAGCACTGACCACTGCCTCGTCGCTGAAACAGCTGGCATCCTGAGAAGGCGCGTCTGCTCTGACTCTCGAGACCGAATCCTGTCTAAGTGTCAACTGAAGTGTTGAGCGAGTAAGCGTTTCACATAGTAACGAGATTGACTCTGGGTGGAAAACCAGCTACAACCGAGGTATTCCAGGGTATTCCTGTTGTGGTCGGAGGAAAGAATGATGTGGCGCCTAGAAAAGTGGCGTGAATGTTCGTGTGAACCCTCCTGACGGTGAACGTTACACCTCATTATCCGTGTTCATGAATCGTTAAACTTGACGTTGATCACCCTCGTTGCGATTCGGCTGCGTCGCAGAAATACTTGACGAGTGATGCATTGATGCTTGAAGGTGCGGTTTATTTGTTGAGCGATTCTGCCTTATTTATTGACAGGCGTCGATGATCGATCATCAATATCCCCAAGTGGCATCAAATTGTCCTCACAGCCATGATGGAGCGTCAACTTGTTCACCTCTCCTAGTCGCTGTCGGAACCGCCTCACCGTCTCTAACTTTGTATGTGACTTGTAACGAAGCGCGTGGCCTGAAATCTGGCGCCTTCTGTAACACTCTCTAGGGCATGAACTAGTGCACATCTCAGGTTTCCGCACAGCCTCCCAGAACTTTTCAGTGCTAATTCAAGTTGATCACCCTGCCGTGGTCACTAAAACGTCTCCTCATCGCTTTTCATTATGTTCAATCTACTTAAAGGCAGCTATGAACCATCGTCAAATCTCCTCACCACACCTCACCCACTGAGCTTCCACTCACCAACTCGCCACGAATGTCTTCGACTAATACCAGCTCCATCGCAGGCGGTCTACCCACCGTCTCCCAGGACATTGCACCCTCCGTCATATTCCTTATCTTGTACTTTGTGACCAACGCTGTCTGCATATGGCGTATGATCTCACAGTACCGGAAGCCCCTGCGAATGCTCCTTTCCTTCATCCGCATCCAACTCTTCGAGTCGGTTCGCGTTGTCACCATGATCCTTCGTATCGTCGGAGCGGTAAACTATACCAACACACTCAAAGGCACCGCCTCAATTAACGAAAGCCTCATCATCGCTGAGCAGGTAAGTCTGACTCTGTGGCCCTTTTTGAACGTCGGTACTCATCGATGTTTGTTAGATATTGCTCAGCGTTGGCTACCTAATGATAGCGTCTACCTTGATTAAACTCACCGCATTCCATGAAGCGCGAGGGACTGGTGGGGTCATACCAAAGCAAAGAAGAACGGTCACAGGCGTTTTGGACCTAGCGATTATCGTGGCAATGTGAGTACCATCCACACGCCTCCGTTTTTTGTCGCAGTCACTGATCTCCGCGCAGTATCTTTGGTATCATAGCCGGCACAAACTACTCCAAGAGCTTGACCGACGCAAGTACCGCAAACTCTGTCCGAAACGACAGGTTCGTCGCTGCCTTTACGATCTCTGTACGGCAGCTGCTAACTCACCGTCTTGTATAGGAAAATCTCGGCGATCATCGTCCTCGTCGTGCTCGCCCTTCTCATTGGTTACAACGCTCTCCTCTCCACGCGACCAGACCTGCCGAGGAAGACCTCATTTTGGCTCATCATCTGCTCCGCCCTTCTTGTGAGTAATCGCCTTCGTGGCCTTTTGGTACCCTTTACTGACAGACACCGCGCATCAGATCGTCGTACCGGCCTACCGTCTCGCACAGACGCTGAACCCGCCATCCGACTCTGACTCCACTGGCCAGAAGGTCGCGTTTTACATCTTGCAAGTGGCCATGGAATGGCTAGCGAGCACCGCCATCTTGGCCGTCAATGCGAAGGAGTGGTGCGGGGTCGACGATTACACCGGGCTCAAGACCACTGGTAGTGATCAGTACATGATGGGGGAGCAGACTTATCAGGCTTGATGGGACTGAACTCACTTGACGAATGGACAATCATGATCTTTCTGCGCTTGTGTTTCTGTACAATTGAGGCATATCCTGGGCATCTATATCTATATTACTATACCAGCCATTCCCGTGCTCAACTACTGTAACGGCCACGCCAGATAATTATAGGACTGTCGGTTCTCGCACATCGTGAATGACAATGCATGATTTACGATGTCAGCTCTAACCCTGGGTGACCAGAGCTGAGGCTATCACACTCCAGCGGAGGAAGACGCGTGAAGGCTATTTGATTGCTATTTGACGCCACACTCTTTTATCGCTCTTTCCTTGTCGTCTCCCTCTTGGTCTGAGGTATCTGTATAACTGCTTCTGCAAGCAAAATATGGGCGATGGAGAGCAAAACAATGCCGTCTATCAGATTTGAACTAGTGACACAAAGCAATGCCGTCTAACAGATCTGAACCATGGAGTGCAAAACAATGCCGTCTACCAGATTTGAACTAGTGATACAAAAACAATGCCGATTACCAGATTTGAACTAGTGACCTTCCCATTACGTAATCATCCGCTAGTTCAAATCGCGTGGACGGCGAAGTGAGACGAACGATACAAGTGGGATGCGATAACCACTACGCTAAACCGGCATGGCAAGACTTAGCAAAGCATTATCATTAATTTATCGCAGGCTCCGTCAGAAGCTACTGGGCGAAGTCAGTGCCACAGTGAGCAGGCACCTTTCGTCTTGACTCTTCACCATGACCTTCAACCTGGTGTCCAGTTGCAACGCCGACATGTTTGTTTACCAGCTGCCTTGTTCAATGACCCTTCGGCGACACACATATACCGGTCTTCGATAATCCTTTGGGCGAGCCTTCACCAAGTAACCTAAGTAATAACCGAGCACCGTGCGCTCACAGTAAGCAATGCCTCCTCGAAGTTAAGAATAGGTCGGCAGCAGCCAGTACGGCTTGGAGAGGAGTTTGCTTGCCATCTTCACTGTGGTCCTCGGCTACCAAGCTTCTGCAGCATACGGGCCAGTGGTTGTCCTGTCTATGCGTGGAAATGTCCTGTCTATGCGTGGAAATTCTCGCTCGAGTGGGCCAGTCGTTACTCCTGCGCAACTCCAAAGCTTGTTTTTGCATGATGATCAGCGACGCGACTTCCATAGAATTCTCCGAAATTCTAGTATATGAAGAGCCACTCTCTTTGGTCTCATTGGTTTATCTTTGCGCCTTCTGACCCCTCCATCCTCGGGCCTCCATGTACAACCATAACGTTACCAGAACTCAACGGACTTGCTCGAACTCCAACTGTCGTACTCTCTTCCCCGGACTCGGCCACGCACCCCTAACTTGTAGCGGATGCCGCGTTGTCGCTTATTGTAACAAACAGTGCCAGAAGGCCGCTTGGAAGACTCACAAGTCAGTACACTGTTTCTCTCTAGCGACTGTCACATTCTTTCTATTTTCTCAAGGTTGATCGACATATTGACCGCGATGTACTCATGACATCCTGACTATTAGACCCGATTGTTTAAAATGGAAGACTGTGTCTACCGGCACGGACGAAGACCTCGAATTGAGAACGCGTTTGATTCAGCTCAAAGAGTTCTATGAGCACCACTTTTTCTCCTTCACCATCTCCGCCAATTCCGCTGTTCGCGTCTTCCAATCAAGGACCACCACCGGTGCTCCCTTCTCTCCACGCGATCACTTCCTCCACCTCCACCTCTCCTACCAGCCCTCTCGGGACAAGGTGACCCCAAGCACCATGTTCCGTGTCATCGATGCACAGATCCACCCTCTGGCACACTTCAAGTTCTGCCCGGACGTCTTCGAAAAACGTTATAATGTCGCCGACGCCGCCATGAAAGCCGCGGTCAAATGTCTCAGCGATGGGATGCTCCCTGTGATCGTCGACTCTGCTGAAGCAGGCCACTACGTGACTGAGGTACACATCAATCAGGACCGTTATCAAGATGATAGCGTGGCCGTCTGTTCGAACCCTAAACTCTGGCTTTTGGAGCTGAAGCGCAAGGTCGAGAGGGGGCATGTGTATAACAAAGGCGTATCGAAGAGCGTCTCGGCGGGACGGGAGTCGCAACTAGGGAAGCTGTGCCGCATTCCGGTTCATGAGAGAGAGACTCGAGTGCAGAAGTGGAAGTTTGTGCCGTTGACGAAGGAGGAAATGAAGGATGGTGGATATATCGATCTTTTCGAGGAAGGGGAAGCTGCTGAGCGTGAACCGTGAGTCTCCTGGATCGCACTCTCCGCTTGTTGCTTCTTGGACTGAATATTGATATTTGCTTTATTTATGATCTCCAGGCTTCCGGATGTTCTAGCAATGGCTTTGCAATTGTTACTGTCGCAGAGATGATAATATCTTACCATATTTTGAATCGTTCAGTCTTTTTCCCCGCCGTCTTTCATCGCCGTCAGCTTCTGTTTCTTGAGGTTGACGTATGTGCCATTCTTGGTCGCACGAGAGAAATAACTGTTTGTATTGTGTCTGCTTCCACGACGCTAATCTTGCCTAGTATGTTATACTTCGATGGTCGAGAAACTGCATGTATATCTTCAGCATTGAGGTCAAGAACAATGTCAACTCTATTGTTTCCGTTCCACATTCCCCTACTCCCCGCTCGCCATCTCCAACAACTTCTCAATACTCCTCCCCAAATCCGCCCCACTCGCCTCAAACACAAGCCCCAACACCTCCTCATCCACCGCCGGGAATATCTGCCTCAACGTCTCCTTCGCCGCCCCATTCGCCCTCTCGTGCGCCCTATCGATCTCCTCCTGCATCTGCGATATATCCAGACTTGGCGTCGGCGTCCGCGAAGTCGACAACAACTGCCCCTGCAACGCCTGTTGTGCAGAGTTAGATCTCGAATGCGCCGGCAGGGGCAGGGCGCTGAGTGGTCGAGTGCCGTGGGGGACGCCGGGAGGAGGTCGCGAGGGCGTTTCTTCAGGATTGTAGCCCCCGCCTGGTCCTCCAGGGCCAAAAGGGAAGGATCTTAAGCTCGAGTGGGTCGATCCGGCGGGACTCGGCATCCGCCTCACTCTTGGTTTGTACGGTGTCTGGATCGGGACCACTTGATTGCTCGTGCCCTGATCTCGAGGCGTCTGCGTACCCGAGTTCGAACCGCTTTGAAGCCTCTCCTCTGCCCCGTCTAGAACTTCTGAGAATATCCGCCCGATGGCGTTGAGAGGTTTGCTGATGGTGTCACCTGTCCTCTGGAGTAGTCTCTTGGCGTCATCGCCGAAGGGAAGGGACAGGGGTGTGGCGGGCTCTTCGCCTGCGTGGGAATATGGTGCGGTTGGGACTGGGATGGGGTTTGCTCGGGGTCGTGAGGAAGCAGAGGAGGTAGAGAAGCTCGTGGAGTGGGTAGGGGTGAACATTCCAGAGTTAGTCGAAGGTAAAGGAGCAGAAAGAGGTGGTGAGTCTGGTCGAGAAGACGGTAGTGATTGAATTGCTGCTTCGACGTTGCTGAACAAAGTGTATGTTATGATGGGTTCTCGTGACTGACGATTAGACTATGAATTATACCTTTCGAACTCTTCTTGTGTGATATTTGACAACGACGTGTGATCCATCGTTTCGATGAACGATACCGCACCCATCTGAACATAGAATCATTTATGTTTGCAAATAACAAAATGATTTCCATGCTTACCAGGCTCGAAAGATAATATCCTGCCTCGCTCTGCAGCTTCTGCGGATTTCGGAACCGTTGGATGAACCTAGAATAGAGTTAGTCCCTTGTGCATGAGAGCAACATCGCGATTTCCGACGCACTCGACATTGGACAGTAGATGTTCTGGATTTGCCTTGAGCACGACGAAAATCAAGATAGGGATGAATGAATCTGCGCTCTCGTCCGTGCCTAGGTGCCGTATGAGCCCTACAATATATCCAATTTCGTACGTGTCAGTATCAACGAAGGGTTTATAGCAGCTTGAAGAGGGGAGCGGACCAAAGATGACCTTGCAACAATTCAGTATACAAATGAGCTTGTCTCGAGGTGCCTTGTAGTGGTTGATCTTCACGAGCTCTACATTGGGGCTATCATTGAGCCACGCAGTTGAACAGGGAAGATAGGAGGGCAAACCTTGCTCAGCGAACATCAGGAAACCATTGCCTCCCTCTCCTTCTGGGACGTCTAGATGCGATGGTTCTATCCATCCAAACAGCGCCACCCGCTGAGCGAGAACCCGATCTCGCTCCAGGTCATCAGTTGTCACAGGTCTTGGAGGTATAGCACGAACGACCTGTGGCGTAAAGGTACTGGAGGTACGGCGTAAGGTTGGGACCACAGTAATAGTGGAAGGCGAGCATACAAGTCGTAGAGACGGTTCATGACCAATTTCTCCATACCCTCCATTGCGTTGTCAAACTCTGCTTCTGTACCATTACGCCACACTTCGGCCTCACGCATTTTCCCTGAGATAAACTGAAAGTAAAGTTCAGGTTTACAGTTCAAAAGAAAGGGAGCGTTGGACGTACATTGAGGAAATCATTGATGAGCTTGACTTGGTCGGTTACGGTGAACGTCCTCTTCGCGAAGTTGCTCAGAAACCTATCCATGATCTAAACTCAACTGCCAAGCGGATAGAGTAGCACGAACGCCACGCACGACTTCAAGTATTTCGCCACGGGCTCCGCACTCTTCGTCTTCATTTGATCAAGGAACTTCTGGAAATCGAAAGGCGGATCTCCACCTTTGCCGTCCTTACTCCCCTGGCCACCTCTCGCCACCCTGAGACTGGGAGAAGCAGTGCCACTATTCCTTCCTGACGAAAGGCCGGGTATTAAAGGCGAGGCAGTCCGTCCTTGGGTATCTGTTGACCGTCGTTTCGGAGAGCCTCTAGCGGCCAATTCCTCATCATCAACCTCCGGTGTTCGAGACTTCTCCTGCTGAGCCGCAAACGATGGTGCATGTATTGGAGTCGGCATGACGGTCGCAAAGTCCATAGATTGTGGTCGCCTTCTAGGTGGTGTACTGGGTGAGTTGCCGAGAGGCAGAGAGGGGAGGTTGAATGAACGAGCGAATGCCGCAGCCATGGCTGGAAACCCAGACGTGCTCGAAGATGGAGAAGTATTAGAGCGTTGAGGTGTCGATGGGGCTTCCTGCAGCTGAGATGGCGGTACGAGGATGGGCTTAGGGGACTTTGGAGGTGGAGCTGGTGGTGCGTGTCCCTCTGAACTTGCCCAGGCGTCATGTGCGTCCCGTTCTTCGGGGCTCACGAGCGGATCGAATGCATCGAGGACGGATTTGTCGGCGTGTTCCTTCTCTGAAATTTCGGCACTGGCATCCTCTTTGGATGACACTTGCTCATTGTCGTCCTGTACACCTTTCGTTGTCTCCGGGTCAAGGAGAGAAGGGTCGGGGGTATGAAGTACGGTATGTGTGGGTTGAGGAGCCGAGTCTTGCCATGGATCCAAGTCCACAGACTTATCTCCGAGAGAAAGGTCAACAAGAGCAGGTTGCAGAGAGTCTACATGGTGTTCAGAAGCAAGAGACGGAGAAGAATTGGTATCCATGGCCAACGTCGGCGAAAGCAATGAGCAACTCGCTTGCATCGCCGCGTGCGACCACTCAACTTGCACCCAAATCCGGCATGTGGCGGACTGACTCCTTTGCCTTCCACCACCAACAACACTGGATACGGTCTTGTGCTTCAGAAGCTACCTCGCGCAGTGTTTGTCTTGGATGTAATCTGATTCTGCTAACATGCTATGAGACTATCTGAACCTGTGACGAAACTTCTTTCTTGAAGGTCTGCACTGACCCGGATGGGCCACATCCGGCATGACCTAAGTACTTGACGCTCAGAATGTTCAATGACGAAAATGTTTACTTTCCTCTTCACTTCGATGTTGAGAACAGAACCCTCTTCGAGTTACTATTCGTGCGTTCACCCTATACAAGACCTGTAACCCAAAACAAAAAAAATGGACCCCAAACTCTCCGCTCATCTTCCCCTCACCAACTTATCAAATACTCATCACCACCCCACCTCATTTAAGCCGCCTTCAACACAACATTAACATCTCCAGTCGACGCTCCACCGGTAAACGTAGCCGTGAAAGGCA
This sequence comes from Stereum hirsutum FP-91666 SS1, assembly GCF_000264905.1. Taxonomy (NCBI): domain Eukaryota; kingdom Fungi; phylum Basidiomycota; class Agaricomycetes; order Russulales; family Stereaceae; genus Stereum; species Stereum hirsutum. Next base: position 1,551,744 of record NW_006763137.1, on the reverse strand, counting down.
CGCTCTGTCCACACGTCGCTGCCACAGCCTTAATACCCTGCTCCCAACGTCCCTTCGAGATATTGATCGTAGCACCAGATGTAGCGGGTGTGATAGTGAACTCCGAGCCTCCGTTAGTCCCGGTGGTCGAGGTGGGCGCGCCTTGACATTTCTCAATGGTACCGGCTATGCCGCCGCAGATGGCGAGGAGGGCGACGTTGGTTTCGTGGAAGTCGAGAGCACTGTGAGGGTGTGCAGCGGTCAGTGACGAAGACAAGGCGCTGAGGGTGAGGAATGCAGATGGGATAGGACGTACGCTTCGTTCGAGCAAACAACGTTGCTGACGGTCTCTTGACGAATCTCGATGGGTGCGGCGAAAGCGGCAACAAAGAGCGCAACGAAGGACAGGAAGTACAAGCCGAACATATTGGATATCGTCAAGAAGATTTGTGTTTGGGGGTATGAGGATGAGAAGTTTGGTATCAAGAGTTTGATGAAGAGTCGGTTCAAGGAAGTCGGCAGTCGTCACAGACGATGAATGTGAACGAGTGAGCGAGAATCAAAGGAGGGAAGAGACGAATGAACGACGAATAGGCAACCTGCTGAACCGGTCAGACTCGAAGGGAAGGAGGGCGAAGAAATGAAGTGGGGGGGAATTCAGGCCGTCTGTTCCGCCTGCTCTTTTATAGTACGATTCTACGTTTCTCGACGAGCGCAACTTCTTTCAGGTACAAAATCCCATGGTTGCTTTCGCTTGTGCGGCTTCGAGTCGGAGATTTTGCGGCTTTGCCAGGGGTTTGTGATCACCATCGCATGGCAACGGAATCTCGTGGTGAACGACCACCAGGTCGTCGGTCTTGGAAATCAGATAGTCTTGTCATTTTCTGTGTGGATGGAGACGTCCAATCAACATCTCTGCAGGTCGGGCTTGCAACGATAACTTCAACGGGTATTCAATTATGAGCAATATGGGATACAACGGTAACAAGACGTCAAAAATACACAATTTAGCCCACATCCAGTCCATGTCATGATCATGAGAGTATTAGTCCGTCTCCTACTCCGACGTCGCCTCAGCCTTCACAGGAGCCACCACACTCCCAGTAGCCTTCTTAGCTTCCTTCCGCCTCTTCGCCTCCCGCTTCTCCTCCACCCATCCCTCGATGTCGTCAACCGCCTCCAGAGGACGAATCTTATACTTCATGAGATATCCCTGCAGGTTCGCCATAGCCAGCTCACGCTCAGGGATCCTCGAAGCGAACTCCGCAGCCAGACGCTCCACCTGTTTCCTCGAAAGCTTCGGGGCACGCGCGGAGTGTCGGATACCCTGGTACTGAGGAGCCCCACCGGATTGGATGACTGGGGCGGGTTTTGGAAGCGGAGAGACCGACACGGACGGAACAGGGGAGAGAGGTTCCGAAGGAGCAGAGACATCGACGAGCTGGGCGGTGGGAACAGTCTTCGGGCTGCCCTTCTCCGACGGCGTCGCGTAACCAGAGTCGACGCTCTCCTTCTCGGTTTGCTCGTCCTCCTCAACAGCGACATCGGAGCTCCCGTTATCTGGGACGTAGAATCGACGGAACATCTCTTGAGCCTGGAAACGACTCGCAAGTTGAAACTCGACGTGCAGGTCCATTCGTCCGGGGCGAGTAAGGGCGGGATCTAGGACGTCGTACCGGTTGGTGGTAGCGAAGAGGAGCCTACCCTCTTGGGCACTGACACCATCGAGAGCATTCACTAGTCACATTCCGCAGCGTCAGCGTTCAGAAAGAAGGTCAGATATATAAAGCACGGATACTCACGGAGACCAGAAAGAGTGATCTTGGAGCCCGCACTCGGCCCAGCCTTTTCTTCCTGTTTCTGACCGTTCTGGCCGTTATTATTAGAAGGGTCTGGAGAGTTGGGATCCCGAGGATCGGAGGGCGATTTTTCAGGATCTTCCATACCACCGCGATTGAGACTGGTGGTGAAGGCGGCGTCGATGTCTTCCATGAGGGCGATGCAGTGCTCAGGCAGGCCGGAGATGAGGCTGTTGAGCGTGCTGTCGTCCATGCCGGATTTACTGAGCGAGATAATGTAGATATCGAGCTCGAGCTCGCCTGCCAAGCTGTGGACGATGGAAGTTTTCCCTGATCCTGGGGGTCCATACTGTGAAGTCCACATGTCAGTCGAGGTCGTAGCAGATGTGAGCAGAGGAGGATACGTACGAGTAGATATCCGCGACGGAAGGGAATGCCTCGTGCGCCGTACCATTTCTTGCTCTGCATAAAGTCCCTTGCGTCATCGAGGACGAGCTCTTTAACGCCGGCATCGAGAATGATAGATTCCAAGGGACGCTTAGGACGGGAGGCAACATGCGACCAGTCGCTGGAATAACTGTGGAAATTGAGTCATCGGGTTGACGTAGAGTGAAGAAGAGATACTCACCCAGTGCTGTTCGCAAATATGTCGATTTTGTCGCTGCGAGAAGCCATATAAAGGGCCCTAGCTTCTTCGATCAAGGCATCCAGCGCTGCACGCTTCCTAGCCAAGATACTACAAAACAGGTATGGAATAAGTCGTCTGAAATCATGAAAAGTAGAAGACACGTACGTGATATGAAGTGTCGATTTTTCCTGCCACCCCCATTTCTGGTCGTCCTTGACCCTGGATACGCTCATCCAGCGACCCTTGTACCAAAGTTTGTAGGTGGCAGTGTAGGAAGGTATACACTTGACTTTTCGCGTCTTGCGCCTTCGCACCGCAGCCTCGCCATCCTCATCGTCGTCTTCCTGCTCGTCTTCGCTGATACCGAAAGACGAGGTGCTGACGGTGAACTCGCGGACGTCGCGCCACTGTGGAAGCCGGGAAAGCCATAGGAGCATCCAATCTATAGCCATCGTCGAATACGGTTAGAAGCCTGCGAGTGACATTTGATGGAGCAATTAAGGAAAAACACACCATAAACGATGTCATCGCTCTCGAATGAGGCAGAGATAAAGAATTGGTCGATGAAACTCGAGTAGCCATACGTATACAGTCTGCGACAAGCTTCAAGCGCGAGACCAATCAAAGCAAGCTTAAACCAGTCGCGAAGAGCGGCGAAGGAGTAGATCAAGTTGAGTAGGGAAGAGATATCAGTCGGGATGGCGAATGGTGTAGGAGTCGATGAGATGGTGGCATTTTGGGTAGCGTTCGACATATTAGAAGCACCTCCTGTGAAGAGAGGGTTGGTGTCGTTGTTGAGAGCAGCTAATAAAGGCTGGATAAGTTGGAGATATAACGCCATTTTGATGGGGTTTGAGTGCGCGGTGCCACTGGGGCGAAATGTGGATGATACAAGAGATCTGAGAGTCCATCATCGAACATGAACCCCCTTTTAAGGAGCCCGAGAGCGCGTATGATTTAGCGCGGCACCGACTCAGGTGTGCAGACAAACGACCCTCCAGGCTCGAGGCTGTCAAGCCACCAGTCATCGGGAGTCCTCAAGAATGCTGTGGCCACGCTCTAGCCGAATGACTCGTGCATCGGACCCTAGGAGAGCCATGGATCCGCGCACAGATGCGCACTTTGGGAGGCTGTGGGCCTTGAAGCCCTGTTTGGTTGAGATATACTGGTACATAAATCTATGTTTTTCGTGTCTAGATCACGTCTGGATGGTACAAAAATAGTCAAACCACCTCGGTATGGAGATATATACCAGTAATGTACGAGAACCCTATCACCGAACATGACCCATGGAGGAAATGAGATATTTACGCGAAACATTGAGTAGTATGACAGGCTTCCAATTTGAGGAAAAATGTCTGTTTCTTCTTGGCGTTCGGGGGAATCGGTTGTTTTATTCATAGAAAGGGGAAACAGAAGAACGTCGGGTGGCCTTGAGGCATGCCTTGCTGTAAGGGCAGTGCAACATCTTCCCTGTATCAGTGCTATCGAACCTGGATTTGAGTCGTCGTGGCTCTGCAACGCCGAGCGCTTAGTTGAAGTAGAGTGGTTTGAAAGTCCGCAAGCGACTTTAGACGCCGGGGTTGCAGAGTCACGCAAAACGTCATCGGCCATAACTTGCCAACTCTTACCTTCCTTTGCAGTTCCAAGGACTATTCTGTGCACCTATTCTTACAATAGCGAACTACACGGAACCCTTTGTGCGGCCAAAGTCTCCGAAGCAAGGGTCTACATTCATCGCATCGCAGAGAACGCTGAGACTGGAGCCGCGCTGGCATCTTCTCGATGTCTGAACAGAAAGCCTCGCTTGACCTTACCCATGTTCTCTGTCAGATACGCCCTTACTTCACTCGAGGAAATACGGGACACTGATTACGCCTGTAATTTCAGACGATTCCGATTCTCATGTCTCACTCGTGCTGGCTCTCATCACTCTGTCCCCAATCCTTCTGATGGTAAATATCATCGTGCCTTCCTCCACTGCTTTGTTTATCACTTCATATTGATACGCTGTGTGATAGGCCTCATATGCGGTGCTGGCAGTGTACACGCGCGAACTCACTGTCATCAACATGTGGGCTGGTCAATTGCTGTGCGAAGCGTTCAACTGGATGGTAAAGCGCGCAATCAAAGAAGAAAGACCTGCAGGTGCGCGACTCAGCCGAACTGATACTATTTTTAACATTCGATGCTCATAGAGACCGTGGCGTTGTACAGATAGCGTAGGGACAGGTTATGGGTTTCCTTCATCACATAGTCAATATATGGCCTATTTCGCCACATTCCTCGTCCTGCACCTCTACTTTCGACATCATTTCGTCTCAACGGGGTACTATATCGTGGATGTGGCATGGCTGCTACTTCTTCATCTCGCACTGATTGGGTGGGCAGGGGTGGTCGCATACTCAAGGTACGCTACCATACGTTTTATCTATCCGCATGTCTGCTCAAACTCATATCACTCATCGCCTGCAGACTATACTTGACGTACCACTCACCTCCCCAAGTCCTATGGGGTGTCACTCTTGGCATTATTTTCGGCGTCTCATGGTATTCCGCCACCGAGCTCATCCCAACGCGGATACCAGACTCGTCCATTGGCAAGTTCAGAACATATGCTTTGGACCACCCGATATCCAGGTGGTTCAGGCTGAGGGATGGGTGGCTGGTGTGGGCCGACGGTGGCGTCGAGGCACATTGGCAAGCCTGGGCGAAGGAGCGGGAGAAGTTAAGGATAGCGGGTGGACAGACAAAAGTAAAGCGGACTTGATTCGGAGACATGTACGCAGCTGAATTGTGAACGAGAATTATTTATTCTTCTTGGGCTTATCGGGTGGTGCTAAAGGGTCCTCGTCCATCGTAAGTATTGTGGCGAGAAACCCTAAACCGAGTGCGGGGTCACATCAATAACCTCCACGTGTTATTGCTCCGACGTTCCGGAGCTTGCCCCGCTGAGGCTCGCTGCCAGTGAGGACGCTCGCCGCACACGATCCTTTCAAGAGCGTCAAAGTCGAATCACTTTTCGCCATGTCGCCATCCTAGCCGCCCCAAAATTATACGATCCTGTGTCCATTTTTGCTTGATATTTATTTACTTCGGCCTACTACTTAACTTCGTTCTGATCGATGCTTTTTCACCTACGCTCCGGAAGGAACCTTCGCCTTCGACTCACTAGCAGCCGTTTGCACACCATGACTCGGACATTGTCAACATTTGCTACGAAGACGGATCTCCCGAACTCGGATATTCCGATATTTACGACAATCGAGTCGTATAGGGATTGGAGGCAGAAGGCTTTCGATGAGAAGAAGAGTGTTGGGTTCGTTCCGACGATGGGTGCGTTGCACGATGGGCATCTTTCTCTCGGTGAGCATCGAGCACTCCGTCAAATTCTCGACTCGCAAAATTGATTGCGCGTTGTACAATGTTGCACTGTCGTGATTTTGGCAGTGAAGCATTCGCTGGCCGCGAACGACCTCACAGTCCTCTCCATCTTCGTCAACCCAGCCCAATTCGCGCCGCACGAAGATCTCGCGACGTATCCTCGGACCCTTCCTCGCGATCTTGAACTACTATCCGAGCTCTCATGCTCTACACCTCTTCCATCCACCTCTCCCTTTCCTTCGCCTTCGAAATCCTCGGTCCGAAGACCATCGGCGGTTTTCCTACCAGCGGTCAAGGACATGTACCCCTCGGGTATCAGTCAAGACCTAGGCAAGCAAAAGGGCACATTCGTCGAGGTGAAGGGATACGGAGAACAGATGGAAGGAAAGAGCAGGCCGGCGTTCTTCAGAGGCGTAGCCACCGTCGTCACCAAACTCTTCAGCATCATCCAGGTGCGTTCCCGGTTCCACCCACCCACCCCCCTTCCTTCCTTCTGAACGTCTGAGCTCACTCGAGGCACACACGCACAGCCAACGAACGCCTACTTCGGCCAAAAAGACATCCAGCAGGCGCTCCTCCTCCGACGTATGGTCTCAGATCTACACCTCGCGCATCCGACCGCTTCCCGTCTGCGCATCATCCCGACCACGCGGGACTCGACCACCGGTCTCGCGCTCTCCTCCCGCAACGCGTATCTCACGCCAAAGGAGCTCGCATATGCACCAGCCCTCTACGCAGCCCTCCGAACCGCTGGCGAAGCCTGGGATCAGGGTATGTGCAAAGGGGAGTGCATTGCGCGGGCAAGAGGCGCGTTGCAGGAGTTTATGGAGGGGGTGGCTCGGAGTGAGGGCGGACTGGAGGGAAAGGTGGATGTGAGGGTGGATTATATCGAGTTCAATGATGCGGATAGTTTTGATCCGTTGTTGGAGTTGGATGGTGCTTCGAATTTCAGGTCGGAGGCGGGCGAAGGGGGAGGGAAGGCGGTGATTTTGAGTGGGGCGATGTGGGTGGGGAAGACGCGGCTGATTGATAACTTCGTGTTGGGGGATGACGGGTCGATTTTAAGCACTTGAAGGATAGACGGAGTGGGCGATTGGCAGTATAGCACACCAGCTGGAGCATACTTGGATAAATCATCGTATATCACACTTACCTCAGCCAATAGTCGCTGGCCTATTGTAAATCTCAGACAACCATACTTGGAGATCTCGCAAGTATGAAAGGGGAAGAAACGTCTGAATGAATTCGAAGTGAAGAGTTACATTCCACTCTCGAAACCGCTGTACTGCCCATATCAAGCCTCGGTAGCCTCCACAGGCTTGACGCCGTACTTCGCGGGGTCGACGCCGTGGTATGGGTGGTTAACAAAGTTGAACCTGTGGTTATGAAGAAGATAAGTCGATTAATCTCAAGGCTACAGTCCCGAAGGCTTGGACTTTGGGTTCAAAAAAGGTACATACATGGGGAAAGCACCTGGCACAAGAAAACGCACAGAAACAATTCAGTTCAAGTCATGTTGATGCGACTGTGAAGGGTTGACTCACCAAATTTGAGTTGCGAGAATTGAGAGTTTCGGTGAGCGGCCGCCTGGACCCACATCGGTTGAGGAGACTCGCCCCAGAGAGGTTTGCCCTCCCGTGCACGCTGAGAGAGCTCTGCGAAATCCTTCTCCTCTTCCCGCTTGTTCTCCGACCACCCCAGGAAACGGACTGCATGAAAGCCAGGGTTTGAGTCATGGTCAGCTAGAGAAAGCAGGGAGAACAGCGATAAAGCGAGCGCACAGCTTGATCTTTGGTAGGCGAATAGGAAACCACCAAGGAAGCCCATAACGCCTCCCACACGAAGTGTGGTCTTCATTCCATGTTTGATCGGAAGAGGGTCAGTCCATTCTAAAGTAGCAGATATTATATAGCATCAATATCTCAGACAAGAGAATATTTGCATAGAGCAAGAAAGACACGAACGCCAGCCATAGAGAAGTCCAGGGAAAGCAGCAGTCAGTGCTCCCCACCAAGCATAGTCGGAGGGGCGCATGTAGCGCACAACACGCGCAAAATGAGGGTCCGCATCGATGAGTGGATAAGGCGTGGATACCACCTTCTCCGGCATAGTGTCTGACGGCGACGACGATGAAGAAGGGCTGAAAGAGGATTCTGTTCACTGTCGGCGACGGCGAGTCGACGAGTCCACAAAGCCACGTGCTCTCGGCAATTCCCGTTTTGACACCGGTCAACGCGAGGCTGGCGTTGTTTCTTGTTCTGTCCCTCCATCTCGAACGCCCACCATCGTCCACCCCCGTCCGCACCACTCGCGACTACAACACACCCATACAGCTTACAACAAGTCAGGCCATCTTTCGACGATGAGTGCCGCGCGCAGAATCCCCAACGAGCGAAGCGCGACGCGCCGAGCTCAGTCGTCCCCCTACGGGCGAGCCCCCCAGCAGAAGCAGAAACAGGTATGTCAAGCCCCCACGTTCCAGTCATTCTTAGTCTGATGCGTTTCTAGTCTGGCATACGATCACTGTTTGGAGGCATTATGAACTTCTGGAACTCTCTCGGATTCAACACGCAAGAGCTGGACGAAGAGGAACAGCAGTTCGCCGAAGAAGAACTTCCGCGAAGGCCCACGGCTGCCGACAATCTCGCAAGACGCGGTCATGAAGTACGTCTTCTTTTGCTCGTTATTGTGATGTCGCACCTCTGGGACTCATCTGTCTTGCCGTAGCTGTTTGACAGTGGTTCTACCACCGACCCGCGAAGTGGGGCGTATATTCCGCCAGAACACAGAGCTATAAGACGTCCCCCGGGGTCTTACAGAAACGCTATAGTGGTCTCATCAGAACCCTCAACGCCCAGTCCCACTATGGAGCCAGCAAAGGAGCCCAAAACCATGGAGGACATTATCAAGGAATTCTACGCCCAGAGAGGGGTAGTGGCGCCTATTGATGCGGGAGAATTCATTGGTCTGCGTACATTCATTGAGCAAAGCATCAAAGGTACTGACTATTGCCCCTTTCCCATGCTTCTGCCGTGTGACCCTGCGACCGTCTCTGATACACATCCATCACCAACCTTTCCAGAGGGCGACAACCGCTCGTCCATTCGCATTCCGCCCCCGGAGGTGCCCCCACGCAAGGATCGATCACCCAGCGCACCACATTTTACCATGGGCTCCGCAACTACGCCTGGACCCTCCAGGACATCGGCTACATCATCGGGGACTTCGGGTCAGAAGCGCCTGACGCAGAACCTGAACGGTCAATATACATGGAAAGGCCTCGGCAGCACTCGTGGCAAGAAGAATCGACACCAGAGTTCCGCGTTCGGCCCTTCCAATAACGCTCACGGGCCAAGGCTCTCCATCTCTCCACCATCGGCCCCGCCGTTGGGCAGCAAACGAAGAAGATTGGCGACGAATATAGGGTCATCTTCGAGGGTCCGACTCTCGTCGTCGGGCTCGTCTGCGAGCACCAGTACCGCGGCCGTGGCATCTTCTTTGGTCACCCCTTCTTCAAGCGTTCTATCATCTTCCACTTCTGCAGCTTCTACTTCAAGTATCGCTTCCTCGGCACCCTCAAGCAGCGCCACTAAGCCTCGTGCCCCTTCTCTCGCTCCTCCCGCACACATTACGCCTCCTGTGTACCGAATCGGCATCTCCCCCAATAAACCCACAACCCCTGTCAATCCGTCCCCACTGCGTAACTCATGGAATAGTACCGACTCTCCTCCATCGCCTCGTCGCCCTGCTACCAACATATCCCGCAACCATGCACCCAATCCAAATCCTAGCAGCTCGAATAGCAGCAATCCGATGGAGAAGTCGTACTCGGCTGAAATGATGAAAGACGCTATCAAGGATGCGACGGAGAAGGTCCAGCCCACTAAAGAGGATACGATTAATCCTTGGGAGCAACCGGAGGCGAAATACAAAGTGCCCAAGGTTCCTAAGAAAAAAGGGTTGAAGACGAAGGCATTGGCGGAGAGGCTCAAGAAGAAGACCGAAGCTGCCATAGAGGCCGAGAAGGAGAAAGAAAGACAGAAAGAACTGGAGGAGATGAGCATTCAAAGGATCATTGAAGCCACTGTGCCTAAGGTTCGTATTCCTCCTCGACTCACGCTTGCAACGCACTTGCTGATTGCTCTTCATGCTGTGTTCTTCATGATACAGGGCGCTAAACGGGCTCGTCCACCACCCGGCTTTGTATCGAAGAAACCCTCGACCAGCTCTTCCTCGACTAGCTCTTCCAGGATCCATGGAATTTACGGCGATTCCGCCCCCCGGCGTCAGCAGCCCACTCGTACCAACGGCATCACCAGCACTTCTTTCTTCGGTGGCTCCTCTACAACGACCGCTACCATCACCGCTCCAGTCATCGAAGAAGACGATTTAGCGGGCGATTGGGAGCTTGAACCGCCCTCACCGAAGAAGCAGAAGACTCAGCCCAAGCGCGATCCTACTCCTTCCAACTCAAATGTTTCCGTCGAAGAGATCGAGGATGTCGAGATGATGGGCAGCACCCCCATTGTCACGAAGCCTTCCGAAGTCGTTGAGCCATCAGGATCGGGCCCCTCTGTATTGGGGCCTGCCTTCACTATGCAACCGAAGACGGGCAAAGGCGCGACGCCTGGTTTGGGAGGAATCAAGAGCTCTGCACCCAAGGAGCCCTCGAAGTTGAGATTTTCCTTGAACGCAGCAGACCAAGACGAGAGTCCCTCCGCTAGTCCATCCCAAGCTACCGCTGCACTCGCAGCCAATGGATCATCCGCGTCGTCTTCGTCGTCCTCGTTCACATTCGGACCACAGCTGGGAGCAGCCCCACCAAAGCCTTCGCCCACATTCGGTTCGGCCCTCTCCCCTATTCCCGAGGTCCCCTCAGCGCCTGCCTCTGCCGTTACCACCCCTGCGTTCGGAACCGCACCACTTCCGTCTTTCGGGTTCGACATCCCCCCTACCACCAAGGACTCGTCCGATTCGATGAAGGCAGCCAAAGCCCTCCCTACCACGTCGTTGCCCACCTTCGCTTTCTTCGCTTTCGCCGTCTCGACGGTGGATGGTCCCGATGTCGTGATGTCCGAAGCGGATAATCAGTCTGAGAAGACTTCCGCTCGTGCTATCGCGCTCGGTGATTTGCCCTCCTTCGTGTTTGACATTGATGTGAAGTCCAAATCACAGTCAGTTCCTTTTTCTGCTTTCACCTCCATTACCGCTCCTGTTTCCTCAAAGGGCGGTTTTGATTATGGTGCTGCAGGCTTGACGCCGCCTCCGAAGGCCAACAACCAATGGACTTGTAGCCTCTGCAGCTGCAAGAACGACGAGGCCGCGACGAAATGCAGTGTCTGTGACGAGAAGAAGCCAGTCGTAGCGCCGAAGGCGGCGGGTGGATTTGATTGGGCGGCGGCGGGGATGAAGGCTCCGGAGAAGAATGGTGGGCATTGGACGTGTACGTTGTGTGCGTTGAAGAACGAGGCGAGTGCGACGCAGTGCAGCGTTTGCGAGACGAAGAAGCCTGTGGAGGCACCGACGCCGGCTAGTGGAGGTGGGTTTGATTGGGCGGCCGCTGGTATGCAGGCACCGCAGGTGGCTAGTGGGAGTTGGACCTGCTCGTTGTGCGCGTGCAGCAACACTGGCAGCGCGGCGAAGTGCTCGGTCTGTGACGAGAAGAGGCCATGAGCGCTGGCAGATGGTCGCGTAGTAGTGAAAGGAACAATGAAGTCAGTATAAGAATGTTTTCGTTTTTTTGTTTGTTTGCAGTTAATCGCTTTCAGCTTGCTAGTTATATATGCCCCACCCCCCTCGTCCATATCAACGGTTGGTTTGATCTAGTTTTCCATCGTCTGCATATTCCTTGTATTTTTTATATCTTTTTTTTTGGGTCCGTATCTTCACCTCAGTCGTCGTGCCTCCACAAACGCTTTCGTCTTCTGCTCACCTGAGTACGACCATTCTCGTTACAGTAGCTGGTAGCACGTATGCGCGTCATGTATTTGGCTTTCTATATTCCTGTATTCTGTCTGTCCGTACCTAGTACGGCGGCAGATTTATCGCGCATACGTGTTTTTGGTAGTCTGGTAGCTAGTATGCACCGTACTTGCTTGAGTACTTAGATCGTTAGTGCTTTGTTGTCTCGGGGTTCTACTTATAACGAATCGATGACAGTTTGAAGTTGCCTCCACATTCTCAGATACAAGTAGATCGGTCAACGCTCTATGTTTTTGGCTGGTGTGGGCATTCGAACTCACTCTGAACTTGACCAACTGCGTCGTCATCCTAACGGTGGTCCGTCTGATGTCTCAAGTCCAATGAATCGAAGAGATTCAGAACTTCTTGACTCGTTCTTGACACTTGCTTGACTGAGGTCCAGAGATTATGTAAGCCTATGCTTTGGACGGAAGAACAAGTTGAAGCTTTGTTTTTTTTTTTTTTTTTTTTTTTTTTTTTTTTTTTTT
>NW_006763137.1:1420524-1539006 GCF_000264905.1 Stereum hirsutum FP-91666 SS1 | reverse complement strand
GACGTCGATAAGCAGGGGTTATCACCCTGCAGATCCAAAGGAGGGAATGCATTTATGCACGAACCACCGGCTAGGCCGGCGGAACAGTGTGGGACTCGGAGGGGGCTGGCCAATCATCATTTCGACAACCACGGATGCGCAGGGCAGAGCCGGTGGGAGTGCGCCGCAAGCGGCAAGCGTTTAAACTTCTCAGGAGCCCCTAACCCCACTACCCACTAAACCCACCTACCAGCGCTGGGTTCGACCTATGAGAATCTGGAATAAATCACTGTGTGTGAGAATTGAACCAGAGGCCTCGCCACTTGTGCGGATTTACCCACACGTGACTCCCCAGCACGAAGGCATAGAGCAACGAGATACCCGCTACACTATGCTGCCGGCTCCAAGTTGAAGCTTGTCCAACGACCATCATCCCCTTTGTGCTGTGTGATTGATGTATCCAACAGGCTCTCGATCCTTGCCTGTCAGATCTTCTGTGTAATGGAAGCTCTAACTGCTTGGTACACTCACTGGCAGGCACTTGCTGAAATCCATCTCGACGTCTCGATTCAATCCTCGAGCTCTAGCTATAGTTATTGAGCCCATATTCCCGCGCCATACCACGGTCCGAGGGAAGTCGATGCCTACCCCGTTATCGACCTATGGCCTCTAGTCAGAGCTACGAAGTCTTCAAGCAATGGAGTGCTACATTTAGGCGGATGAAGTATGATTGGTGCTCGTCGTTTCTTCCGGTTGCCTCGTGGTGTCTGGGCGACCTGAGAAAGCACTGATCCAAGCACTGGATCCACGAACTATGGAGAAGGCCTTGAAAAGGTTTGCAGTGTCCCGGTACACTCGACATGGTAGTTTTCCTATGGCACCCACCGTGAAGCTGAAGTCCTTTCAACGTACCCGGCAGGTTCTATACGGATCGATAGCCACCCTCGCTTCTTGGGGCCACACTTCGCAGTGGTATCATTCTTTCGGGATCGAAGGTGCGACAGTTCCGGGTGCTATCGCAGACGGCCATATACAATGGTTTAGTTGCATCGCACCTTCCCTCTTCTTTTAGACCGAGGCACCGAAATCCGTTGACAGGTAGGGAACCCGCGATGCCATGCTGAGCCTCAGGCGTGTGGACCATGGGCTTGCTCCACATATGGCCCTCAACATAAATACTACGAAGCCTCTGCCGTGCACCGAAACGGTACCTATCCCCCTCGTCTCTCTCACAACATGGTCAAGTCGTTGATTCCCACCATCACTGCCGCAGCTGCCCTAGTGGGTGGCTTTTATGAGCTTCAATTGAAGGGAGTGCTGCAGAGGCACGGCGTCATTGGTCGCATTAGAGGATCTGTAAACAATGAAAGATGCCATAAGGTCCCCGAGCTTCAAGCCTGCGAAAGTGAGTCTGATATCTATCCCGGGCTTCGTCTTGCACGTTGTTCTGCATGTTGATATGTTTGCAGAGATTGTTCTCCACCAGCCATCAGGCCTTCTCTATGCGGCATGTTCTACCCCGTTGAAGCGCAAATTCTGGATTCCGGGACTAGGACATCTCGACGCCACTGCGCGCTTGGAAGAGGAAGAGGACTATATCGCCACATACGACTTTTCGACCTCCACCGTCTCACGTCTCAATCTTGCTGGCTTCGAAGACCCCCGCGGTCTCTTCGTCCACGGATTCGACCTAGTTCCCTCTTCCACCAATCCCAATGACTTGTTCGTGTACGTGATCAATCATCGTCCACCCGTCCACGAGGACCCCACCAGAGTTGGTTCGGACTCTGTCATGGAGATCTTCAGGACAACAGTCGGAGACGGGACCTTGAGGCATGTTACCACAGTTCGTGATGCTGTAATTGAGACGCCGAACGACGTGCTTGGTTTGCCCGATGGGAAAAGCTTCTACTTCACCAATGATCATGGCAGGAAAATAGGATTGGTAAGTCCTTCGATGTCGTCGCCTTTGCGTCCTACGGTCTAATTTCGTGTCATTGGTCGCACGGATCTAGTCGCGGAATCTGGAGTTCTTCGGAGCAGCATGGAGTTCTGTCGGATACTGCAATGTCGACTCTGGGTGCCACTATGCTCTCCGGAACCTCCCCGGAAGCAACGGGATAGTACAAGCACATAACGGCACGATATATGTGACGAGTACTACTCGAGCAGAGTTCAGTGCGCTCAGGAGACAGTCCGACAATACGCTTCAGGTTATAGAGACTATCTCTACCGGTATGTCACGTTTAATATTGCTGTTTACTATAAACCCGGTTTGAAGATATTTCGATCAGATCGCATACTAGACAATATATCAATCGATGAGGAGGGGGCTCTTTGGATTGCAGGCATCGTTGATACTCTGGCCATCATGAGAAACGCCATGAATCCTCATGTTCAAGATGCTCCCTCATCTGCACTTCGAGTGACCATACAGGATCACAACGGTTCGATGACGGAAGAGTCGTATGAAGTTGCCAAGGTAGGTCAACTAGCTCGAACTGGCTCAGCGCATTGAATCGCACGCATTTCTGTCAGATGTTCGAGGATGATGGCATACTTGTCCCTGGCACGACTTCTGTGACTTTTGACAGCAGGCGAAGTTTACTCTACATGCATGGTATGCGGAGCCTCCTTCATCCAGGGCTGCGAGCTCCTTCATTTGTCTCACGAGTGCACTTTGGTCTGTCTTCAGGACTCTCAAGTCCGCATCTCTCTGTCTGTCGGCTTTGAGACGCGGAAACAACGCAACCATCCCCGGGCAGGGCGTGGAGTGGCAGTGTAACATTCAACGTCTCAAAACCTGTCGAACAAGAATGAACATGGTGGTATGATATATGTAATATGATACAAACTAGCGCGAAAGCGAGGACATAAAATAGCGGGGACTGTAACGTGTACTGTCTGTAATAACACACCTACCACCTCACATCGATGTATCTCCCACGGAACCAAAGTCCAACTTCCGTGCTATGCTTCTTCCCACCTCGTCCTCGCTCAGCTTCCTCTTCAGCCCTTTGTTCGGGGGATTGGCCTTGACAGCTGGCCCAGGGCCTGTAAGGTCGACATTCCCATCGACTTCCTCCAAGGCTTTTGAGTTGACCACCGGGAGAGCTTTCTTGGGTAGTTTCGAAGGATGTGTCGGATACGGAAGTGCAAAGAAATAAGGGTGACTCAGTGCCTAATGGAAGTGTCAGAATTGTTAGCGTGATTTTGAATCGCTGTTTGGAGTGGCACAAACCTCTTTGGCGGAAATGCGTCTTCTTGGTTCGTAGAGGAGACATTTTCCGAGCAGGTCAAGCGTGTCCGTGCTGGCTGCCGTAAATACATCTCGCAGTGGCGTCCTTTGGAAGTTGCCTACGGGGACGTAGTCAGGAAGCTTTTTGTGCCCCTGTATAAACACTTGGAGTCAGAACAATGGTACGGTATGATTGGTGGCTGAAAACGGACGGGCCAATCCTGCTCTGTAGGCGTCCCGAGCGCCATGAAGGTCTTTTTAATTTGATCCATATCGCTCTCGCCGGCGATGTAAGGGATGCGAAGCATTAACTCTGCAAATATGCAGCCAACAGACCATATATCGACAGCTGAACTGTAATAACGACAACCAAAGAGAAGTTCTGGTGGGCGGTACCATCTACAAGGATGGGTCGGTGTCAATGTGTCAGGCATCGACTAAGACATGAGTACCGGGCCATGGGAAGATACATACCGCGTAATGACTTGACAGGTCATCTTACTGCCCGGGTCTGCGAAGTCTCGAGCGAGACCAAAATCGGCAATTTTTAGTTGACCGTCTGAAGCAATCAACAAATTGTTGGGCTTTAGATCCTGATATATGCGGGAAATAGGATTATCTGAGTTCCGGACATGCACAATACAAACGCGAAGACCTACCCGATGGAGGATGTAATTTCGGTGGCAGAATTCGAGCCCACGAAAGGTCATGGCAATCCAACTCTTGATGTCCGCCGGCAAAAAAAGCGTAGGGCACCCTTTTATGATCATTTCGAGGTCTGAGTCCAAGAACTCGAGTACCAGATTGAGATTCGTCTTGGCTGAGAAGACATCCAATAACTGGGATTATGGGAATTCAGCAAACCACATCGCGCAGACAGGAACGATCTGTTGTTGCAAGTAGTTCACTGACCGCAATGACGTTCGGATGGCTTAGTTCGCGGAGAAACTTAACCTCGCGGATGGCGGACATGTCGAGTCCGTCCTTGAACTGCCCCACCTTGATCTTCTTGATGGCGACTTTCCGGCCGGTGGCGGCTTCGCGGCCTGGACGATGATGACTATTCAGCATGCAGCTTAATTCCGTTGACAGCTGCGGGTAGAACTACCTCGGTAAACAACGGCATATTGTCCTTCACCGACCTTTTGGTCCTTTACCCTGATTCCAAAGCGAAAACGGTCAAAACAAGGAGGGTTCCGGCGAGTTCTAGCGCTTACCATCGTCTTTGTCTTTCTAGGTTCGCCCTCTCAACTACGTCCATTTTTTGGTGGAAGCTGGCGGTTGAGTATACAATATTCCACTAGATATTCGTCTCTTTAAGCCCAGGAGATAGAGGTCAGCACGAGTATGACCGTGGACAAGTCGGACTCGGAGCCTTGATATGCTGCTCCAGCTGCCAATCGTCCGATGAGTGGCGAAAGAAAACAACGATCTCTGGTATCTATGTTTGCGACAGCACCAGTCAGGTAATGAGGGAGCAATTTTTGAAGAAAACTATACCTGTTAGAGGACCTATACCATGGAGTATTCTCTATTGAGTGAAGGAGTTGGCTGACGCTTGGCACTTCCGAAAGCGTGTCACGGAACTTAGAAGAGGCCCGGAGTTGGCCGGAAGAGTGCAGTGGCGGTGGCATCTCGGTCGCCGGACTTTAGCGAACGAGACAAGGGCAAACTTGATAAGTTGTGACGATTGAGCCTTCCTGAATTGCGGATACTTTAAGTTCCCTCGATAAGCTACAGATATGCCGTCTCTCACAGGCAGGTCGCATCTAGATGGTATCGGCATCGTACATATTTAGTATATACAGGTATTGACAAAAATCTGAATGATGTTTCGTACATCGAGCAAGAAACGTTCCATATGAAAGCATTACAGCACAGCTAGTTGCGAAGGGATTTACGGTCCTGAATCCAGCAGTGAGCGATATATCCAAGTATAGTATGTCTGGAATCAAGTAATTGTGACGCTCAGGCCACTCAGAGTGTGGCCCAGCATGTTAACCTCCCTGCCCATAGCTCTCTCCCTCAGCAAGCCCCACTGAACCCACCAATCATCCGCTGCCTCGATAGCGTTGTAGCCCCATACAGCGCCTATATCTCCCCACGCACCCGCCAACTCACTGTCGTCCCAATGATCCTCGCTCTGGCTGTTTGCCAGACGCATCATAGCATCACGCCCCTCCGTAGCGGGGCCTTCTGGAAGGAGCAGGCTTCCTGCGGATGACCTGTCAGCATTTTGTAGAAGCACAGACCGCGGTTGTTGGATTTCTTGGTATGCGTTCAGCAAAATACCGATCTGGTCGCGTGATTTCAGACGAGCAAAAAGTTTGCCTGTAAAAATGAGGCATCTCTAAGTTAGTCGGGGTCAAGAGCAGTAACATGCGCAGACATGCCCAAGACAGCGCCGTCTTCAACGGCCAAGGTGCAAGCATGTGAACCAGCGGGCTAGACAGAGCGAAAGAGGTCGGTGGTTGTTCGGGTTGAACTTGATGCAATGCAAATGTGCAAAACAACACACCAGCATGACATGTGCGGCCTCCCCGACGAGTACGACTTGCTGAGTCTCGTTCACCCACTCTTCGAGTTCCGTTCCGGGCCCTTCTCTCCATTTCATTCTGCATAAACCTTGCATCCGCGAGAACAGAGTTCTTAGCCTTCAGATCAAGGAGCTCGTCAGCTTCTTATCACCAAGAGAAAGTGAAACATAGCCACCGTGGATCAAGCTCCATATGGTCTACTCCGAGGACTCGTGAGGGTTCCTCCAGCGCCCATCCTTCAGGATATTCCTTCGATGGGTCCGCTTCTCTCCACCATATGTGAACGTTATAGTCCTTGTCGCCACGCTAACAAGAGGGAGATGGTTTGGATGGGAATCACAATCAGGACACACGAAAGGGACGTACGATAGGATAACCTTCACGGATCGTCAATTAGTCAGTGAAAGAGAGAGCGAAAAGGTAAACACACACCCATCACACTTTTTCCATCACTCGCCCACATCGGCCATCCACACTCAACAATCTCCCGCAAGCCTGGGTCACTCATCATCTCGTCCATGGGTACCAGGCCGGTGTAACAGTTACTTCCTGTCCACTCCAAAGTAGCGTCCGCTTCTTCCTCCACCACGACATCCTTGACTATGCTATGTGGACCGTCCGCGCCAATGATGATGTCTGCCTCCAAGATCGTTCCGTTGGCCAAGGTGACGCGTGGTTTGCCAGAGCAGTTCGACTCATTGCGAGAAGCGCCATTTACACGCCCGTTGGTACCGGGCATAACACCGCCCGAGGTGGAGGCCGAATACATTGGGGAGGTAGTGCGCTCGTTCGCAAACGTTGTTGGATATATGGGCGTTGAGTCAGAGTCAGAGTCGGTGTCGGAGGAGCTCTGGTCTGGAACTGTAACGGACACGACCTCGACGTTCAGATCGATTTGTACGCCCACAGAGAGCGCTAGATGGTAGAGCATCTCGTATAGATCCTGGTGCTGTGACCGTGCTACGTTAGATGCATACTGGGCAGCAAACGAATGATGACGCGCACCCACCAGCATCATGTAGAACGGTGAGCCGCATTCCTTGATCACGGTCTCCTGCCATGTCAGAGGTGAAATAAGTTCACCATTCTTCACTAGAGTCCAATTAGCTTCCGGTGAACATTTCAAATCACTAGGAACGTAGGACCGAATCCTAGACCGTAGACGCCAAACAAGCAGACGAACTAACGGATGCTTACAGTAATGGATCACTGTTCCTCGACATCTCGAGCCCTTCTCCTCTAATTGCGGCCCCAACCCCCAGTCCATCAGGATCTTTGATACGCATGGAGGGACACGAATTCCTCCCCCACGAATGCCCAAACCCTGAGTCTTTTCAAGAACGCGCGCTCGGTGTCCAGACGCAACAAGAGCATACGCAGTAGATAACCCAGCGAGCCCTAAGAATTGGAGCTCAGATCTGACAAGTGACATGTATTTGAGACCAACATACCTCCGCCGACAACCAGGAAATCCAATGATACAGCAGCACGAGTCCCTGTCGAATAAGTCATGGAAGGCGGCTACAAACCCTGGGGCCACAGGCGATGCGGGAGAGGGGTGATGAGGATGATTGAGCAAAGAGCAACGAACTTTGCTTCAGGAGCTACGGGGCTGCCTCCCACAATAGGGTTAGCAAATTTACGGTGCCCGGTCGTACGGCGGGTTCACGTTCTTCGGCAGGTCCAGTGATAACAGTGGTCTGATGATGGAAGAGAAGCCCAAGACGACGTCTCTGAACTTTGCATAGCCGCATTTTCGTACCTTTCCGGGCGTTACTGTGGGAAACAATGGAGCATAAGCGGCTATCTTCGAATCAGTGCATACGACTTTTGTGTAGTCTAAAGCTGCGTGGCTTTGAGGCCCGAAACTGTAGGAAACTACTGCACTTCGAGTTTGAAGACCGCTTCTCAACGGTTGGGTGATGATGCGATTTCGAAGTCCGTCGGAAGAACACTCAGATCGCAACAGTCCTATCGGGGACCTTGAGGCAACGCATGAGGCCCGGTGGGGCATGGTAACCTTTCACGCAGCCAGACTGGCAGATCCTGATCTACAATGAGATTGCGCAGGCAGGCCTATCACCGCTGGGTGTTAACAGCGTTCCTGGGCTCAGTGTTCAGCGCTGGGCGACAAAGAGCTCGTCAGAAAACCGACTCACCACATGACAAATACCAAGTTTAAATATGCACATCTAGGTGCCATACAATCACCCTTTCCGCAACAGTCCACCACACTTTTGAACTGCCAATCCTCGGATTACGAGAGATAATTGACAACGTAACAGGAGGCTTGCGTGCGGCGCGAATCATCGAGATTGGCAATCTTGCCTCAATTCTTTTATTGGTTTCCGTTGGAAGGAAGAAGACTCGGCCAAGAGGGAGGAACCATGCCGTGACCGCAAAATCGCGTCGAAAGACCTGTAAGCCTGTATGTATATAGTCAACATGAGCCAGCACCCGGCTTTCAACAATGCGAGGAGGCGTTCAGTCATCAACAGTGCCGCTTGTTTTACTTCAGGGAGGTTAGGTGGATTATTTTGACCCGGAGGCCATCGGATTCGATGAGCGACTTTATTCGGCGTCCGATTGTTAGTCCAGAACGATGGACGTTTTGAAGGGTCCACCGTCCGAAGTCCGAACACGGTGAATGATGACAAGTGACAGGAGCAAAAAGGCGCCGCAGGAAAGGGACCCTAACCCGACTTGACCCGCGCGACCGGAAATAGAATTCTGGTCACGGGGCGGGCCCGCGCCGCGCCGCGTGTCAAGGTCGCGCTTGGATCACAACTTGTCTTAAACCGAACCAGCCAGTACACAATTAGACGTGTATCCCTTGCTGATTCCTTTGTACGGCTTCGTCATGACGCTCAAAATAAAGCCTTCCGCTTCACCTCCTCCCTTTTCGTTCGAAAATCTACCGTCAACACCGCCGCCTCCCTCTCCTTCTCCATCACTCTCGCATTGTCCTTCGCCACCAACTTCATGGCTTTCAGCTCGTGACATGAAAGTTTTTGGTTCTGAGCCTCTACGAAGCGCTACAGACATTGGCATCGTTCAGTGCAAGGAGTGCGCTAAGCCTGTGCTCCGTAGTGCGGCTGCTGAGCATGCAGGTCAGTCTGGGCCACATACCATTCGTTGTGTTGATTTTACTGTGTTCTCACGAAACGACATGTTTTTCGTACAGACAACTGCAGAAATATACGCCTTGGTAAAGGTGGAGTGAAAGGTAAAGCTGATGACCTTGGAACTGGTACGTGTGATAAACCACCACAGCTGGCTCATGCACACCGTTGCATGTTGATAAACGGCTGCCATCATTCGTGAGCTAATATCCTGCTGGTTAGCAAAGGGAAAGAAACGCAAAGCAGACGAAGAGCCATCAGAATCGAACACTCCAAAGGGCAAGAAGGCGAAGGCCGCTCCTAACAAGCCAGCCAAACGCATGAAGGGTCCCGTCGATCTCGACAAGCAGTGCGGTGTCATAAACGACAAACACCTCCCATGCTCACGCTCCCTCACATGTAAATCACACTCCATGGGAGCAAAACGATCTGTACCCGGTCGTTCGAAAGCTTACGACGAGTTGCTTCTCGACTGGAACCGAGCCAATAACCCCAACTTTGTGGAGCCCGTCAAGCGAGAGAGCAAGAAGGAGCGCAAGGAGAAGAAAGACGCAGAGAAGAGGGAGAAGAAACAGAAGGAGATGGAGGAGCTGGCTCGGAAGAACGGTATCGACCTCAGCAAGCCAGGGGCGGAGGCTCAGCTCGAGCAGCTGAAGTCGACCGCTTCGAAGAAGAAGAAGAGCACTGCAACGGCTGCCAATGCCAATGCCAACAGTCAGGGCGCCGCGGCGGGAAAGAATGCTGCTGCGACCACCGTGGCTGGCTCTGATGATCCCGCCTTGGAAAACCTCGATGATCTTGACTCCGAGGAGGAACTGGACTCGATGACGAACGCTGTCCGGGTAGCACAGGAGAGAGGCATTATAGGTGTTCCGTTGGCGGTACCAAGTGATGCTGGAACCTGGTTCGTGGGTCGTAGGGAACGTCTACGGAACTGCAGAGATCTCTTCGTGGGCTCATTGATGAAGAGCGGCATGAACTCGAGCGTGGCGGCAGCGGGGGCTGCTGCACGTCTAGGCTCTCAAACAGCCTGATGCACTGGTACACAATCCTTGTTCACCTTCTCCACATTTTCGATGTTCGTCTCACGCATCGAATCGCATACCCCACCGTCTAAGCTACTTCCTTTTCTGTAGGCGCACTGTATCATCACATCTGTACCATTATGGGACCCTCACTTGTACTTCATCTCGCATCGCACATCTTATTCGTACTTCTCCTGCATTTTCGAGCTCGTCCGTCCCTCGTTAGTGTTCTACAGCGCCGATAGTATGGCTCTATTCAGCGCCACAACTGAATTGTTGAGATTAGTTGTGTTGTGGCCACGCACTGGTACCTGTTCTTGCACAACCACACCCACTACTATCAGTTCACCCCGTTCACCGCCGGCGGTGCCAAAGCAACCTAAAACACTTTGTAAATCTCGCTAGCTTCTCAAAACCTCACTATGCACGCCAACTTGAAAGATTCCACTGTTATGGAGCCCAGCGCCCTCGATATCCTCGTAGACGCCGCGTTCCCTTTGATCTACCGTCACAAGAGACTCATCCGGCCGAACATCGCTGGCAAACAATACAGCGATTTCCATCAACATCCCGGCCACCCTCGTAACAAGGTCTTGGAGCTCATCGGCGACTCGATCTTTGCGCTGTCTACGTCTATGATGCTCTATGATCGCTGCCCTGACGCCAGCAAGACCTTCATCTCTGTACGCTTTGTTCTCTGCCCGCCGCTCGTGTTCTACCCTCTACCCCTAGGGAGAGCTCCAGGGAAACTGTTCTCTTGTGTATCATCCTACTGACTGTGGATTTCTGGGCTCTCATGATCAGACTTGTCAGAAGGCTCTTGTCTGTAATCGCACGCTGGCCTTCATCGGCGAGACATGTCAAGTCGCTCGACCGAATACCGCCTCCTTCTACGATGCCGTCGAAGAACACACAACGGTCTCTGCTCCGTCTGCCTTCGACATGGGCCAGGTCAAGCCTACTGCCGACATTGTCGAGATGTCGGTTGGAGCGCTATTTGAGTGGGATGGGCTGGAGGCTTGTTATGAGTTCGTTCAGGATGCCTTGTCTGTTCCTGCTCTGGAGATTGTGAAAGTTCATGCCGCCAAGTCAGTTCAGTCATCGATTTCCGTAAGCCGGGCAGTAATTGACTTCAGGCTGCTTCTGACCCATTTTCTACAAAGACAGGACGTAAGGGGAGTAGAATTCAATGCCACGGGTATGGTCCAGAAGCGTCTCCTCGACATTCGCTCCGTTCGCGACTTTCAGAAGAAATTCGCAGACTACGTCCAAAGCGAGGTCCACAGGAGCTTGACCCCCGGTACGTCCCCTGATCTATGCAGATGACCCTCCTGCACTTTCTCTCACGCGGTGACTCTTCCTACTTTACTGTTTGGCAGAGAACGACAACTTCTCCCGTCACTCTGAGTCTCCACAACTCTCGAGCACCGCTGTCGCGGAAGTTGAATGCATCCCAGGCCCACCCCACCGCCTGGGCTTCGATTCCAAGTTGCCCCCACCGATTCAGGCATTGGTACATGCACCAATCAGGAAAGCGCTGGGAGCCATCACGAACGGGAGGGAAGGGGGGAATCTGTCGCCGCTTCCTAAAGCGAAACAGGTGAGTGGACGAGACACTTCTATGGTCATATCGGCGTTGATTGGTCCGACGTCTCGTCATTAGTCCTGGCGTTCGAAAGAAAGGAAACGGCCGCTAGTGTCAGCTCAGGGGGTCCGGGGTCACTATGTGCCACCCGCGAAACGAGCTCGCCGGGCCCATACTGACGAAGTCGTTGATGACAGCTACGCTGCTGTGATGCATAGCAGAAGTAGAGCATAGAGGAGAATCGCATCCTATTATCCCATACATGACATTCATGTTTGTACCATCCGCCGTTATTGTACCACCACAGCCCAATGGGCTTGTACCAGACTCAGTTTCGAACATCGAGCGACTAAGTGTTTTCCCGCATCGTCGGGCTGCAGGGACTCGTCCTTCCGATCTCCAGGCCATGATTGTTCCTGCCTTCGGTCTTTGAAACTTCAGGTCTTCGAGAGTCGAGGCTGCCGGTTCTCGAAACTATCGGCGTATCCCCGTCTTGTCGAGCCTTCGGGCCGCAAGGTGAGTCTTCGTGTCTTCTACTATATGCCTTCGATCTTCCTGAGCGAGAGCTTCTGTGTTTGGTGGATCCTAGCTGTTAACTGTCTCTAAACGTGGAGGAAGGTGGCGGATGGAGCGAGAAGCGTACAAGACTAGTTGTATCCATCAGCAGTAATGATAGGTCGACTACAAGAGAACTTCTATAACTAAGGCATTGTTGATCCCTAAACGACAACAGACCCATAGACACTCATGCACGGGCAGGCAGTTGGACGGATGGTAGAATGAGTCATCGATCTGAAGAAGGGATGATTAGATGAGCGGGAGAATAAGTGAATGAATGGAGTAGACCACAACAACGAGCCGTTAGCTACGGAACCGGCACTGAAAACTGAGACAAACAACGCACCATCTCGGGGCGATAGGTACATCGCCGACGTCTGTTGGCTTCCCTCGACGGTCAAAAGATCGGAGGTACTAGTCCCCTGGGCCACGGAGAGGCCGACGCCATACCAGGGGAGGATGCACACCAGAAGGGCCGATGCGCAGACACATTCCCCCAGCAAGCAACCCCGTAGAGGCGCAAGCCAGAAGGGTCTACACAGCGACACATTCCCCCGGGTGCAGAGCCTATTCAGAACAGCAGGAAGATAAGGCAGGGTGAGGCAGGGGAGAGGATTGTTGTGCTGGAGTGGTGGGGGGCATTTTGTCCAGAGATGGCGGGCCTTTTATAGTCTTGCAGGGTTCGAATGAAGTCGTCAGGTTGAACGACGGCAGTCTGAGGCGAACTGAGGCGAACTGAGTATTTCCTGGATTCACCGGTGATGCCGGAGGCGGAGGTTTGTATGTGAGGTTAGTACGTGGCGAAACCACCAGGTGGGGCGGATGGGCGAGACACGACGCGAGTCAGAAGGAAGCAAACGTGTCGCGTCGCGTCCGCTAGCCGCCACAGACGCGTCGACGCGTCTCGATCGTGACTGCTCGTCACCGAAGCCCGTGCTACGATACTCAGACCCATTATCCTATAGCTACCTCACACTAATGGTGGCAGGGATCCACACTCGGATAGCCTGAATCGGACACTTAGTATGTTTATTGCTTACTCTGACTCTACAAGTATATCCAGACCAGCTGATGTCGAAATGCACCGATAAAACGTGGACCAAGGCCGTCTCTTCGAGCGAATTAGTCGTATGGAAGCCCAACTGCAGTTTCAACATGATCATCAGCAGCCATCAGATCCATGCTCGATCTAGATGCAAAGACTTACTATCCTCTTCAAGGTCCTTTTCCACCGACTTCTCCGATTCTCTTTCGGGCGGGCAAACGCCACCGTGCAACGCTTTGACTTCTTCTAGATCCAACCACAGCCTCAGAGACCCGTCTTTCAGACTGAAATCCCACAAATCAGCACACAGTCTTCATACTACGCACAGATGGTAGGATGTATAAGAATGGCGGTTGTAAATTGAACCTTACCATTCCCTCATAGTATGCATCGCCTCGACTATGAGATCTTTGAAGGTACGAAACATCCAACAAAGAATGGCATCCGGACCTTGCTTATTGAAGACGTGTCCGATGGCGGCTTTGAGAATGTCGTGCGCTGCGGCAATGTCGTGGCGGCGTGAACCAGTAGGGTCCATCTTGTACAGAAGCTCGGCGAGGACTTCTTTGGAGAGGAGGGCTTTGCGGAAGATCTACAGTATCACAAAAACGAGACGAAACGAAACGAAATATCACATAGTACACAATCAGAACGAGAAACACATCATCATGGGACGGACGTACGTTTATGAGCTTAGCTGAGCGAGGAAAACAGCCTTGCAGTGCGACCGTCATACAAAAGGTCAGCGCGTCGCCACCGATGAGCACGTCGCGCTTGTGCGAGAAATCTTCGGGGTGAGCGGTGAGGGCGCTCCATATGCGAGAGGATTTGATAGGACATTCGACTTTGAAATCCGGTACCCGGATGGCGTTGACGATGGGCTCAACTAGGGTTTGCTGAACTGATATATATTTTGAGGGGTCGTCGCTGGACTTCAAGGACATGTTATTACTGGTAAATGGGCTCTCGTGTTAAGGGTATGAAAGTGGAAAGGTTGGATATGGCGTCCGGCGCGCACAACGAGGTAGATAGTGGTCTGTGAACAAAAATGGGAAGATTGGAGGGAGTCGGCAGTGGCATTGAGTTTTGAATGGTCTGTTCGATCAAATGCCGGACGACCCCTGCCAGTGGTGTACATTCTCAATCAAGTCAGTCAAGCACTGAATTGGCGAGAAATCCCAGTTGATAATCAACTAGTATAATGTAGTCATTATATCGGGATCTGAGAAACCGGCCACAGTGCGAAGCCATAGTAGAAGGAGTAGTTGTATCCAAGCGGCGAGCAACACGAACCCAAGTCAGTCTTCACTTGCTCGTCCCATGAAGCCCAGAGATCTCGGTGTATTTTGCTTCAAACTAGAGACATGTCTTAGATTCAGATACATAGTTGACAAGAAGGCAAGGCTACCATTGTAATACGTATAGAGATGCTGGCTAGAGACAACATGCAAACAAAGACGTGTGGCAAAAAGACGAACCAGCTTTGTTTGAACAAGTATCTCTTTCCCACGGCACTTTGTGAGGGTCGCCCCTCTCATGCTCCTTTGCTTTTCCCGACGTCAACTCAGCCGCTGCATCTCCCTCCCCCGCACACGTCCATACCCATCCAGCTTTGATTTTCGGCATATTTCGTACTTTAGTGCGAACTGTCCGCAAATAATGGACCCAAACCAGTCTACTGTGCCTTCGAAGAGGCCTGTAGAGACTGAGACGTGCAGTACCGACCCGACTCCTGAGCCGAAACGATCCAGAGCAGACTCTGAAACTCATACTCCCTTGTCCGACGCTCAGCCTCAGCAAGAAACAGCTCTAGATACTTCGCAGGACCTAGATATACCTGCTTCATCCTCTGCACCCCTGGACAATTCAGATGCCTCTGCAAGTATCCCACCACAGCTGGACTCTGACGCCACACCAGTCGTACCACAATCCTCCACAGATCCCGATGCACCCAAGAGCAAGGATGGCAACAAGGATAAGAAGCGTAATGATTCTGGGAATCAAGGTCAAGGAAAGGGTAGTGGAAAGTCGGATAAGAAGAAGGACAAAAAATCGGGCAAGGACCCTGCGAGTCACGGCTGGAGTCGGAGGGGAACAAGGAAAGAGGGTGAGGCGAGACCGGAGGGAGAGGAGAAGGCTCCGAGGCTGCCGAAGAGACAGTGTGCATTGTTGATTGGATTTTGTGGAACAGGTTGTAATGGGATGCAGATGTACGTCCTCGCGTTTCTCTACGCGTTCTGGTTGTTCGGCGTGTTTTGTATGTTTAGGAAGCTGATCTATGATATATCTTCCTTGGATTTGTACAGTCAACCCAACGTACGAACCATTGAAGGCGTGCTATTTGACGCGCTCGTACGCGCAGGTGCGGTGTCCAAAGACAATGCAGACGATCCTGTCAAAGTAGGCCACGTCCTTATATCGATATACTAGACCTGGTCTTCTCATACCTCCCCGTACCAAACCATCACAGGTCAATCTAGGTCGTGCAGCACGCACTGACGCAGGGGTACACGCTGCCGGAAATGTCGTCTCCATTAAAATCATCACCCAAATACCCGGCGTCCCAGATGTCGTCGCCAAAGTCAATGAGCTCTTACCTCCAGAAATCCGTCTATGGGGCTACGTGCGCGTACAGAACTCCTTCAACGCCAGACTGTGAGCATACCCAATCGCTATGCGTTCATTCGTGGACCCGGAACAAATTGTTGATACGGTCGCTGACTTGTTGATACGTATGTGCGGGCGGGGTGAATGTGTATAGGTCGTGCGATAGCCGGAAGTATACCTACTTCTTTCCTTCATATCTCCTCATACCTCCCAAGCCCGGCTCCGGACTCCACAAAACACTATCCGCGCAAGCTTCTTCCCCTTCAACTTCTCCAACACCGACCTCATTATTTGCACATCCATTCTGGTCAGAACAGTCTTCGGATGAAGGCAACCCGTCGATAAAGGATGAGAAGGAGCAGGACCTGAAGCGGAAGAGGACATGGCGAGTAGGCGCAGATATGATGGAGAAATTGAGAGAGACCGCGAGGAAGTTCGAGGCCACGCATAATTTCCACAATTTCACGGTTGGAAGGGAATTTGGGGATAGGAGCACGCAGAGGCATATGAAGAAAATCGAGGTATGTATACCTGCCACCTCCTGTCCTTCTTCTTGGTGTGGTGGATCGCCCAGGACTAAATGATGCTAATGGGTTGATTGGCGGTATGCAATCGAAGATCGCGGATCCTGCGGTGTACGGCGAGACGGAGTGGGTTAGCGTTATGTTCCACGGTCAGAGTTTCATGCTCCACCAGGTTCGTTCTTCCATTGCCATCTGGGAGACAACGAACAGGGTCATGCGATGGCTGATGATCCCTTCGAAATGTAGATTGTAGGTCTAGGAAATCCACCGTCAACTACGTCGCGAGAAAGCGCTATGCTGATTCGAATCTTCTGTATCGGTGATGGCCGCCATGTTGTAGCGTAAGATGATGGCTGCTCTGGTCTTGTCGGTGCGCACAGGCACTCCAGCGCACGTCATTGACGAGGTATGTGCCCATTTACCGCCTGGAATATCACCAGCTTCACATTTGCCTTCGCTTTGTGCTGATCACATCCTCGTCCCTTCCACCTAAACACAGCTCTATGGGCCCCGCGACGTATTCATCCCAAAAATGCCCTCGCTCGGCCTTCTGCTCGAACACCCCATCTTTGACTCGTACAACCGCAAGATCACCGCAATCAACGCGAACCTTGACCCCTCCCACGCAGAGTATCGTCCACCAATCGATTTCGAAGCACATAAGGAGGCGATCGATGCGTTTAAGCAAAAACATGTATATGAGCGGATGAGGGACATCGAGGATCGTGGCGGGGTGTATGGCTCTTTCAGTCTGACTATGCTTCGCTGATGAACTGACGTCACTTATTTCTGTTACACCATAGATTCGATGCCTGGATCCGTGCCATTGACTCGTATGGCGGGAACGATCTCTCGTACTTGAATCCCAAGGGAACTATCCCCTCGAGCGCGGTCATCAAGAAGAACGAGAGGCGGGCAAATCCTTTCAGGGAGCGGAAGAAGTTCGATACGACGGATTATGCGGAGAAGGGGAAGATCGAGATGGAGGTGGAGGATGCGGAGGGGCAGGACGAGGAGGTGGAAGAGGTGTTTGATAAGAAGAAGTTGATGGATATGGAGGGTTGATATGAAGGTTTTGAGTGGTGGGGTAGGATGGAGGCGTGGGCGCTGATGTGTCGTATATCGTACGTAGTTTGGATTATAGCAGACTGTATGACGATGGCGTGTTGACGGTTTCGCTTGATGTATGCATGTTGTATGTGTAATGTCATGATCGCTGCTCACCACTCAGAGCATCCTAGTTCCTGAAAAGCCGTAGTATTACATACAAAGAAAGTTGAGACAAAAATCGGACGCCACAAAAACACCGATTGACGCTGCGCTATGACTGGAACTTGCGCATCGTCTGAATCTCGTCCAGTAAGGACTGCAGACGGTCATCGTCGAGTTCGACAAGACTGTAGGACACAGAAATCGTTTGTTCTGGCTCGAACACTATGACTCGTAAGGACGAAGAGACGTACCTTGGAATAATACTCTTCGCCTCTTCCGCATCGGCAGGACATAGGTTGGCGATTTGAGCGGTCTCGAACTGAGTCAACTTCGGTTCTCTTCGCAGTGTCCTATTGAGAAAATGAAATGGAGTTGGAGGCGTGATGTTGCGAGCATAGACGTGGCTAGTATGACATGCATGAGACGTACTCTCGGACGGCAGAAGCAGAGTCTGTAGTATTGAACTTGGTAAAGTTCCTGACGTAGTCCAGGGTCTTGTTGTACACGCTAAAGTGGATTGAGTCCTGAATGAAGATTATAAAAGCTTAAAGATTTCCTCACGCAGTATCTGGCGCATCCTTGTCCCTGTTCTCCAGCAGATACTTGACCTCTGAGATCAAGAGGCAGCCCGCGTTGTTGAATTCTGCACGACACAGCGAGCGAAGTATTGGAAAGCTATACCGTCTTCAAAGCCATAACGACGCACCTGCTCCAAGCTTTAGCTGCGATGCGTCCTCCTCCTCAGCTTGTGTCCTGCGGTGTAGACGGACTCCAGACATGATAGCAGTGGATGGCGTTAGCGTTGACGTTGAAGCCAGAAAGGGATCGTCTGCCAAGAGCTTGCGAAAATAACAGAGACAAACAAGTGATATTGAAATGAACGGTAGAGATAAGATAAGATCGCATTCCTTCGCCCCTGTTGAACGTTGAAGGATATTCCAGTAAAATGTTTACGACAATCCCCAGCTCTGACATTTGACGAGAAATACGTCTGAATGATGCTTCTCTACCCTCGCTATGACGCACAGGATCTATTTTAGCTATTAATGAGACAATCAAGCAACACTTGACTTGCAGAAGACTTACACGATGACCCTCACGGGACTCCGCCGAATCCATAGTCAGAAGCGGTATGACGGGATAGGTGGGTACCTTTTCCAAGGACAAATAGTCAGCATCCCAAGGTCCGTCTTATAAAAGAACAAGAAGACTCTTGTTCTCTCCCAACACCCACCCCTAAGACCGTCCGTACACCTGTCGCGCACACTTAGTCCAACAATGTCGGCCCCTGAAAAGAAGATGACATACGGTACGGCTATCACTTTAGATCTGGACGCACGGCAGCCTGACAATTGAACGGCAATGTTGCAGTCCGCCTGGGCAAATCTGGCCTGAAGGTGTCTAAAATCATTCTGGGGACGATGCAGTATGGCCACCCGGACTGGCAGAACTGGGTACTGGGAGAAGAGGAGGGAATGAAACACATCAAAGCAGCGTGCGTACCTGTTCTCCCCAGTCGACTTTCAGGGCTATTCCACTAACAAGTACTCGCATACTATGTGCAGATATGACGCTGGTGTTCAGACATTCGATACTGCGAACGTGGGTCGCTTATCACTCCATCCATGTACTGAATCCATGTTTATCGCTGCTCTTCCTCCTAGACATACTCAAACGGAAAATCGGAGGAGATCCTCGGAAAGGCCATCAAGAAATATAATTTACCGCGCGAGGAGATCGTTGTGATGACCAAGGTCTGCACTAGATTGTCTATAAGAACGAGCAAAACTGATACAACAATTTGGACCCAGCTTTACATGCTAGTAGGCCGCACCCCTAGCGAGAGCATGGTCAGGGTTCCTAACTTCGAGCAAGCCGGATACGTCAATCAAACTGGACTCAGCCGCAAGGTATGGCTCCTTCAAACTCTATCTTCGCTGTGAACTCCGATGCCGTACGACCGTCGGCGTTCATGAACTCACTGAGCACCTTATGCACAGAACATATTTGATTCTATCAAGGCCAGTCTCAAGCGGCTTCAGCTTGATTATGTCGATTTGCTACAATGTATGTGTGGCGCACTTGGTTCCTCTGCACGTCATACTCAGAGATTGTTATTGATAGGCCACAGGTTTGACTACAACACTCCCATCGAGGAGACCGTAAGTGTCTATGGCAGTTTGCGAGCTCTAGCTTCCAGTCTCATCAACACTTTGGTGTCTAGATGCAAGCTCTTCACGACGTCGTGCAAGCCGGTTATGTTCGCTACATCGGCATGAGCTCCTGCTATGCATACCAATGTACGTCTCTTACACTCTCGATCCTACGAAAGAGAACAGTCTCTTCTTACCGCGCACTCTCCGCTTGAACGAAACAGTCCACGCCATGCAGAGTAAGCCTCAACATATCGTCGTTCAAATGTTGTTCCACCACTAAAGTGTCAACCCCTGTCAGACTACGCAATCAGCCACAACCTCACTCCCTTCATCAGCATGCAGAACCACTACAGTCTTCTCTACCGCGAGGAGGAACGCGAGATGATGCCCACTCTGAAGGTGGCACTTCCATCTCAGATTCTCTGGTTGCTTGTACTGAGGTGGCATTGTTTGATCCACTACTTCATTAGTTGTTCGGCGTCGGCTCAATTCCATGGTCCCCACTTGCCCGTGGACTCCTCACCCGACCTCTCAGCGCCAAGACTGACCGCTCCACTACTGATCCGTACGTTGAAACATTCCGTCTCTTCTCCAACATACAGAAAGTTGACTGATTGTCTCTACTTCAGGTTCCTCCAGGACTACTCAAAGACAGGTGGACCGGAGATCATCGAACGGTCAGTCTTTAGATTTCGTTGCATCCACTATTGCTTTGGCTAAAGTTTCGTTCCGTAGTGTGGAAGAGCTAGCGAAGAAGAAAGGTGTCAGCATGGCCCAGATCGCCCTTGCGTGGTGTTCAGGCAAATATGGTGCGATATTCATTGATTGCTCCTCGAATTGCATACATGACTCACACTTGACTGAACGAACTTCGTGTTCATAGAGGTTACTGCACCGATTGTTGGTACTACGAGTATCGAGAACCTCATGGACCTCATCAGTGCGCTCTCCCCTTTCTATCCGCGTGTGTGCTTGGTCTACAGATCTGATCGTGCATTCGTACGCTCTCCACTTAGATGGGGTGGATGTGACACTGACAGAAGATGAGGTCAAATATCTGGAAGAACCATACAAGCCCCAAGCCATCCGAGGCCACATGTAATTGTGCACCAAGTTCGCTAAAGACGCCATCACGGCGTTTATTTGGACTGGAGAGACGGGGTGAAGAGGTTGAAGAAAGAAGTAGCTGCAATCGCTCGTGTACTACCATGCAATCGGTTTGTTTGGATGTATGTTCTCAGCTGTGTGTAAAATTACGCGACTACATTTCTCTGTCTCAGTCAGTTAAACTGTTTGTCCGCGAATCACATGGACTTCCATATCAATGTAGTAGTCGCGATCGAGACGTGTCGAAGCGACTCGACTTACAACCATCCGGCCCCTCGTGTCTCACCCGTCCGCCTCGTCCTCTGGTTTCGCCGGATACCGACCTCACGTACAGACTGCCTTCGACCAGGATATCATTACATCTCAGACTGCCGTCCTTCAGTTCAGGACAAACCTATAAAAGGCCCGCCATTTCTGGCCTAAGTTCACACCAGCACCCCTCTCTCGACACCCCTCTCCCTCATCCCCCCCTCTTCTCATCTACTCTTCTTATCTAGCTTGCTGTCCTTAATAGGCTCTGCACCCGGAGGAATGTGTCGATACGTGTACCCTTCTAGCTTGCGCCTCGACCGGGGTCTTGCTGGGGGAATGTGTCTGCGTATCGGCCCTTCCGGTGTGCATCCTCCCCTGGTATGGCGTCGGCCTCTCCGTGGCCCAGGGGACTAGTACCTCCGCTCTTCGGATCGTCGAGGGAAGCTAACAGACGCCAGTTACTTATGTTCTTTTGGTGAGATGGTGCGTTCTTTCGTTTATTCTCAGAAGGCTCTGGATTCACATCCAATCCTTCATACCACTTTCTCACTCGCACCCATCTACTTAGCCACCACTTCTGCGATCTCTCAGGCACACGCTATACCACCCATCTACCCACTCAACTATCCGGTCATAGACTCCCTCTTTCTCCCGTTCTGGCGTCGGCTTTCGGGCACAGAACACCATCCCTCTGTGTCTATAAGACGTTAGCGAGGCCCTGATGTGACCGGATAGAACGTTCTGTTCTCGTCCTTCTTCGCATTTGTTGACATTCTATCGAGCACCTCATTCTTGTTCTTGGGTCAAGAGAATACAAGGCCAACGGCTAAGAGTATAAAGAGCGAAGGGATGAAGGACGTACAGGCGAAAAGAATGGCACTTCTGAAGGGCGAAGACTGACAATGTAAGGACAGAGTACGTGACCGTGCGAAGGGCGAAAACATGGAGAACCGACGATCAGAACTTCTGAAGGTGCGACTAAAGCTCAAAGCATCTCAGATAAGTGGACGCAGTTGGGCCACCGTTGGAAAAGGGTGGTCCAGTCGCGAGCCTGATGATCGGACAAGTATTTCCTTCCAACAAGTTGCTTGCACATCCGGTGTGAAGCAGATGCATACAAGGACGCCCGGTGGAGTCATTCTCCAGAACACGCCTTGAGAGTCGCAGAGTATCAGTGGTGTCTGGCAGTGTACGTATAGTCCTAGCACCAAAGTAAGCAGAGTTACTGCAATATTTTCCCAGCATTCCGACGGCGGAACATTGAGTCAGACCCCTGCAAGCGCCAACAATCGACGCCAAATCGCTTCCATCGGTGATAAATCACGCACAGAGCCTGTCCGA
This sequence comes from Stereum hirsutum FP-91666 SS1, assembly GCF_000264905.1. Classification (NCBI taxonomy): domain Eukaryota; kingdom Fungi; phylum Basidiomycota; class Agaricomycetes; order Russulales; family Stereaceae; genus Stereum; species Stereum hirsutum. The sequence continues at coordinate 1,516,718 of NW_006763137.1, read as the reverse complement.
GACGGACATAACGAGAAAACTTGCGTGACAAAGTCGGCGATACAGAGGTCTCATTATCAATGTCAGCTGCAGCGCAACTCCCGGCAGCCGCGATCCAGCCCGAGCATAGGCAGAAAGGTTCTTCCGCCAAACAAGTATTTGTCGCAAACCTAGCCTCGGTCCCTATGCTGAATACTGCGTCGGGACTTCGACTCCAATGCATCCGTCCATATAAAAGGAGCGCGAACGGTTTCTTCAGACCTCACCGAGTGTCCTCAATAGCTCTACAGCTCTCCTCACAATAGCATCATCACCGTCCCTCCCCTCGAATACCACCATCCCAACAATGTCAGCCCGCTGGCCCTCCGAGGATGTTGATCCCGCTCCTCTTGGTCAACCCCTCCATTTCACCTTCTCAGGCCGTACCGCTCCCAACCGTTTCCTAAAATCTGCCATGACCGAACGTCTCTCCTCCTTCCACCCCACCGACCTACCCGCTCGCGGAGTCCCGTCTTCCAACTACGTCAACCTCTACCGACGATGGGGCGAAGGTCAAATCGGTCTCATGCTCTCTGGCAATATTCAGATCGAGTACGACCATCTCGAGGCGGCGGGGAACGCCATTATAACCAAGAACGAGAAGTTTGAGGGCGAGAGGTTCGAGAGGTTTAAGGAGGCGGCGAGCGAGGGGAAGAAGCATGGGAGTTTGTTCGTGGGGCAGGTTAGCCATCCTGGACGACAAGTCCCTGATACGGTCCAGGAACATCCCATCTCTGCGAGCGACATTCAGCTGCATGGTATGTTCCTGTTTCTTCCCATCCCTACGACGCGCCTTACTGACCCACTTCATGTATAGGCAGTGTTATCGGCTTGACATTCGCGAAGCCGCGTGCCGCCACACTCGAGGACATACAGAACATCGTGAACGGATTCGCCCATGCTGCCCTCTATCTCGAAAAGGCCGGCTTCGACGGTATCCAGCTGCACGGCGCCCACGGCTACCTCATCGCCCAATTCCTCGCGCAGACCACCAACAAACGGACAGACCAGTACGGCGGCTCGCTCACCAACCGTACTCGCATCATCGTCGAGATCGCCCAAGCCATCCGTAAAGCCACCTCCCCATCCTTCATCCTCGGCATCAAGCTCAACAGCCAGGAGTTCCAGGAGGGCGGGCTGCAGGTGGAGGAGGCGAAGGAGGTGTGCAGGATCTTGGAGGAGAACACGTTCGACTTCGTGGAGCTGTCGGGAGGAACGTACGAGGCTTTGGGATGGACGTATAAGCGGGAGAGTACGAGGAAGAGGGAGGCGTTCTTCATCGAGTTCGCGGAAAAGATCGTGCCGGCATTATCCAAGACGAGGGTCTACGTCACGGGTGGATTCAAGACTGCTTGGGCGATGGTCAAGGCGTTGGAAACTGTCGATGCTGTCGGCCTGGCGCGTACGTTGTGCCAGGAGCCGCGTCTGTGTAGGGATATCTTGTCGGGGAAGGTGAAGGGTGCGATCCAGCAGAGGTTCGACATTAACGATATCGGGGCGTCGAATCTGGGGGCGGGAGCGTTGTTGAGGCATATCAGTAAGGACTACGAGCCCGTGGATCTGAGCTCTGAGGAGGAGATGGCAGCTTTCCAGAAGGATGTGACGGCATGGCAGAAGGCGCAGGGTGGGCAGGTGGAAGGTGGCGCGTCGCTCCGTGGACGCAAAGACGGTGCGATATATTGGTTCCCGGACTTGTCTGCCGCCACGCCTTATGTTGAGGCGTAGTCCGGGCCTTCTGTTGGAACGCTAATGGCGTCGTAGTGTAGCGATTGTCTACGTAGCATTTTTTGAGCATAATGAACGCGTAGAGGGAAGCAAGCTTACCTTAAGCTACTTCGCTCGTATAGACGCTTTGGGAGAATTCGGAAGGTTCGTATCTGGAATTATGAAAAAGTCAGTAGCAACCAGACGTTCGAAACTCCTACCGTTCACAGCGGGGGGAACCGCCAAGTGAGCTGCGGGACGCCAGCACAATGTGGCGAAATTAACGAAACCAAACCACAAGTCCATCAAGATCATGCTTGACGGGATCCAGAATGTGAAACGAGGCCGAAGAAAATCGTCAAAAAGACGGTCCCAAAGGACACGTAACATTATGACGGCGAACCATACCCACGAATGATATCCGTAAGTAAAGAGAAGGAAGAAGGGTGTCGAAGTGCCCCGGAGGGCTGATGTGAATGGCGTGACATGCGTTGAGGCAATGATATATTCCGTGGGTGAATAGAAGAGGTGTAAGGCGGGCGGGCGGAGGGAAGGGGATAACGTGTAGATTATGGGAAAAGACAGATGCATGAGAGGCTAGGTACGTGAGGGAAGGGGCGCAGAGAAGGGAAGGGGGATGGGATGAATAATGTGAATATGCAGTTGGATGCAAAGGGAGGAGATGCAGTTGATGCAGAGATGGATGCAGCGAGTGAGTACATATATATTAGATGGTAGACCGGAGCACTAAGCAAAAGGGATGCAAGAGGTTGGGTCCAAGGGCCCGGGTAATGTGATGAGACATTGAATGAGTACGGTAGATGCGGTTGAGCGATTGATGTAGAGTGCGACAGATGGATGAATATAGAACAACGGGGGTTGAACCCGATATGCAACAGGATAGCAGAGCAGGTGCGCAAAAAATACATTTTGGGAGAGAAAGCAAAATAAAAGAAAGGGGAGCGAGCACAAGGAGGAGCACAGGGGATGGTAAAAAAGAATGAATAAAGAGGTAGAAGTAGAATGCGTGACGTTTCGAAGAGTCGATTAGTTTGCGGCATGCCCGTTGGTCGTGCCGTTAACAGTCGGGTGAGACGGTGCAGCGGCGAATTCGGCTCCAGCCCTGAAGAAAGGCTCAAAAATGGCGTCCGGGGTCATGAAGTTGTTGTGAACGACGTTGACGAGTAGGAACTTGTTCATCATGTCGGAGATCAACTTGCGAGAGGGAGAATCGGCCTCGTAGAGCTTAGCCCACTGGTGGCCAAGCTCGTATGCCTCGTCCTGCGATAGTTTTCACCTTAGTGTCATCGTATTAGTCGACTTTCATGTTGGCTTACCTTCCATGCCATGAAACTGATTGCTTCTACGACGGTAGGTTGAACGATCTCCTTTCCAGGGAAGACACCCCAGGTGACGGCATTAGGACCCTGGGTAGTCGTGTTCGTCCTCAAGTCTCCATGCTTGTTGATAACATGATATGTGATGCTGGAGTCCTTCTCGAGATGGGGCACAAGAACGGCGAGGAGTTCGGGAGACACGAAGAATTCAAGGTATGCCTGACACCAGCGATTCGATCAATACGGCTGTTTTACATAGATAAGAGAAGAGTCCGATGAAGTTCCTCAAGGAGAAGATCGACGCGGGCGTGAACTTCATTTTTACGCAGATGTTCTATGACGTCGACATGTTCATCGAGTGGGTCAAGGAGGTCCGCGCGGCGGGGATCACTATCCCCATCGTCCCGGGAATTAACCCGATCCAGACGTGGAACGGGTTCCACAGGGCGACGAGTCTCGCGAAGACGAAAATCCCACAGTCGTACCTCGATGCGCTCGAGCCATACAAGAATGATGACGAGAAGGTCAGGGAGATCGGGACTAAGTTGGTCGCAGAGCTCTGTAAGAGGATCTTGCAGGCGGATGTGGGAATTCGCGGCCTCCATTTCTACACCATGAACCTCGAAAGGGGGACGAAGATGCTGCTTGAGGAACTGAACTTCGTTCCGAGGGTGGAGACGATCAAGCCTCTGCCTTGGCGGCAGGTCAGTTCCGTTATTCTGTCATGTGGCGTACTTCTTTGGAGACTGACGCCACACTCGTGCTAGTCTCTCACTCCCACACGGCGACAAGAAAGCATTCGTCCTATCTTTTGGGCCAACCGGACAAAGTCCTACCTCTCCCGTACCGAGAACTGGGACGAGTACCCCAACGGTCGTTTCGGTGATTCTCGCAGTCCCGCTTACGGTGAACTTGACGGTTACGGCGTATGGATCAAGCAAACGGTAAGTAGCGGCGCACTCTTTTTTCGAGAAGTGACCTGAAATCTGACGGCGGAATGTAGAAAGAGGATGCTCTCAAGCTGTGGGGCCACCCGGAAACCCCCGCAGACATCGCCCAACTCTTCTCTAAATTCTGTAAGAACGAATTGTCCGCCCTTCCGTGGTCTGACCAGGGACTCTTGACGGAGACGTCCGCCATCGCTGGCCAACTTGCGAAGATGAATGAGCTCGGTTTCTTGACCATTAACTCTCAACCCGCCGTTAACGGGGCGAGCAGTGACGATAAGGTCTTTGGATGGGGTCCTCGTAATGGTTACGTTTACCAGAAGGTGTTCACGAGCACGTTCTTCGGGTGGCAGGAGCTGGTTCTGTGGGAAACCTGCGACGGCAATGTCGAAGTAGTCGCCGTACTCTTTACGGATGTGGCGGACGAGGTCGATACCATGGGCGAAGCCACCGTCGACAGCCTCCCATTCATCCTTTCCTTGTGGTGGGTCACCGCGAAGTGCAAGGACGTTGCGGCAGCCGAAATGTTTCGCATCCTGGAAGAAGTAGGCGTGGGGAACTTCAGTCGGGTAGTCACGAGACGGGAATGGGAAAGGGAAAAGAAAGCAGGACGTACCCGGAGAGCAATGTCGACCTTTTCCCTCGGCATGTTCGTGCAAGTGAGATGCATGCATGTCTCGATACCGATCAAGCTTTGGCATGTCTTCACCAGCTCGGAGGTGAGGTCAGACGTCCGTCCACCCGCGTTCCTGCACTTCCATTCGTTTCACAAGTCTCACGGGCAGAAATCAATGAGAGAAACACACCAAGTGATATCGATGAACTCCGGGCCTAGCTGGCGCATGCGCTCTATCCGGTCTAGGAGGTTTTGCAAGCCCTGGATTCACAGGCATTTAGCGGTCATGAAAGGTCATGGACACGAAGAAAAGCACACACCTGGGCAGTTCGTGGCGGGAAGTACTCAAAGGACCACCAGACCTTATCCTCCTTCGCAGCCTGCTCAATCTTTTGACTGATTTTCATGTTCGTTAAACAAAGAAGCCGTCAGGAGTTTCTCAAGAAGACGTCTGTCCAATAAAGGAGAGTGTATAAAAGTCAGAGCGTCCGAAGCCAGTCCCAAATCACAACTAGACAGAAAAGACGGCAAGACGAGAGCACACGAGAGCAGACGTGGAAACGGGGGGGAAGAAAGAGGGCAGAGGGAAGGGAAACGAGGAACGAGACGAGGGGGAACGCCGCACGGAGTGGCACGACCCAATTTACCTCGCCCACGTGCTCTGCACCCACAACTTGGCTCTGTACGTTCTGCCAAGCAACTCCATTTCAAAGAGCCACAATCAACAAAGACCGCTTCATCATTTTATGCGTTCAACCTTGTCTACCGAGGGCCATCAAACGGCCAAGTTGTGTATGGTAACTTTCTCGTTGGGTTTCTGAAATAAAATATGACTTGCAGGGGATGGAGTGCCAAGTTAAAACCCCATCAACGGCAATCGATATCATCGGAACCCGCCTCTCAGGAGCCCTGTGGCGCCACCCTGAGACTTACATGCACCTCGCCATATACCCAAAGACATTCTATCAGACCATATTTGCTCGAATTACACAAAGGAAACCAAGCAAAAATAATCCTCTCATAGATAAACAAGCAAGCATCCTCTGTTTCTGAATCATCGTCCAAACACCGGAGAGCCATATCATGATGCACGACGCAGCTATGTATTGTATGCACGCGAACTCTACTAGTAGTCGATTGATTTGAACGGAGCGAGGGACACGACATGACACGACAATGTAGCATCAGCAGACTAGTAACGAGATGAAAGACGAAGATGTGAACGGGAATGGAATCGGAAATCAATCAAGTTCAACGGGACATTGAGAGTTCGTAGGGTCAGTCAGTAAGTATGTAGAGCGGGCGGGCGTATTCAGTGGACGACTCATCAAGGAAGAAATAAAACTCATGAACGTACGTATCATCAACGTCAAGACATGAACGTGAACAGAATTCAACTGAAGGGTATGAGCAACAGGCCACCCGGGACCGCTCACACTACCGAAAAACGAATCAAAGTCGAACGAGCGAACGAGCGAACGAAACGAACGAATGCACGCAATCAATCAACTAATCGAAAAAAGGCTGCACGAAAAGCACATCGCTCGAATTGAAATTATACCGCGCGAAATAGGTGTCTGCAGTAAAAGTGGAAGTGGAAGTGGGAAAACCCGTAACGTACAAACTGACGTCCCACAACAAACTAAGTCGACAGACTGTAAGGAGTTATGTAGAGTTTAGACTCTTAGAGCCGCATCGAGGCTGGTCACGAGCCGCAGCGATCGTATATGCAAGCACCCCACGACGGGCTCAGACAAATATGGACGTAAAACGAGACTTGGGAGTTGAAATGGAAATGAAGCTTGAAGAGACAGAGATGGGAATGGGAATTGGAATGAGTAGCAGTCTTGAGTATGAGTATGAGAAGGGGGAATAGGATGACGCTGGGCCGAGACGGATTGCCATCGAAACACGGGACACGAGACACGAAACACGAAACAAGAAACATGAGAACATCGAAGCCGAGAGAGGGTTGCTGGAAGCCAGGGGAACAAGAAGAAAAAGGTAACAACAGACTATGACTAGCCACGCATTAACCGAGACCGAAACCGAGCCAAGGAAACGAAGAAGGGGAATGAGGATGTGAGACAGAAAGAACAGGAAGAGTATGAAGATGTAAGATGAAGATTGAACAAGGCAGGAATGGCGAATAAATGATCGAAACAGCAGAATGATAAGAAGAATGTGTATGTACTAGCGACAACGAAAACCTGCACGCAAACAAACAAAGAACGCGATCAGCCAACAGCCAAGACCACACAAACCGAGCCACCCGAGCGATAAGCGGCCAAAAAAACGCACCTCGAGTCCAATTATCTCGCGCCATAAACACACCTAAACCTCACTCACACCATGCCCTCCCTCCCTCTCTTCACCACCACCCCATCATTTGCATTAACTCCCCCCACCCCCACCCCAAATACTCCCCCAGAACCCCCTCGCACTCGTCGCCATATCCGCCGCCCTCCCAAGCAACCCATGCTCAGCCTCCCTCTCCCTCTCTCCATGATTCTTCGCACCATTCGGAACCACCCCACCCTTCTCCTTCCCATGCGGACTCGAAAGACTCCTCTCGGCAGGACTAATGGGTGACGTCGCACTCGCGGACGACGAATCGGACGCACTCCGAACAGCAGCAGCCGCCTTCTCGTTCGACGTCGCCGTACTTGGCTGTCCGACGCCCTTCAACATCGGCGGCGGACTCGGTGTTGATTTCGAGCCGGAAGGTTTCGAAGGCGTACTAGGACCAGCGGCACCAGACGTCGAGTTGACTTTCGACGGCGCTGGAGACGACGTTGTCGAAGGCTGAGGTTGACACTTGTCCAAAGAGCTGGAATCCGCGTTGCCATTGGGAGTTGTAGACCCATCCGAAGGATAAACAGGCGTCGTCTTGAACGCCCTAACCGGAGAATTCGCCGGCGTCGGCATCCTCGACCTCGCGTTCTCCTCCTCTTCCATGATCGCCTCCGGGATCGGAATCGGAATATTCATCGCCAACTTCGTGTTCTCCTTTGTGACATGGCCGACCGCGTTTCCGTTGACGCCGGTGGTGTTTGTGTTCGCGTTGGTGTTCGTATGCGTAGGACCGACCGTCGAAGAGCTCGAATTGTTCGAATTCGCTCCCATCCCAGCCTGAGCGCCATACCCAGATCCAGATCCAGCTGCCGAGCCATTCACAGATCCTGCCACCGAACCATTCACCGATCCCGACACAGACCCCGCCACCGACGACCCCGCAATCGACGAACTCGACGGACTCCTCTCCACCGCATCCCTCCAAAGCCCCTCCGAAGCCGCATCCAAACTCGCCGGCGTCCCCCCATTCCCATTCACGCCCACTCCCCCTTGGCCAGGCGGTGAAATACTCTCATTCACCTTCCTCCCGATCCTCCCCCTGACCACGCCCCTCGTCTCCCTCAAACTCCCTCCAACCTCTTTACTCTCCCTCCCGTCCTTATCATACAATTTCGATCCCGACACCGACCCGGAGGAAGACCCCGAAACAGACGAAGGAAGAATCGCCTTTCCATTCGGTGGCGACACGCCCCCCGCCAACGCGATCCCAAGTGGCGAACTAACTCGACTCCCGCTCCTCTCCCTATCCGAGTACGACGAGCTCCGAGTGATAGAGCGGCCCCTTGAGTGGGATTGCGAACTAGGCTCGTCGCGGTCGATGGAGAGGTTGCGGGGTGACGAGGCGGAGGAACGACCACGGGAGAAGGTGGGTGAGGGGAGGAAGGGAGAGGAAGGCGGTGAGAGGAGCGAGGTTTCGATTCCGTAGCCGTGGATGGATTGAGCGGAGGATGAGTTGGTGGTGGAAGAACGGGGGATGGGAACGGGGACGGGTTGGGAGTGTGGTGGGGTGGCGGTGGTGGCGGCGGCGGATGTTGAGGTAGGAGAGACGGGTGAGGATGATGCGGAGGAAGGAATAGGGACCTGAGATGTGGGTGTTAATGGTGGATCGACATCCATCAGATTCTCTTGCTCGCCATGCGAAGGCGTCCTACTCCTCTCCCTCTCCCTTTCCTTAATCCTCTCTTTCTCCTTTTTCCGATCCATAACCGCCTTTTCGTCCAACGCCACCACCGGTTTCGACTCCCTCTCCACCCCGGGCCCAAACCCCGCCTCCACCTCCGCCTGCGCCAAATTTCTCTCCACACTCTCCTTCTTTTTCCTCACCGCGCTCCCGCTCTCCTTCAGCCCACCCACGACCATCACCGCACTCTCCTTCAAGTCGCCCGTGCCCCCGAAATAATCATGCTCGTCCACCTCCTGATGCACCTGCTTCCTCTCCTTCTCCCTCTCCCGCTCACGCTCGATTTCCCTCTCCCTCTCCCTCAACAAATCCCTCTCCATCCTCTTCTTATCCACATCCTCATCGATCCCGTCCTCCTCATCCACATCCATCTCATCCTCCAAACTCGACGAACTCCTCGACCCAATCCCAATCCCAATAGCACTTCCCCCACCACCTCCACCCCCATTACTATTGATTCCACTACCACTACCACCACCGACACCACCCACAACGACCCCAACCCTCGCCCCCTCCCCAAGAATCTTATTCATAATCCCCGCCCCAACCAGCGTCCTCCCCCCATTAATCCCCGGCCCCGTAACCCCACTCGAATACGCATACGGCGAACTCGGCGAATTCGACCCAGAGCTCGTCGCGCTCCCCGCATACTGCGCCGGCGGCGGCATCACCTCCACGCTCGGCACGGGCGAAACCTCCTCTCCCCCTTTATCCGAAGGCGAGCCTGAAGCCGACCTCGAGCCAGGCGCGGACCCCGACCCGGACGCGGAATTCGGCGACGCGTTCCTGTTGTTGGCGTTGGCGTTGTTGGCGTTATTGCCGTTATTGCCGCCGACACTGAATCGAGCTTCGGAGTGGCGATAGACGTCTTCAGGCATGGGTGGACTGCTAGTCGTGCTTCCGTTCCCGTTCGGATTACTCCACGGCGGGACGTACACCAGATTCACCAACGGTATCTGACCCGGCGTACCATCATGGCCATAGCCGTGCCCGCCGTAACCCATCGTCGTCTGATTGCCAACGCCCGTGGTCTTCAGGATCGTAGGCGCGATCGGCGCGATCGTCATATGTTCCTTATCCGACGAGTTCGTCCTCGCGAGGGCGGGGCGGACCATACGTGCGGGATACGAATGCGACATAGCGCTGCCGTTGTTGCCCGGGGAACGGGAAGAGGAGGACGAGCGCGAGCGGGTGGACGAGGTGCGCATCTCGAGGATATCTTCGTCGTCCTCTTCTTCCTCTTCTTCCTCGTCTGAATCCGACCCGGCGTTCCGTCGATCGGAGAAAGAGGTCTCTTCCATGATGTCTTCGTTATACGCCGCTTCTGAATCTTCTTCGTACCTGAACGACGACGAGCGGAATCCCCCGCGAGGAGAAGGAAGGGAAAATCAATGAGCGTGCGGACCGAACGTGCAGAAGAGGAAAAGGAACGGACCCCTCGTCGTACGCTTCGTCATAGGCCTTCGGACTGGTCATCCTACGGCCGCCGAAGCTGCTCGACTTGGGTGGCGAATCGATAGCGATGCACTGTTCGACAAACGTATTGAAACTGATATGTTTCTTCTGTCCACCTGCCCTCGCCTGGCCGTTCAAGTCCTGCGAACTCCCTCCCGTCGTCTCCCTGGCTGAATCACTCGAGCCAGAGCGCTCGACGACGATTGGAGGGTTATTCCTCTGGTCGACAGAAGCATCGTACAATTCGGTCGTGTTTGCGCTCGGCGACTGTTGCGCTATGATACGCGGAGGCGAGTCCTTCCTCAACGGATGATTACGTGCGGCCCATCTTGTGATATTGGTGTCGCTCTTCGTGTGCAGCAGTGGAGGCCGCGGCTCCTCAGAATCGTCTTCGTAATCTTCATCAATAGGCTCGAGCTCGTCGGGACTATCGTCGGGCGTTGCTGCGTTAGGTAGAGCATTGGTGAGAAGTTCACCGATAGACCGATGCTTGAGAATCGGTTTCCGCCCGGGGATGATGCCAACGTGACTTGTGAGTCCTAGACGATCCTCAACAGACTGAACTTTACCGACACTGTCAGGATCTGGTGGAGGTCTTGGGGGAGGAGACCAATCGACGGCAGTGTGTAGGGGTCCGTAGAGCCAAGTGACGTCCGAGTCTTTCAGCCTGCATTGGGAGAAAAAAAAGTTTACAAGGATGAGATCAGTATCAGGATGGAAAAAACGAATAGGCAGTGAGGAGTTGCGATCATAACGGTCGATAGCGCGAGTCTCGTTGTGAAATGTGCACATGCGTAAGCCAAAATAAGCAGACGCCGTAGATGTGTGCGCTAGGGCCACCGTGCACGGAGGTGAGAGAATCGGATACCGGAGAATGGAGATGAGGCCCTTGTTCCGGGCTTGGAGGCAAATGAGCAGTGCTCGCCATGCTTGCTCTGGACCCAGGGATGCATGCAATTTCGACGTTCGAGGAGGACCGAGGGCTGAGGACGACATGCACGGTAGAGGACAGGACCCATGTCACCGGACGGAACTCGACGCGACCGCGCGATACGGCGTCCGAGTCCAATCGGCGCAGCGTGATTTGATAGGCAGCGCCCCAAAAGAACGGAGTGCAGCACATCGAAAGAGATGTGTACGAAGGGAATGGGAGAGTGAAAATAAGGAGATAACACTGACCAGTTCAGAGTCTCCGGGCTAATGGTCTTCAGCTTATTGCGCTGTTTCCACCAAGTGCGCCATGAGGCGTTCTCTAACCTTGCGCCGTTTGCGATCTCGTTCTTCTGGCGGGTCATATTGCGCCAGGAGCGCCAGACGTCCTCTTCACGCCACTCATGGGAGAGGTAGTCGACTTGGCCGCGGGCCTGGGTGGAGAGGGAGGTATCGTCGGGTACGGCATTATGTGATACAGAGACGAGAAGAAGGGGAAGATAGTTGGCCATCGTGCGGCCGGTAGGGTGGGAGTAAGAGTGTCGGTGGATGAAATGAGAAGAAAAGGGGGAAAGGGAGACCGAAAATTGCGGTGTGATATTATCGGAGGGGCGTGAGCAGCGGTGACTATGGTGCTGCGAGCGGCGGCGATGTGCGGAACGGCGACGACGGACTTGAGTGCGTCGTCGGCGACGATGTTGATAACGACGGCGGGGGACTGTGGTTGACGGTGGTGGTGGTGGTGGTTGACGAAGAGGAGGGAGTGAGCACTCATTCGCCGTTTACGGTGGGGCGAGGCTGGCAGGAAAGCTGGTGACAGACCGACGGCGGACCGCACCCGGTTCGGCGCTGGTCGGAACGGCCCAGGAACACCAATCAGGACGGGCGCTGCTCCCGCCACAACGTTCAAGAGCGCCATCCGGGGAATATACTCCGGATCATGCCTGCCTGCTCAGCTTCAAAGCCATCTCGACTTCCCCGCGTTCATCACTCTGCCGCCTGCACAAATACGTTTATCTGACTCGTTCACACTCATCTTTGCTTCAGATACACGACTGCCCACAGCATTCGACCCCCGTACGTATCCCGGTCGCACACTCTCCTCCAGGGTCCCCGTTCGTCGCTCCAACATGCGTCACCGTCATGCTCGACAGTCCGGTCGAGACCATTCCCATGCTCTCTGAACCCTCATCTTCCGAACGGACGAACTACCACCTTTCGCACTCCAAATCTCATCATTCGACCCGTTCCAGACGCGGACTTTCCTCAACATGCCGTGGAGCATCTACTTTCAGCTTCAGGCCATCTTTTCCTCGCCTGTGCTGCCTATTCTAGGTCGAACCTTGTCTCCAACTCGATGATTACGAATTCGTGAACCCAGTATCCTCGACTTACGAGAATTGACATCATGTCCTATCCCTGTTGCCTTTCATTTCCGCCTCGCGACTCTTCTCCTTTCTCATATTCTTGGCTCGTTTCATCTCTCTTCGTGTACCTGCGCGTCTCTTCCAGCGCTGCACTCTTACAAGCCTCTTCTCACGCGCCGCCGGTCAACCTCCTCCTTCGTCTTCCCCCGGTCTTCCATTTCCCTGGTTGAACGGTTGAACGGATTGGTTATCGAACCACGACCAATATCATCATCGTTCGCCAGAAACAGATACGGACGCCCGGAACGACGGTCCATGGTGTACCTTTCGAGCCTCTCCTACCCCTTCGAGCTTTCCGTTGTCTTTTCTTACGGTCGAGCGACGGTAAGTAGGGACGAATGTGCCTCTACTGCATTGAATGCCCGGCTATCAAACTCTGGGTCCATCCTTGGACTATGTATTGCTGCTATCGTCTGAATCTCATCCGGGTCCTTTACGCGTTTACAGTACAAGTACTAACTACCTCCGAACGGTCCTATCTTAAGCTCCTCAGTTCTCGACTTTCGGGCTTCTTCTTTGGCCTCGCACCACCGGCGCATCATACTCGACTATACATGATATAACAACCTTCCTCGACGTTTGCAAATATTGACTATGTATAGACGGACTTATCGGTGACGTCGATACTCCCTGGACCATTAATTATGATAGGATCTCCTGTCAATGTCTCCCAACCAAGCTCCTTTGCGACATCATCATTCCTTTCTTTCTTCCTTGCGATAAATGCACCACTTGCGCTACTGACACTAGAGAGCTCCAGGACGGTATGCGACGGTATGTAGCTATAGTACATGATCGTTTCCGAATTCTAGGAGCTCACGAGCACGCTAACGCACACGTACGAGGGGCACAGAGGCGACATCGGAGACGAGGAGTAACTGCCGGGTGGATCACAGACAGGAGCTCCGGCGGCAAATATCATTCACTGGATGATCCTTCGTTGGCGATGGGTGCTGGTCGTCATCGTTGCAGAATGCACATCGAGGCGTGAATCAATCATCCATCCCGAGATGCCCCTGCTCGCCGACTGTCATGTAAATTACGCAAATAACATGAATATTTGTCGAGGTTAATGGCAGTGAGAACAGGGGCCACGGTCAGACCACCTCACTGAGCCCCTATGTGTACTCGACGCCCGACGCATTCGCGGATCACGTAGATCGAAATTAATGATTCAGAGCTGGGAGGATCGGCGAGTGTTTCAAGAAAATTTGTCCATCGTCGTTTTTCTACGGTTTTGAGTGGCCATGAGTTTCCATTTTTTAGGGGGGATGCTCGAAGACGGCTTGATCTTGACCGTCGCCCGCAACCGTACAGCGTCAACCTTTCCTCCTCGCGTCCTCCGGACTAACATCGTCCAACACAGGCCTAACCACAACGTTAGCTATAGCGTATCGCAGCTCAAAGCTATTACCATAATCTCGCCTTCCGCTAAGTAATTCATTTCCATCGCCGACCCACAGCCCGAGATGCGCAGATTTTCGCGGGCGGGCCCGCTGCGGTCTCACTCAAAGATTCGGCATCACTGCAATATGACTGGAGACAGGCTTTACTTATACGGACGCCGTGCTTGTTTTGTTGTGTGGTGGGCTCGAAAAGGAAGGTCGTCTTTGATGTGGATGCGGAGCCTTTGTCTTCTCTTCTAACTTAATCTCAGAAAACTTCAGGTCGGTCGGGCGGCGGTCGGAAGATTGAAAGATCAAGATTTATGTAGGCGACGCCGGGCTCTACTAGTACTCACTGCCTACAACAGATCTCAGCACGCAAAAAATCTCGTCTATCAGCTTTCTCTCCTCGCCGAGGCTTTCCACAGACCGAAAGCAGCCCGCCGTCCTTGTTTTCGAGAGGTGGCCTCCATAATAGGCAATGAGAAGGACACATTTTGATCGTGACACAGCAGAATGCCAGTGATCGCCAATCCTCTCTGTCACCGTACAGTACTTGTCAAATTGTTCAATGTTCACTCGGGGTGATCGAGGAAATTTGCTTCCGTTCCGTTTGCGCGTGCGATGTCGCGGAGCACTGTGCGATTGAGAGGGAATGACGTCATTTTCAATGTTTGAGGGTGAATCTGGGTGAATACTTAGGGGGGTGGGTGGCGAGAGGAGGTTCGAATTCACAGGCCAAGGTTGTGGCACGCGTACGGCGGCCAATCGGGTGGATCCGGTTGACATGTTCGTACCGAGCTGGCGCTTGCTGTTGTTTCTTTGTTTCTCGTCGACTTTGTTATGCATCCTGAAGCTTGTCTGAAACACACTACAAATCTTACACATGTGGGCTTGTATTGGGGAAAAAAACTGACTTCTAGTACACCGAGAAATATCTGCTCGCTCGGTCTAGGGTTTTACAACTTCGCCTCGACATATCCGGGGATTCCTGGACCAGGGAGGTCCATAAATCCATAAACGGCTTCTTTCTTGTGACCACCGCTTGCATCCGCTTTGTTCTTCTGGGCATTCGTCCACTTGCTCAACTCTCTCATGAAAACCTCGACATTCTTCTCCTCGCCCAGGTCAATAGGCTCCTGATTCTTCCCTAGCTGCTTAATCTGCGCCCCTGCCGCTATAGTCGTCAACGAAACATCTGTCAAGTCGATCTTCTGCTCGACCGCACCCTTCACCTTACCCTCTAAAATCTCCTTGCACAGCAACGGTTCCTGACAAAGCGGACGTGCGATCCCGATTCCGGGGACGGTATTCAGAGCTTCCACCATCGCCCCCACCGTTTTGAACCCTCCGGTAACATAGACCTTGGTCTTCGACAGTCCCGGAACGATCTTCTCCGCGAACTCGATGAAGAACGCTTCCCGCTTCTTCGTGCTCTCCCTCTCATGATAAAACACGAGCTTCTCGTACGTCCCTCCCGAAAGCTCGACGAAATCGAACCTGTTCTCCTCCAAGATCTTGCATACCTCCCTCGCCTCATCCACACCGAACCCACCCTCTTGCCATTCGACGCTGTTGAGCTTTATACAGAGTATGAATCTCGGAGACGTCACTTTACGGATCGCTTGTCCGATTTCGACGACGAGGCGAGCACGATTGCGGAGGGAGCCGCCATAGGCGTCTGTTCGTTTGTTGGTCGTTCGGGAGAGAAATTGGGCGAGGAGGTAGCCGTGCGCGCCGTGCAGCTGGATACCGTCAAAACCGGATCGCTCGAGATATTCGGCGGCGTGGGCGAAGCCTTGGACGACGTTCGCGATCTCTTCGTGTGTCGCGGCGCGAGGTTTAGCGAATGTCGAGCCCAGGGCTGTGCCTATCCCGATTCACAGTTGGCATCATGTCAGCCACCCATCAAATGAATTTCCTGCGTGAATGGATATGCATACCTTTCAAATGAATGTCACTCGCAGAGATAGGATGTTCCTGCATCGTGTCGGGGACCTGTCGTCCAGGATGACTGACCTGAGCAACCAACAAACTCCCATACCTCTTCGCCTCCCTCGCCACATCTCTAAACCCTTCGAACCTCTCCCCCTCAAACTTCGCGTCTCTTGGAATGATCGCGTTCCCCGCAGCTTCGATATGCTCATAGTCGATCATAACATTCCCAGAAACCAACACCCCGACCGCTCCTTCGCCCCAACGCCGATAGACGTTCACGAGGTTCGTCGTCGGGATCCCTCGGGCGGCGAGACTGGTTGAGGACCATGTGCAGAGACGTTCGGTCATGGCGGATTTGAGGAAACGGTTTGGGGCGGTACGGCCTGAGAAGGCGAATTGTAGGGGTTGAGAGAGCGGGGTCGGGTCGACGTCGTCGGAGGGGTAGCGCACGGTCATGGTTGTGGTGTGGGTGGGTGACTGTGGGTGGGTGAGTGTTGGGTATGTACTTGTTCGCTTTATTTATATATGAAGACCTGGGAAGATCACATTGCGGCTGATAGTTTCTTTGACAAGGCCTGGTCTGGTCATAGAAGCGGCGCCTGTGGAGTTCCAGTTCTCAAGGATGAGCTCGTGTTGATGTGGATAGTCAGATTCCTAGTGACATGAGCGCAAAGTGTCCCGCGATGTTATAAATTGGTGTGCGTATCGAGTATTCGGTCGATGAATCATGGGCGGCCGAGTGCAGCTGGATTGGGTAGAGAGTCTGTCATCTGGTGAGTCTTTTATTTTTGTCTCTGCTTCGAATTGTGGTTCACACTGGCGCTTATTATGAAGCAGGGGCTTTAACTCCTTCAATCCTTGGTCTGCAACTTCGGTATGCCTCGTCGTGGGATGATTGGGGAACAGCCTTCAAAGCTTTGACCCCACGATACTTAACGTGGTCGATGAGTATTATTGCTCTCTTGTAGTCCGAAGGACGCCGGTTCAGCCCTCCAGCATGATCCTGTGCTTGCTACAGTCCGATTATGGTTCTCATCGTCCTTCAAAGTTCAATCCGGAAGAGCCTCCTTTCTCACGGTGCCACTGGGTTGCCACCTGTACCTCGTTGTGCTCATCCTGCACTTCCATAGCAAATTCGTTACTTATCAACTGCCAACACTCATCGATGCATCCTCAACCGAGTCCGGTCTGACTTTCTCGAGCATTTGTTGGTGATGACGCGTGGCGGCCCGATTCTTTCCCTTCTCCCATGCGACTCGAGGTCACCAACCGTGTCACCTGGTGCGAAGCGCGCGCATCCGAGTCCGACAAGAGAGCATCTTCACTGTTCCGTCGTCCTTCTTTCTTTATCCATCCTTGGCACGTATGGCGCGCGAATGCGAGATGGATGCTACCTAACACTGACCCCTCCATGTATTCATGGTTGATAGCACCAATAGTGTTTCTGTGGCATGGTGGTAATCAGCAGAAACCAGTATCTATCGCAAGCATGCTCTCGTGGCGAAATCGCCATTGTCGATCTTTGTTCGACGATCTTATACTATATTCATTTCGGTCCGCTGCAACCATGCTCTGTTGTGTGCAATTTCGGTGCCTGTCCTCGTCGGGGCCCGACGCGGTCCCATGACTTCTCACCGAGGAACGACCGCCCTCGTCCCAACATAAAACCGGCGCACTGACGTCGGCGTTCCTCAACTTGGCTGCACGCCATGTTCTTCCATGTTTTCTTCGCTCTGGTCACCTTGGCCTACAGCTCTCTACTAGCCTGCGCGTCATCCTACCTGGATCCTTCCGACCATTCTCTGTACCGCCGTAACTCTACCGGGTTGACCGATGAAGTTACTTGGGACCCCCACAGTCTCTCCATTCTCGGGCAACGCGTGTTCATACTTTCTGCTGAGATACACCCTTGGCGTCAGCCGAATCCTGATCTCTGGGCCGACGTGTTCCAGAAGGTGAAGGCAAATGGGTTCAACACCGTGTCTTTCTACGTGAACTGGGCGCTGCACTTTCCGACTCCTGATACAAACGGAACGAATGGCGATTGGCAGGAAGGTACGACGAGAGACTTGCAGAGGTTCATTAGCGATGCAGCGGATGCGGGGTTGTGGATGATAGCGAGGTGCGCCCTTGGAACGTCGTGATTTTGGTCGTAGGGCACTAATACTCTCGACGTAGGCCTGGCCCGTATATAAGTGAGTTCACCTCGATATTGGATGGCGAGCAGTTGGTCGATATGAATTGCTGTTGACAGATGCGGAGACCACGGGTGGAGGGTTTCCGGGATGGGTCGCAACGAATGTACCTGGCAGCTTGAGGACCGACGACGTCAATTATACCCAAGGTATATGGCCACCTTACTCAGACAATATTTGAACTGACTCAAACGATCAATAGCCTGGAAACCGTACATAACTGCCGTCTCGAAGATCTTAGCACAAAACCAGATCACGAACGGAGGGAACAGTGAGTTCTTTTGACTATAGGTACTCTAGCAAGACTTTAACAACGTTTTGAACGCATTTCCAGTCATCCTGGGTGAGTATCAATACGCGTTCGACTCGCTCTCACTTACTCTGACAATGATTCAGTCCAGGCAGAGAATGAATTCACCGCCGGCACCGGAAGAAGTGATTACATGCAGGACGTGATCAACACGTTCAGAGAGAACGGCATTGTTGTTCGTGCGTATTTTCAGCTGATGATCCTTGAAGCTCGATTCTCACGACTGCCTCATAGCTTTGACGTTCAATGATCAGGTACGTGCATGGAGGCCATGGACACATGTTTTCACTCAAATTCAAGCCGTTAATTCTCTTCGTATTTTCAGCATTCTGGCACTACAGGAAACTTCAGTCCTGACCTAGGCGGCAATGGCACAGTGAATATCTATTGGTGCGTCGCTTGTCGAGACTTCTCGAAATCTCATAATCATGCTCTGTTTCGCCCAGCGGAGATTCTTATCCTCAGTCGACCGGGCATAGCTGGGCAGTGGTCCAGACTATCTACCTCTCCGGGCACAAAGCGGTCGCTCCGAGCAACCCGTTGTGTCTAGCTGAGGTGCGCTTAAGGCCTTCTATTCTCCTTCATTCTCTGACTGTGAACCACATTGAGCTAGTTTGGTGGGGGCTTCCTCCTGAGCTGGGCGTCTGGAACCAGGAACGGCACAGGATACGAGAATCTCGGTACGTTCTTGAGACAATATTCTGAGCATCGCTTGACACTGAGAGTTCTATTCAATTGGTAATTTCAGAGATCGGTCAATACAACGCACAAATGGGTGAGTCACACCGTTAGAGGTTCTTCAATCAGAAGCTCGCTGATAAGCGTCACAGAGACCGTGTTTTACAAGGAGAACTAGTATGTTTCGCCTTCTAGCCTTTTAAATACTAGAGGTTAACATGCCTGTCAGCGCGGAGACCGCTACTATATTGAGTGGGATTATGCCATTTTTCGTTCACAGGTTCTCCTAAGGCTAAGTTTCCCACTTTTTAATGTCAAGGTATCTACATGACCTTTGGAGGAACCAACGTCGGCCAAACTGGGGAACCTACGGTGTACTCTAGCTATGATTATGGTGCAGGTGAGACGTTTGTCAAGACTGTATTAACTATCTCGGAGAATCTCAATATATTGTCTTAGGTATCAACGAGAACAGGGTGACAACCCCGAAAATGAATGAGATGAGACTTCAAGGTACGAATTCTCTGGTGTGGAGAGTGCCACTAGACGGACCGAAGCTTGGACATAGGATTGTTTCTACGCGCCTCTCGTGACTTCCTTGGAGCCATTCAAATCAGTAACGGGACAAACTACACCACGTCCACCTTGGTACATACCTCCGAAGTGAGAAATCTGGACACCGGAGCTGCATTCTATGTTATTAGGCATAATGACAGCACGTTCGTACATAGTCCTTCTGTGCCATGGCGTACCACTGAATTGGTATATTGCAGATCTACGGCCTTGACCACGACGCAAATAAATATCACAACATCCGATGGTTCGATGTTGGTACCCAGTCAAGGAGCCATCACTTTGAATGGGAGAGATAGTAAGATTCTCGTGACAGACTATGTCTTCGGTACTAGTAAGACAACGATATTGTACTCTACCGCCGAGTAAGACAATTTACCTTCTCCTTATATCTGTTCTGACTATGAATGTCTCTCACACCGCACAGGGTCATGACTTGGACTACGTAGGCCCACATTCCCTTCTCTTCTTTTTCGGACCCTTAACATATCACATATTTAGCATCGATGGGACGGACTTTGTTATCATCTACGCTGGTATCACTGAACTGGGAGAGACAGCCTTCAAATTCGCTTCGCAGCCTTCCGTTTCTGTGGCCTCAAGCGCTCAAAACGTCACTTCGACGTTTACAAACGGGACTCTCACCCTCAACTACGAGCTTCAAGGGTCGCAATACGTCAGCATCAATGGGAACGGGACGAATATCACTGTCGTGTTGTTGGACAAGAACACAGCAACAACATGGCATGCACCTGTCATCCCGGGTACGGGAGCGTTTGGACAGTTCTTCTCAGTTGGATCGAATGAAACGTAGGCGCTTCGGCTTCCTGTCATTCTTAAGAAGCTGACACTCACGCTCAAAACAGCGTCCTTGTTAATGGTCCATATCTAGTCCGAAACGCCAGCGTCTCAGGGCCTACACTTTCATTGGTGCGTCGATCATGATAGAAAGCCATCCTCCTTCTAATGACTGTTACTTTTTTCAGACCGGAGATCTTAACGAAACGACTAGCCTGGAGTTCTTTGCTCCCTCTTCAGTTTCTGCGCTCACTTGGAATGGCAACAATGTTG
Source organism: Stereum hirsutum FP-91666 SS1 (assembly GCF_000264905.1). Taxonomy (NCBI): domain Eukaryota; kingdom Fungi; phylum Basidiomycota; class Agaricomycetes; order Russulales; family Stereaceae; genus Stereum; species Stereum hirsutum. The sequence continues at coordinate 1,496,098 of NW_006763137.1, read as the reverse complement.
ACATCACAAAAACGTCTCTCGGGTCGTTCACTGCCACCCTCGAGAGTGTATCTGCACCGGCGCTGCCATCCTTGGGCCCTTGGACAGTCTCTGGAAGGTAAGAGAATGCTCTCCTCGGATAAAGTTTCACCGTCGTGATAACTATAATGCATACTTCAGCCTCCCAGAAATAGCCAGAGACTTCGATGACTCGAATTTCACTACAGCTGATCAAACGACCACTAATGTGAGTGTTATGATATAACTCAAACATTTATCTCGTGACATCATGTTGACGCCGGTTCCAGTACACGAATTTACCACCTCTATCCGGGCCTGAAGTTCTCTACTCGCAGCAATACGGGTATAGTATTTTACTACCCAGTACGGATGACTCCCTCACATGCTCATAATCGCGGACACTTTCGTCTAGGTTCTACGGTGGCAATCTGATCTGGCGTGGTCACTTCAATGCATCTGGGTCCGAGACTACGGTCAACCTTCGCGTCATGGGTGGTTTCTGGTTCGGGTACTCTGCATTCCTGAATGGTGTGTTCCTTGGATCGAGTCAAGGCAACATCACTGTGAGCGAGACCGTGAATACATGGAGCATTCCCAATGGTACACTCGTGGCGGAAGAGGACAATGTGCTTGTTGTGCTTCAAGGTGTGTGAAGGATACTCTACTTATGATCATATCTCTGTTCAAACAATTATCTGCGATAGACCACATGGGGTACGTCTGTTTAACCATGACGAAAGTTTACTAGACCTTACCGCCGTTTGGCTGAAATCATCAAACAGTATCGTGGAGACAAGCAGTGAGTGATCCGAAATGTCGGCGTTTAACTCTGTAGTACATACTGACGGAAAACTTGCATGCTCCTCCAGCCAACAGTGGCAAAGAGCCTCGTGGAATCCGGCTCGCAACTATCACTGGTCCAGGCAGCAATGCCACCTTCACCTCTTGGAAGCTTCAAGGAAATCTTGTCGGTCTCACTCCATCCTTGTACGCTCGTAGTCGTGGGACTCAAGCTTCTCATTATCATTACAGGGAGGTGCCGCCAACGCTCCAGACAGCGTCAGGGGATACCTCAACGAAGGGGGTTTATACGCGGAGAGGATTGGTGCCCACCTGCCAGGCTTCGACGACTCTAAATGGTCCACGGGTACGCCGCTGGCCAGTGGAGGGGTCTCTACGGCAGGCGTGAACTTCTTCAGGACAACGTTCGACATGGTGCGTTCAAATTCAGTTATATTTAAGACCATAGATTTGGTTCTCGAGACTCTGAATGTTGTATCCACACACGTACTTTGGATAGCCATTAGCATCAGACGTAGATGCCCCCGTGCGTTTGTCGATCTCGCCTAGTGATATCACACAGAACTACCGCGTTCAGATCTACTTGAACGGGTATCAGCTTGGCAAGTATATCAACAACTTTGGGTAAGTAATCCCATTCTATCCGTTCGTAGGACATTCCTGAGGAAGCGAATTTGTATGTCTCCCTCATAGTCCCCAAACGATGTTCGTTCTCCCTTCCGGGTAAGTCTCGACTTCTATTTGGGGAGTCCTACTGTATCCCAAGACCATGCTGACTCTACTCTGTCCATAGAATATTGAAGCGTTCGTCCACGAATACGCTCGCGCTCTCTTTATGGAGCTTAGACGCCTCTGGAGCATCGTTGGCCGGCGTCGAGCTTGTCACGGATGGAACGTTCTCTACCGCCTTGAATTTGGTCGATAACGATCTCGCGCCAGATTATGAGGAGCAGGTTGCTTCGAGGCCGACAGACTTGCTCGTTTCACCCATGTGAAGTGCACTTGTATGGGTTTATTTAAAAGAATGTTGGACTACTAGCTGAAGTTGAGGTGAAGGCAGGCGATGTGGTTTATTGTCCACTATGTTCATATTATTGATTGAGTGCATCCACTGTCGCATGACTGCATTGCCGTCTTCACTGATTGCTACGACACTAACATTGTTACCGCCAAACAAAACATGAGACCAGGGGTAAGTAAAATAATAATAAACAGAGAAGAAACTTCCTTCACGAGGATAAATTCAACAACAACAACAAAAACATGCAAGCCCTGATTGCGAAATCACAGACCAGGACAAACACAGCGCGCACCGCAAGCTTCATCATCAACTACAGCTTCTCCACCATCTTCGTATCATGTTCGCACTTGATAAGCCCATAGTCCTCGACGCCGTCGGGTCGCCCAGCGATCGCAAGATGCAGCGGATATCTTACCACATTTTCCTCTCCTGCCCAGTCGAAGTCGATGATCTTCAGACGGTCCTCCGGTCTGCCTGGACGGTTCTCGATTATGATGTTCGTCTCCCGAATATCGCCATGGACAAGAGGCACTTCCTGTCCTTGAAGGATCTTGATGGTATCGTGGATCCTTTCGCGCACCTTCTTGGGCACGGGCTTTCCCTTTCGAACATATGCATCGTACAGGGACTCGCCCTCGATATACTCCATCACCACCAAGCGACGGTCGCCATAACATAATGTGGAATCCTTTGAGATCGGGCCGTAGAAGAAGAGTTTTGGCGCCAGTCCGTGTGAGGCTAGGACCCTGTGCGCTTCCCTGCCATATCGCTCCACGAACTTGACGACTACCCGTCTTCCGTCCTCGCTCTCGTCATTGTCATCGTCCTTGAAATCGTCCTCATCCCGTCCCAGGCTTTGGCTGTGTTCCTGCTGCTCCTCTTCGTTCACCGGGGCCCCTCCTTCTGTGTCGCGGGCCAGTGGAAGCTGATCGGCAAGGAACGTCACGCACCCCTTGTCGGACTCGAGTGGCTTCACGTATCGGAAATTGAAGGTCGCATTGTTCTTCGTGTAAGACATCACAGACGGAAAGAAGCGAAGGCTCCTGTCTATGTCGATAGACAGAGCAATATAGTAATCCCGGAGCTCGTTAACGGCAAGGCGAAGGGCGTAGAATCGTCGAGCAAGGCGTAAAGGAATCGCATCGTCAATGACACGACTGTTGCCAATCCACATGTAGTCCGTGAGTCTCTGGGCGATGACGCTAGACGTACACACGCAGCCTAGAATGACGAGCCAAGGCCCAGCGATGCCAACGACGAACGAGGGGCAGCAGCTCAGGTCGCGAAGTCGGTCGCGCTGGTGAGGACAGTAAGAGAGAAAATAGTCGGAATAGACTGAACTGAGACCCCACGCACGCTTGAATCAGACCAGAATGCCAGATATGACAGAGGACCTTCCACAGATGGATCACCCAACCATCCCAGTTCAGATTTCTCCTCCGCGATGACCAAGGCGGCTAGTTCAGCGGGTTGCTTGTCTCGAGAGATAGCTGCTATGTGATTCACTGAAGTCTTATGATGGTTCGCAATCTGGTTGACCCCATAGCCCAAAAGGTCGGCAAGAAGGCGGCGTATGCTACGTTCACAGTAGGCTTCGTGTGTGACGATAAGTGAAGCAGCCTCCATGATTCTGGCTGTCTGCCGTACGACGTCGTCCGGCACATCAAGGTCGGCCTTGCTGGCATTTGCGAGAAATCGTGCAAATACAGGATGGTAGAGTTCGACTGGGGGGGCCGCAGTTGGGCCATAACCAGCAGGATAACGACCGTCAAGAACGGGAGCTTCTCGCTGCAGGTCACTGTAGTTCGTTGACTTTGTGGTTACTGATGGTGACTTTCTCTTGCGTGCAGCATCGATAGTGCGTTTGTAATCTGTACATCGCGTGAGCACATGCCGACTAGCGAGATGAAAAATGGAAAATTACCCTTCTTTAGCTCTGAAAGGACATCATCCTCGTCCTCTCTGTCTGTCGCGCTCTTCGCTGCTGTCAGAGGACGAATCTCGACAACGAGGGTCGTGCGAGATGTACTCCAAGTGCTCTTGGTGGCCCTTAGAAGCTCGTATACTGTAAATTCGATGTCCATGTCCGTTGCGTTCTCACAGAACTCTGCGAGGTCGTTATTGTGCTCCTGCAGCTGATACTGTAGCTCGGCACCAGTCTTCACATTTATCTTTGGCTTTTCGGTGCGTCAGAAGATGTAAGAAAATCAGAACAATAAACGACTAACCTTCCATAGCACGACTTGATGTCTCTTCACGCCCTCCTCGCTCGCAACTTGCTTCGCCAAATCCGAAATGGTGTCCTTGTCTGAGATCTCTGCCGTATACCTGCTAAGAGACGCCTGCCTAGCCGATCTGTAGTAGAATAACAAGATGACTTTGGACTTGACCGCAGTCATAGTTGTACGATGCGGTGACTAGAGCAGCATGAATGTTGAATGTGGCGGAGGAGCGGAAGGCAGGCTTTGTTAGGGGCTTATGTCATCGGACCGGCAATATGGCTCAGCGACACCATGGCTCTGCTCATTGTTCAAGCTTCAGTTTGAACGAAGTTGATAGTCTCGAGCTCGCAAAGGCGAGAGTAGACAGAGATTTCAATTGGGCTCTCGCACGAGCAATAAGTACTGTAGCTGAACTTGAAGGCGGGCGACGTGGTTTATCCACTGTGTTCATTAATATTATTAATTGAGTGCGTCCACTATCGCATGAGGATTGCCGTCTTCACTAATTGCTATGACACTAACATTGTCACCGCCAAACCCGTCTATACACGAAGAAAACAACCGGAGTTGGCGTCTGGGTTCTAACAGAAGGAGTGCCACAGTAGCGTGCAGTGAGCCGGGCCAGAGTTGGGCCGCCACACTAATTTTGGAACAGCGTCTGTGTACTCATTCCCTTATTTCGTTCACCGACAACCACGATGGTACAGCGTCGACCACTCGCTACAGTGTTCATCATAAAGCCTAGGACCACGTATGCCGTTTGGACCGCCTTCGCTTTGCCAAAACGATTGTGCGCCGTTCCCTGGCCCCAAGTTAGTCCGACCCATGAAGCATGATTCGTTCGCCCAACTTGATATCTGGACAATCGTCAGCTTGTAACGGTCAGGGTGACCCTACCATTAACTCAAAATACCCATCAACTCAGCTGGCTTATTCACGACCTCTGAACGTACTCATAGATCAACGCTATCGAATCCTGCTAGCTGCAAGGTCTCGGGGTTGCTCACTCCGGACGACTGCTCGTTGTGTTGCACACCTCGGAGGTATCGTCAACTCGCCAACACGACGATGATCAATCTGACTGCTATGACGCACAATCGGAATGCTTGTGCTCACTCGGGAGTTTTCGTGTATGCTTCTCGAAACACAACTATAAAGGACCACTCAAAGCTTCACGAATCGACAGACATCTCGACATACGCTTCTTCTCCTTCTTCAGTTACTCACACTTCTGAGTTTACGACAACCCCTTGATCTTCTGCTTCATTCAATATGTCCAGCGACAACACCAAGTTTTCCATCTCCATTGTCGGCGGCGGCATTTGTGGCTTGCTCTGCGCCATTGCTCTAAACAAGGCTGGCATAAAGGTCGACGTATTCGAGGCTGCGGTGAGCACGGGATCCACTTCCTCATATATTTTCAACCGTTCGAGCCTTTATATCAGCAGGTTGCTGATTTTTGAATGTGCGACGATGTCTTGCTTGCTATAGGCGCAATATGGCGAAGTCGGTGCTGGTGTTGCGCTCGGTGCGTAGCCTGGCCTAAGCTGGTTTTTTTGGTGGATGGATCTGACGATGTTATGTATTGCACAGGCCCAAATGCGGTCCGAGTCTTGAAATCTTTTGGTGTTCTCGACGAGATCATTGCTTGCTCGGACGAGTCCGCCGCGGACATGAAGACTTTCAACTTCATTTACGGAACAGACAACAACGACTTCATCTACCACGTATGTGTCCCAGTTACCTTGCACTAGTTCACAGCTCATTGGCAAACCTTGAATTCTAGTACCCTGCTCGAGACGATGACATTGCCCTTGGTGTGCATCGGTGTGTCTCTCCTCGAGTTCCTGCACAATTCAGGGCATACTAACCCGTCTAATGCCTTTCAGGGCCGGACTTCTCGACGCACTTGCAAAGTTCCTGGACAAGAAACTCGTTACGGAACACTTCAACAAACGCTGCATCTCCGTTACTCCCTCCACTGTTAACGCCTCCCGCACTGTCCTCCATTTCACGGATGGGACGACCCACGAGACTGATGTAGTCATCGGCGCGGATGGAATCAAGTCAGTCATCTTTCAGAGTAGAATACCGTACCGTCTATGGGGGAAACTGTCACTGACCATGATTATTTTTGAATGCAGGAGTGTCGTCCGCGCGGCTGTTGTCGGCGAAGAGACGGCGAAGAAGTCTTTGCAGTACACGAACACGGTCGCGTATCGTGGATTGATCCCTATGGAGGAATTGAAGAAGAAAGGTGTGAAGATGGAGGTATCGCCCGATCCGCTAGTCTGGACTGGCTACAATAAGGTAAATATTCGATTGGAATCTATCTTGTCCCGAGACTACCGTCCTAACTAGAATTATGCCTGCGCCACAATAGCACTTCATCACCTTCCCGATCAAACAAGAGAGGATTGTACGTCCTTTTCACCTCTGATGACTGTGTATACAAACACCTTCTCATCAAATCTTCCTCTTCCTATCCCTCCTCGTACTTTGCCCGCCTCTGTAGCTCAATGTCGTCGCCTTCGTCTCTGATAACACTATCCCCATCGGTGCCACTTCCCTCCCGCCACACGCCCCCTGGGTCGAACAAGTTCCCCAACAGGAGCTCATCGCTGCCTACTCAGACTGGAGCGACGACGCGAAGAAGATTCTGGAATGTATCAAAGAGCCGGCCAAGTGGTCGATTCATAATATGAACCCGCCCCTGGAGAGTTATGCCAAGGGGAGGGTGGTGTTGATTGGTGATTCCGTAAGTTTCCTCCTCTATTCTGAATCTTCCGTCGATTGTCCAGGGGTCGGCAGAGTTGGGTTAATGATTTGATGGATTATATTCGTTGATACAGGCTCATGCGATGTTGCCACATCTGGGGTCGGGAGTTGGACAGGGTATCGAGGATACCTATGTTCTGACTCAACTTCTTACGCACCCCGAGACTAATCTCTCCAACATCGAGGTACGAATTGCTTCTGAATTTATCTCCCACCACTGATTTACCACTGTAACTTCCCTTACGTATGGCGATTTTCCTACCACAGGCCGTCTTCCAAGCCTATAGCCGTCTTCGTGTTCCCCGTGCCACCTTCGTCCTACAAAGCAGCACACGAGCCGGCAGGATCTACGAGTCCTTCGGGCCCTCCGGATACACCAAAGAGGGCATCAGGAAGGACTTTGCGAACATGTATGAGCAGATTTGGCATCATGATTTGCAAGGAGATGTAGACGAGGCGTTGGCGAAGTTGAGGGAGGAGAAGGCGTTTGCGCCCTATTAGGCACTGAGATACTGTACCTGATGTGCTTGTTCGACCTCGTGTGGTTCTGCTTCGTGATTCTGAGTAGCTATAGATGTGTATCGCAGTGGCAGTTTTCATGTCGGGGTTTCGCCACAATACGTAAGGAGGTGGCGAAAGATTGATTTGTAACGAGGCGATCGTGGTGACTCGAGAATTCCATTCTCTCCGAAACTTCACTGCGTTTATACCTACAGACATCATATATATAGCACACATTATGTCGCATCCCAAATTGCCCTCTCTTTCTCAAATCGTCGGTAACTCTGATGTATCTGACGAGCGCAACGCCCTCACCTCCGCGTTATCCACCCTCTTCGAACCTTCACCCATTCTCCTCACGAAACTCGTCCCTGAACTCCATCCAAAGCTGCACCAACCATCCGAAAGACCTACACCTCTGACATATAACTCGCTCATTGACTTCGCTCGGGATACGATCTCATTATGGTCGATCGAAGACCAGGCATCTTTCGTCGGTGCTCATCCCCGGATCGGTGAAGTGAGCAATCTTTCGGCTTTGAGCGCAAGTGAACAGGCTGCGCGAGCGACACCGCCTGAGGTTTTGGAGAGGTTGAAGGTATTGAATGAGGCGTATGAGAGGAAGTTTGAAGGCCTGAGATACATCACGTTCGTGAATGGAAGGAGCCGGAAGGAGGTTATGCAGGAGATGCAGGAAGTTCTCGGCGTCGGGAACAAGACTTTCGGGCTGGAGGATATTGGAAAGGTGAAGCAGGGAGATGAGGAGTATCTGACTGAGTGTCGAAGAGCGGTGGAGGATGTGGCGAAGATTGCGAAGAGTCGACTGAGTGCGTTAGGTGTGGATGGGGATGTGGCGTTCTTGGAAGCATAGGAGACGTGAAAGGGCGTATGTTAATGTTGCCTGCATGTATCTTTCTTGGGATTAATTTTGTATAATTAATCTGGTATATCTTGACATGGTGCAGAATTGGTGCTAGACTCTGTCAATGTTGTATTGAAGCTTGAGGGGTCACCCACGTTCATACGAGCCTGTTTTCGGATCAAGGGACATTGCGCGCTTGGTATATATACACCGGTTCCTGATGAACATAGACTCTTAATATTGTGCCCAATGTTGTGCAAGTAATAAAAATCGATATGTGGCAAAGAGCAAGAGGGAGTAAAATCGAGAGAAAATGAGCGGATATATTCGGTGCGTTCAAAGCGTTCGGAGATCTGCTTGTTACCCGAAAAGGAGATAAGATCGTGAGATTGTGCCTGGCTGTGGAGCCGGACCAAGTGGCGATCATTCCAATTTTTCTCTCAGTGCGCCACAACACCGGTCAATTGAAGTACTTGACCGCGAGGTCTCCTGCTTCTTCGTCGTTCCTTTCCACGGACCACCATCATCCCCTTCGCGCTCGCACAGGTCAAGCACTATGTCGTCTTTCAAGCCAGACAACAAAAGCGAGGTTGATCCTACGACTGAGGGACCTCAGCTTGACTATGTCGACAGCCACCTCTCGGAGCAGGAAGAATATCGGCCACCGATTGAGTATCACTCTCCGGGCGCTTTTGTCTCGAGTTGCTGGAGGAGATTCCGGAGCGTTTGGACTCAGCGGTTCATTCTCAGTCTGTTGGCGGGACAGGTCGTGTCACTGTGCATTACCTGCACAAACGTCACTACGACGGAGCTGGTGGATCGGAACTGGTCACTCCCTACCACCCAGACGTGGTTTTTGTGCGTATTCAACTTGTTCTAGTCTACGTCCTGCGGCTAATTTATCTATCAGATACTTCTCCCTGTTCATCACGTACACCCCCTACACGATCTACAAATGTGAGCTTCCTTTGGTGTTTGCATGGAGAATTTAGAGATTTACTGAGGCCGCTATCAAGATGGCTTCAAGGGCTGGTTCAAGATGCTCTACAAGGACAGCTGGAAGTGTACGTACCTTTTGGGTGTGCCTGTATACTCTGATTCTCACGTTGTGTGTTCAGACATTATCCTGGCTGCTTGCGACGTCGAAGGCAATTTCCTCGTAGTGAAGGTTGGTAACTCAGTTCCTGCGCTGATTTGTTTTGTGTGTTGACAACACCCTGCCAGGCTTACAACTACACCAACTTACTCTCCTGCATGTTGCTTGATGCGTATGTACCCCTTGTCTTTAACCGCGCCCACTAGCAACTAAATGATTTAACCGGACGATAGATGGGCCATTCCTACGTGTATGTTTTTTGCCTGGCTGTACATGCGTCCGAAATACCATTGGACTCAAGTGATTGTACGTTCGCCCACTCCTGAATGGGTTTTCAACTACAATTCTCACTCCGATTGACTGCTCTCTCGTACTCTAGGGTATCCTGATCTGTGTTCTTGGCTTGGGTCTCCTCGTGGCCTCCGACGAAATCACGGACAAGGACTACCCTGCCCTGAGCAAGGGCAAGGGCGACGCTTTCATGATTGTCGGCGCCACACTCTACGGATTCAGTGCGTTTCCCCTTTCCCATTCGCCTCACCTTCAACTATCACTTTGACTGACTTGATCTACCACAGCCAATGCGACAGAAGAGTTCTTCGTGCGCCGATCGCCTCTTTACGAAGTTGTGGGTCAACTTGGAATGTGGGGTATGATCATCAATGGAATCCAAGCAGCGGGGCTGGAACACGAAGTCATGAAGTTGGCTACCTGGTCCGGCATGAATAGTACGCTCCTTTCACTTTTAATCACCGGCATTTGATCTCATTAAATTGCCCTTCGCCTATGCAGTTGGTCTTCTCGTCGCTTATACTTCGGGTATGTTTCTCGTTCCTTCTCATGTGGCATGGTGACCAATTTATTTCCTTTTAGCTATGTTCATTCTGTACACCGTTGCACCGTTGCTATACCGCCTCGCGTCATCGACGTACTACAACATCAGCTTGCTCACAAGCGACTTCTACGGTCTTCTCTTCGGTACGCCTATCAGACCTATTATTTCCCCAAATTTATGATACTCATCGAAATCTATCGCCTCACACAGGTCTCTTCCTCTTCGTATGTCGACAGCCGCCATTTTTCAGTGATATTGTCCGACTGACATTGATCTCCTCTTATACAGCACTACAGCCCATACTGGCTCTACTTCCCCTCGTTCGTCGTCGTCATCGTCGGTCTCGTGGTATACTTCTGGCGTTCGACTCGTAAGTTTCGTGCCTTATTGCTCTCTCCACTATTTGTTCACGCCACATTGATACTGATCAAATCATCTTCCGATTGCACTATTTTATCGATTGTCACACACAACACCACATCCATCTTCACACACAGCCGAGGAACAAGGTAAGATCGACATTCAAGCGCCTTCGTACGTCAACAGGCGCGGGGAACCTTCAGACCCTTCCGCTATCGCTACTGTTTAGAAGCGAATCCATCGCTCCTCATCCTTCGTCTACGATGTCTCATTCGCCACCACGAGAAGTCTACGGTTGTACACGCCTTATAGTCGCACTTTCTACTCTGCTCTTGCTTTCTCCTCCCTACCTGCACGAAAAGCTATTCTTCACTCTATCCCACTATCACACCCCTATGGATTCGGTTAGCCGCTGTTGATGACGATGAAGACGTTGGTTGTATTATTAATTCTTCTGTTGCTCTGTTGGTTTGGTGTGGTGGCGGTGTTTGCTTTTCCCTTCCACCAGCACTGTGTTCTTCTTAATATTTTGGGATTTATCTGTAGCTTACACATGGTGCACGAGTGCAGAGCGGATGGCGCTACGCAATTGACTTTATGATGCAAACCGGTCAGGGACGATGTTCGCTCACACATTTGACGCTACTTCAGGTATCCCCGGCCGTGGGCTTCGAGGCTTCGAGGCTCTCCCGAATCCGTAAGTAATCAAGATTTTCCACCAAAGTATGGAAGAGGGGAGTCCTCACACATCGTTCTTAGCGCTCAAGATCCGTGCCGTTCTCCGTCCCCCTCAAGATCTCATGCTCGAGCTTAAGCGCTCGACAATTCGACTGCGTTCGGCAGTAAGTTCATCGACCGTTCTGCAGAGCCGCTGACCACGAAATTGAACATGATGTGCCCCTATTCGGGGGCGAGGGACTCTCGGAGGTGGACTTCCGCCGGCTCTCATACCCATAGTTGCGGTGCGGGCCAGAAAGTTCATTGGCTTATGTACTCGGTGAGTCGACCAGGGCCGAAGCTCGGACAGCGTGGCGCTTGCAAAGAATGCAAACCGGCTCTGTGGCGCCAGATGTGGTTGAACTACTCGGGATTACTAGACTGTTGGATAGAGGAGGAGCGCGACCTGCGCGAGTAGCGTTGAGAACAATACATGATAGAGCGTACGAGGTAACGATATAGGCAAGATGGTACGACTAGGGGCCACGAAGGCCATGTGAACTCTCCTCCAGAAAGGCTATAGGATCAAAGATATTATTTTGGGAGATCTGCATGACTACTTTTGTAGACATCCAACGAGAAGGCGCTAGCGCCTCGGGTCAGGCAAAGGCTCATTCGGGACCGGGCGGCTGCGTAGAGAGCCTTGGGTGGGCCAATTGCATGAGGACCTGTTGCCACAAGTATGATCAGCCAGCGCAATCGGACAGGGAAGAGCAAGTCATGCCTGCAGAGTTCCATCAGAAACATGAACGACGCCAATAATAATGACGTCCTCCTTTACGATCCCTCCGTGACGTCCAATTCTCCATTCATGAGCAGACAATTGGATTTCATGCTCAGCAGTCTATAATTTCGCGCACAAGATAAGAGCAGCTCTGGATTCATTATAGTTCTGACGTACGTTGAAGAATCTGTCAAGTGCTCGCCCCACGAGACCAACGAGGTCACAGACTGTAATAGGCCTTTCACTGGATTGGTGGCGAAGTTGGAATTGAGAGGTAGATTCCTGATATCCAGGCCACTGCGCACCGCGTGCATACTAAGCATCGCCTTTGAACTTCATACGACGACTGTGATAGTAAACATACCAGAATACGAAGGGTGATAGTCTTCCTTTCGCCGAAGTGGACCTCATCACGAAGTCCACGAAGGTTCGGACAGTTGCCAGTTATAGCGTCTGCAACCGAAACCCCCACCGTCCAGGAAAAGTCGACGAAGATGAGGGGCAAGGTGAGGACGCCTTCGTCAACGTGTTGTTGGCGACGTGTGGGACTTTGGGGAGACCAGAGCCTCTGCGGAACAACCGGGCCTCGCGTAGGGTCGGCTTCAGCGTTGAAGTCCACGCGCCATGGAGGTTGGACAAGGAAGAACGAAAGTTCGAAAGGGTCATACTGGATGTCAACGGCACTGGGTGACGGAGCTTTGAGGATCTTTTGCAAAAGATATCGGGCTTGAGATGTTGTGAGCGTCCGCGACGTATAAGACTGGGCGAATAGGTCGGTGCTGGGGTCCATGTTGCCCTAGACTTCGTAGACAATTAAAGGGAAAAGTCAGAAGGGTCACGACAAGGCCACCGAGAAGAAATGAACAATGCGACTGACAGGAAAGGAGGGCGCAGACTGATGACAGAAAAGGTGATTGGCAACACCAACAAAATTTATATGGCGTCCTGCATATCGGTCCTGAGTAACACCTCCTCGGACTGTCCCTCATAATAAAAATAGGATGATAGGCTGGTGATCTGTCCTAGGATCGTTTATGATATCGGCTGCCATCGGGACAATAATGGATTACCGTCTACAGTCAAGCAATTTCTGAAACCGAGTAAGAATTCGATGTAACCAGAACAACGGTCATCGCCCGGGGTGAGCGTGAGGAAAAAGCAAGGTTCAATGAACTCCCTGGACAGGTCATGTCATAAGGTGCGGCAGCGGTGTGAACTTTGAGAGAATGACTACATCACTCGATTAAGCTCTCCAAATACCTAGTAGAGGCATCATCCGAAATTATTAGTAGAGAGAATATAGATATCCTGGGCTGCATCATCCCGTGCCGAGGCTTCCTTTCCCTCTTGTGAAAAGAAGCCGTTCAATGAAGCATCAAAACGGTTCAGGGATTTGGATATTACCTCGCGTAACCAAGCCCGAGCACTTCTTGAAGACCGCCCACGATGCAAGATGTGTTCCATTCCTGCGGCGAGGACATCTTCTCAGAAGTATTACTAGAACAACGTCCCACCCCGGCTCCGTCGAAGGAAATGGGCAACTCTTGTGCCCAGATGGCAGGGACATTTCACGAACATCGTCCCTGGGTACCTTCAAGATGGTATCGCTACATCCGAGATTCAAACCTTGAGAGAATCCTTGGAAGATCACCTATGGGAAAGCCAGGAAGATCGGCGGCATCCCTGCCGAAAGATGGGACTGTCGCGTATTTCATCCTCGTGCAGGAACGTTAAGGGTGTCGTACGATACTGTATAGCAAGGTCTTTTCGGGGAGAAGATCGGAAAAATACTGCCTCGACGAGGCGCGCATGAAAAAGGAAGATGATTGCGCGGACGTTATAATAGTGACAGTGCGGATATCTGTTGACGAATCTGAACCAGTCACTTTGCTCCGTCTCGAGACCATCCAGCCATCGAGACCATCGTACTCACCGTGATACCCGGTACCCCAGATATCCTGGGCTTGGGGGTGGTCCGTGACGTTCTTGGATCAGACCTTTGTCAACAAAAAGAGCACTTTCGCAATAAAAGCAAACCTTATCAAAAGGTTGCAGCTGGGCGGTCCAAATATTGCGCACTGGAGCGCCCCGTCCTTGTGGTATCTGGTCCAGCAGGCTAGAGTGCATACAACACCCATCGAATCGGTGAGAAAAACGTACCCTATCATAGCCAATCCGCATCATAAGCTCGTCTACGGATTCTGGCGCATCAGAAGGGGGCGGAAACAAGGTGCAGAAGCATTCGATGGGAACTTCCCCGGCAAACCCATCGAATCAAATAATACTGATAGTTTCAGAAACCTGCAGGCAAGGACTGCGGACAATGCGACAGCCCCGAAGTTGTCCTCAGATACTGTTTTGGGTGGTAGCTTCGGCGTGGTGATCACGCACGATGTGTACATTGAACATGCGTGGGATGAGGGAGTCTTGACTCTTGAGTCATGCGCTGTTGCGAAGCTCTGACCAAGTCTAAGGAACTGTATTGAATGAGATAGGAGGATCGAGGGACAGCACGGATTTATACACTTCTCCGAGCAGCGGGGTGTAGCCTACACCGCCGGACGCATTCATCTAGAACCAATAGTTTATCAATAGACAGAGACCTTGAACGGGTTTCGCTTAATGAGATATACCTAAGACTCTTCTAATGTAGGTCCTCGAGCACGTCCAAATCTAGTTTGAGATGATACAAGCTGGAGTTGAGTTGCTGGCAGCGGGGCGACTTGAGAGGCACTGGCATTCGGCGAATGCCGGGTCCTAATCTTTGTGGCCGGGTGGCGTTACTAGTTCTAGGAAACTACAGGAAACCCGTCATCTTACAACCCGGAGAACCAGTGGAGAGCCTTGCATAGGATGATAGCAGTCTCATCGAATAGGAAAGGAAATGTTTCTTTAGAATTATATACAAATCAAATGTAATCACTACTAAGGTAAGGTGCCTACAGGAACTGTCGCGCGAACAGAATAATGATCATCGAGGTGAATGGAGAACCATCTGTATGACCTCCACGCACAAAGATACACTCTCATGTGGCTTGTAAGAAGTTCATTGTGGAGAGATGACCCTGCTAGTGAGCTGTAGAAGTGGCTGCAAAGATCCCGACGAAACGTGGACAAGGCCAATAATGACTACATCATCGGGCACGATGCCGCCATGACCTCCAATTCGCCAAGAAAAATTAGAGATCTGGGCTTCATGACTGGCACGCTGTGCTCTTCTCGTCAATACATAGTGTAAACCAAAATAGGTAATTCACCGACCTCAAAGAACCGGGATAAAGCTCGTCCAACGAAGTTCAATAGCTTGCCTGCAGTGATAGGCGTGTGGGCTTTGGGCTTCTTGAGCTGAAGCTGTTCTTCTGTATCTGCGTAGCCAGGCCACTGGTGATCATGTCCTATCACTCGAGTGGTATAATCATAGCGTACAAGGGGGACATACTGAAATTCTGAGGTAGATGGTAACCCTGCCGCCAATGTCGACCTCCTCATCTCGCGTCGTTAATCCTCCATAGTTTCCTGCCAAAGCATCGATGATATTGACACCGACAGTCCCATCCGCGAAACGAAATATTCCTGGAAGGTAGAGTCTTGCACGCTCAACGTGTCTGCGACGAACGGTCTGACTCAAAGGCGTCCACAGGTTCTGTGGAACTATGGAGCCAGTGTGATATGTAGTCTCTATGTCAATGAGACAAGGGCGGCTGCCTGGGCGGATGGCGTTTGCAGGAAGAAAGAAACAACGTGATACGTGATTATGGCGTATGGGGAAAGTTGTGATGTCCGCCTTCAGAAGTGCGATTAATAGAGACCGAGCTTTGTTAGATCCAAAACTGCGACTTAGGCAGCCGGAAATGAGAATTGAAGAGTGGGAATCGCTACCGGTAGCTGCAACGTTTGCCGTTGACTGAAAAAAGTAGGTCAACGGTGTTAAAAATGCAATAAAATCAAAGACGGTGCACGCACCATTGCTTCTGCCTTCAAGCCTGTAGGCAAGACTGATGGCAGGACAAAATCAAAGTGGGATAATCAAGGGGACCATCCTGGATATGAAAGGGGACGATCAGAAGACAAAGCGCATGCCCACGAGGGGTGCGCGTCCAAACCCTATGAGGCTCATGAGAGCGGTATAGTTTTCTTCCAACGGTCGAAGCACAAGGACGAAGATGGTCTATATCTGAATCGAAGGCAGCTTACGCCACCAATCGTGTCGACATTTGACATAACGAGAACGAGAATGCGCCATCATGGGAGTTAGATACTCTAGCGAAAGTGCTGGTCGCCGTCTCCATAGCTATTGACGCCATTCGCTCCACCGCACTAACGCCACTCACGAAAGAGATGCTGGCCTGGAGTGGCTATTTCCTCTCTCATCGCGGAATTCGAATGGAACCACCTGTAAAGAAAAGGAACGGGGGTTCAATCCAACAGAGGGGTACTTGGATGCCGACTGAGCTAGATCTCACCCCAGATCCCACGACTGGCTCACTCCCACCAAAAATGGAACAATGAAAGTAATCTCCTGAGCTGGAGGGTCTGTTATGGATCAAAGCATCACCACACGCGTTCGATCTCGAAGAAAATCACCACGTTCCCCGTCGGATTTTGCATCATGCCACGGCACATAACAGCAGGATGCGGTACGTTGAAAGTCAATGCAAAAGAATTCCCATCAAAACGGTTGGTCGCAATAGGGAGACAACGTAAATGCACATGTATCCGTGGCTTGGAGCTGATTAGTCGCAAGACGCAGGGATGGCTGAGTATTGTGCGGCTCAAGAAGAAACTAAAAAAATCGTGACACACGAGCCCTGTCGATATCAGTTTCATGGGGCACTGGCAGTATGGTGTCGAGGCTTGGCAGAGCCTCAGTCACGGTGATGATCCCGTTGGCATCAATGATGTGTTGCAGGATCTGTTCCGCGGCAACATGCAGATTTCTCTGGATAAAATAATAGAGTTCTTCGCCCAATGGCAGTCGGGTCGACATTAAAAATCGGCTCACGACATCGAATGATACATTGCTGCATATCACGACCATGGGCTTCGGGCTAGAGTCGTCATGGCAAACATACAGCGTCATTCTTGAGAAGACGACCTCGTCTATAACCGTATCAAAAGGCCAGGAAATGTCCTACAGCCTGCATTCTTAGCTCTCATACCATCATCAATTACGGAGGTTTGCATGTTTCATGTTTGTGAGGCTACGTCCCAGCGCATACTTCTAATAGGCTTTTGCGTCGGTGTCCGTGAACATGTCCAGGACCTTGTGCTGATATGGTACCTAAGTACGTGGCCGCACGATGCGAATTTAGACATTGGGGAATAAGACAAGTGGCGCACCTATATGCGATGCTAATGTTCAGGACGCTGTGCCACCTCGTACAGTTAGCAGAAGGGCTGGCTAGGGATGCCTTCGATCAATGGTGTCAAAAGGTAAAGAAGTCGCGCATCCGCGGAGAAAAAGCGGAGAAGGCGGACTTTCAATCCTTTATGTGGCCCAGTCCAGTAATAGGTGGCGCGTGTCCAAAACAAAGCTAATGTAATGTACATGATTGATGGAAGGGCCTATTACAGTAGTAGTGTAACGAACACTCTAGAGATAGCAGAAAAGAGGGTTTACAGGTGATCTAGCTGCTACGGGTCCGTGGTCGTGGCGCACTGTCAGATTCAGGTTCGTACAAGGTTCGTATGCCATTACCAGCGAGCGAAGCTGACACATGGTGACTTTACTGAATGGTAAAGGGCCGCGTGCCGCAAACCAATCATGGAGATGGAGTCAACCCGTAAGCGCAACGCCGTATCGGATTAAAGTCAGTAAGGAGAAACACATGTAGCCACAATTCGGAACAGAACAGAACAGAACAGAACAGAATGGAGAAGCAGTATACGCATATTACTAATCAGATGATGTCCTTGACAGAAGCCTAAAAAGATGACGATCGGCGGAAAATGTCATACATAAAGATCCATAGTCCTGGCATAAGTAAGTTGTGTCGTATCCTACATTCATCAAGTGTCCGGTCCGCTCAGGCATCGTGTTATCCGGGAACGATTCTGTTCTCAAGCTGCAAGCAGAGTTGGAAAGAGCCAGCCGAGACGTGGAAAAGTCCAACGATTATCACTTCATTCTTTGTGATCCCTCCTTGTGAGCCTATCCTCCAATGTGGATACAATACGGGGGTAGTTTGCGTGCAAGTCTAATATCGTTCTGCGTGTCAATCCGGCGGTTTCTGGGGGGGAAACAACATGGACAACGACGTACGTCAAAGAATCTGCTCAATGCCCGACCCACACTTGCAATGAACCTCTCGGCGGTGATAAAATTGTGTGACCCTGTTTGACCCCTGAGTTGAATCTGATAGTTCTGTGGAAGATATCCGGGCCACTGCAAGTGATAACTTCCTGTGAGTTCCGTAAGTCCGTAGGAGCGAATGACGAACCATGATACGGAGGTGAATTGTGGACCTCCCGCCGATGTTGATGGTCTCTTGGGACCCGATCAAGCTTGAGAGGTTCCCGGAGGCCGCATGCAGCATGGACACTCCAAGAGATGCATCGCTTCGATGGAGCCATATCGGGAATTGTAGAGGTGCGTCCCTCACATGTCGTTGGCGATCTGTCTCGCTTCTAGGTAACCAGAGCCCTTGAGGGACCACTGATCCCGTGCGGATAAGAGGAGTGTAGAAGTCAAGTAACTTGAACGTTCTCGGGCTGGATGAGTCGGCATGTGGCGGAAGAAGGTAGAAGGACGCAAAGTTTGCGTCGTATAGGACGGGAAGGGTGACAACGTCGACTTTGAGGATCGAAAAGAAGAACTGGCGAGAATCATGACCGAACGTAAGGGCTGAAAATGAATTGGTGAGAAGGTAATAATAGACGCTGGGTCCTGGAGTGATGGCGGCCTGAGGATGAGATTGAATATAAGTCAGTTGTGTAGCCGAAGAATACCTTGAGTAGTACGAACTAAAGCTGAAGTGTTCATTGGTGTTGCAACAAGAGGAAGCAGGCGAGGTGGAGACTGGGTGAGAGCGTGAGCGTGAGGGGGGACATCTCATAATGGATATATAAGGACCCACTGAACCATACGTTGGTCTATTTGTTTTTGCTATGACATAGGGCCACAGCCTTTGTCCGTGGTTTTATGGACTAAGTAGTCGTCGTAAGGTTGACATATTGAGTCTGTCTGATGTGGTACAAACACGACAGTAGGTCGCATTCAATCAGAATGTTCGTGGTGGTTCGGTTTCGCATGGGCAGATTATGTGAATGATAACACTGAAGTCACCCAACATTTCGTGCTGATGTATATCGACGGTCAGACACGCTTCCATAACGCACGTCGAGCGAAATCGCATCTGCGGAGTGACGAGATAACGGCGCGTCATCTACGAGCTGGCGGACGTCGAACCGAACAGGAGAGCGCATAGCAATATTACTACATGGCGAGCAGTCTATAGTAGCATTCCGTCCTCGCATGTCTCTCCAGCCTCGTCAAGGATAGGGATAGCAGGATAGCGAATCGAAGTCTCAGTGCAAGTGGCGAGGGCAGGATGATCGTTCAGAACAACTGAACCACAGGCGCTCAAGGAGAGCATAGGCGCCAAGACTATGGTTTGCCTTCACTGCGAGAGCGAAAGAAGGCCTCCATGACAGAGCAGGTCGAGGCTCATTCCACGAAGACAACTGCCTTAGCACGAGGCTTAGAAGCATTATGTCTGTGTCTGTGCAAATGAGATGAAATCAGGAGCTAGACTGGGCCTGGCACATATCCTTCAAATGGGCATATCTCCGGAGAGCAGTCTCAAACTAGAAGGAAGAAGGAGGGATGAGGCGAACGCTATGCTAGTTGCGGCCACCCGAGGGCTTTGGCGCCATCTCAGTGGAAGGCTCCACTCGTCTACGTCGTGATACGGAACTCTGATACTGTTCGGTCCGGCACTTTGACGCTGAATTCGAGTGTCTGACATATTCGGAAGGGCAAACCTTGTCGAGTGCGATTGGAGGTACTTCCGTGAGAGCCAGCGAGCTCGAAAGAGATATCTGCCCAAAAACGCGGGCGTAGTGAGCAGTGCAGCAGTACCCTGACAGTTTCATTGCTCACATAGGAATACGTCCGTCCTCGGGACATGAGTCTGTTCGAAGTGGTATTGTGATGATATTCCTTAGAGCCTCGGGTATACTGCTTGGGCCATGGCGTTGTGATCAGTGTACCAATCGCCCAATCTCTAGTACTCCGGCAAGAAGGTACATAGAGGTCCTTGATTTGCATGCGAGCCTAGAGTCCTTCCGTCTATGACCTGATCGCGGCAGCAATATATCTTCGGTCTGAATCTACGAGTTCCATTATATATAAGTACAGAGGGGAAGACGGTCTGAGCGTAGTGACATGTCGGCCATGAGTGAACGTAAGGCATTACAGTCACAGCAGATACAAACTCACATTCAAGGCCACGCTCTATCAGTTCATATCCATCTCTGAGCCGATGCCACCCTCCTCGGCAATTAAGACAATCCAAGTGACGGACACCACAGCGGAGACGACAGTCATGACAGCAAGATGAGGCCTTGGATGCAAGTCAGCACATGCATGCTGTATTGAGCGGCATCGAAGAGCTCACGCAGTAGAGTAAAGGAAGGCCCGACGAGCTCGCATGTCCCGTAAACAGGAATCGTACTCCCAAAGGCCTCCGGCTACGACGACTAGAGCTGTAACAACTTCAAGCGAAGCCAATGCAATGCTCTTTTCTGGACGGAACTCTGAGTCTTCGTCTGGGCCTGAGAAACGGGTTCGCAGAAGAACGGCTGAAGATATTAGCATCAGGAGAAGAGCAAGCTGAACTTTGGTCAGTGGATAAATGTGAGTACGACGGTGGTGAGGCGACATACTCTGATGTGCGATAGGTAATTTCTCTCAAGCATGCAGAAGTCTGTGGCTGAGCTGCCTACAGCTTCGAGTGACAAGTAAGGCATGGACTCTAGCAGTCAAAAGTAAGATAGATGAGGAAATGCACCTCGCCAACTCTGAGCATAAATATTGCTGTTGGTGGTCCCAGCGGGAGGACGTTCGGCAAAACAAAACAAATATCTGTCCGGATTGGGAGCATTACGTCATCTTTCTTCTTAGTAGCGCGGTCACGGGGAAGGCGTGTTTGGCTCTTTGTTTGGCAGGTGTTCGAGTTGGCCGGCGCGCGCACTCTTCCTTCTTTTCTCCGACGACCACTCTCCCTGCATCATACTTCTCCCGCAACACGCGCACGCTCGCACTTCACCGTCCAACTCACGTCTCTACACGAACTCACGGCTCCTTACAACATCACAATCACTTCAAAGTTAGGGTAGAAACGATGGGATTCATCAAACGTCTACTCTCAATGGGCAGCAAGAAGGGCAAGAAGTCCAAGCGAGAGCAGCTCGGTGGCATGCCGTACGAGCAAACTGCTCATGCCGCGACACAGGGAGATTTATTAGACCGGAAGAAGGAGGAAGAGGAGCAGGAGGCGAAAGCAAGCCGGTTGTTGCGCTCATCCTCGGCTCACTTTGCAGTGGTTTCCGAAGTAGATTATACCTCTTTACCTCCTATTCGTGCGCACAATCGTTTAACTTTCCCTTTAAGTTTTGGCTAACTATAATTATCTTTAATTGTGCAGCCCAACGGATCAACAATCGCAATGCTGACCCCACCGGCTCTCCAGGTCGCGCCGCAAGCGTTCAATCTCGCGCAACAACCTATCGCGTCAAAGTCCACGGCCGAACCGTCCACACTCGAACCGAATTTCCCAACGCTAACCCTCCTATGGCCAACAACGCACCTCTGCGACCATCTTCTGTCTCCGCCCCTTCCTCTCCATGTGGTCACGCCGCCCCTCGCGACAAACTCGCCCCTATCACCCCAAGGGACCAGAGCCGTCTCTATAAACTTCGTCAAGATCCTTCCGTGGCGAGCTTACTGACGATGTACGATGACAATGGCCGGCTTGACAACAAAGCATTCTCGAACAGCCCTGTCGATATTGATAAGGCTGTTGATACCGAGAATCAGCCGAAGAGCTCAGCGCGCTCCGGAAGGGAGCCTCTGAAGGACGAGGGAAGAGCGCAAATAAAGCGGGGCGGTTCGACCCTCAGGCAGCTTATGGGCGACCTGAACGCTACTTCTAAAGTCGGTGATATGTTCGAAGGTGATATCTCTTGGGCAGAGAGGTTCATTCAGTGAGTAGTCGTAATATTCTCAGGTGCTCACTATTTTCAATACTGACCCTATTTGTGATGATAGGGAAGGTCAAGATGACTCTAGCTCTGCCTCCTCCCTTGGCCTCGAAACGCCCGTCAATCCTGATCACGCATTCACCACTGACCCTTCTATCGTCTCTGATGACAACCGCAACGCCACCATCAACCCCAACAATGCCACATTCTTTAGCCACAAATCTGACGAAAACGACCGCAGCCACGACCCACTGCCAGCTATCTCCTCCATGGAGGTCGAGCTTAGCATGACAAGCACAATAGAAGAGAAAATGAAGCGTGGCTACTCCCAAGCGAACTCACCTTACCACAACCCTGACACTCCACATCGTGCGTCCGAGGTATTCGCGTTCTTGAACAAGCCGCAGCGGAATCGGGATTCCATTGCGAGGCCAGCGAGTGCCCCACCGAGTACCTCTGGCAGTGAGGATGAGGATGAGGAGGATGCGTATGGCGGGTTCGAAAGGCCCTTGCCTATGTTGCCGATGAATATGGACCCGGACTCGTCGTCCGACAGCGCGGCGCATCAGATTCTTTCTCCCATTCGCTCCATCACCACAGGTAGCACTATCAAGCCCATCGTCGACGACAACTTCCTCGCGCCACAACTCGGTTCTACTTCTCTCCGACCCTCTCCTTCCAGCAGTCAGAAGACGCTCTCCACCGCCGATAAGAAGTCTTCTACACTTCAGACGACCGAGACTTCCCCGACTTCCAACGATTCCCCTTCTTCTGCCGGCTCCATTTTTGAGGATCCGCCACAGTTGGCTATGATCATGAACAGGACGCCGACGCCCGTCGGTAACGGGCTCCGTGAGGGCCCGAGGGCGCATCAAGTCCAGGTCACACCTTCGGCCTCTGGTCCTGCTCGTGCGCCGTCGAGGAACTCGATAACTGGCCTTACGCACACCTTGTCCAACGCAATTGGGAGTAGGATTCCAAGAGGCCCTAAAGGTCCGAGGACGAGCGTCGCGATGACCCATGACTCGAATAATCCATTCGACGACGCGTCCACACCAAACGCTGCCGCGAAGACTCTTAGTACGACAACGGCTGCGGCGAAATTCAAAACGTTCAACACACCCTCGACTACTCCGATGCCCACTCCAAAGCCCTCATATATTCATACCGCCGCCCCTGCCCCGAACATGGCTCTTCGCACGACGACGAACACTAATATCTCCACATCGTCATCCATTCCTCTCCGTTCGGGCACCCGTATACCTTCTATCGCTAGTTCCACCAGCTCCAAAGTCTCGCTTACTACTGCGTTGAACGCAACCGCCTCTGCGTACCCTACTCCCACGCCCACACCATCTTCGGTAGCCGTTGGCTGGAAAGAGAAGAGGAGGATCTCCAGCTCTGGGTCGTGGTCGGTGGTCAGTGAGGATGAGATGCCGAAGTTGGTGAGGAGTGCGGTGAGGGGTGCGGATGTGCCAGTTCCTGGGAAAGGGAGAGGGGGATATGTCGTTGGGGCTGGGAAAGAGAACGGACAAGTGTCGGGTCCTCGAGCGATGCCTACTCGAGCGGGCAGTCGTTCGCTCGATCTCGTTAGGGATTCGTTTGCTACAAACGCCAACGACTCCAACGCCACCGCCAAGAATGCGCCATACCAGAACTTCGACCTTAACAGGCCAGCGAACGCGAACGGCGCTGGGGCTATGAATTTGAAATCTCGACTTCCCGTCACGCCCGCTCGGTCGCGGGCTATTTTCGATGCGGAGATGACTCCTGGAGCGGCTCCCTCGCCTGCTTCGTCGTCTGAGCTGTCGCCGGTCGCGCAACAGATGATGGCGGACCTGAGGGAGACGAAGAGGAGGGGTTTTGTGAGGTTTGGGGGCAGCAGTGAGATAGGGCCCAGCAGTCCTGGTGGAGGTGCGGAGAAGAAGAGGAACAGGTTTGTAAATGTTATTACGAATGGGAGGGGGTAGATTCCCTCTGTGTATTTTTTCTCTCTCTCTCCGTTCTGTTTCGTGTTTCGTGTACATTGGTAGCGCCGGGTTATGGGCGCATTTTGTGATAATAGTTCCCTGAGTTCGGTTTCTTGTGTAATTGTTTCTCGATTTTGGTTTCCCTGTTGTGCATCTTCCGATTGTGATACATACCCCTCCATCTCCATTCCGATCGTCTCCTCTGTCCTATAGTTTTTTCTTCTTGTCTCTGGGGTTTCCGGCATCGTCATCCGTCATCAACATCGAACGCTCCGTCGTCTGTATCTATCGCGCTCTCCATCCGTCATCGTTCATCCTTATTTGCTATCTCGTCCTGTCTCGTCCCTCTGTGTCCATAGATATGCTGTGAACAACGCGAACGGGAACGAGAACGAGGGACGAGCCGAGCCGAGACGAGCCGAGACGAGCCGAGACGAGAGTCCAAGAAATATAGTATAAGGCAGAGGCCATCAGCGACCGACGAACATCACGTGTTGTGGCGCAAACCGTTTATTCAAGAATAGCGCGTACAAAAAGATCTTTGTCAAAAATTCAATTGCGCAGGTCGACGCGAACGTATGTGTTTACCATTCCTGTGCAATCCGTTTTGTAAACGAGTCGGTTTTGCGAGGGCCATTCAACTTACAACGCTCAGAAGATCCGGGCCGCGACGCCACAGCTGTTCTTGCCATTCTGCAGTGAATGCCCCTCACAGTTTTGCATTTTCTCTGAATATGACTACACAATTCAACGAGTAACGATCACCTCTAAAGGACTGCGCAACCGAATTTTTGCAAAAGTCTTTTCAGCATTTGCTATTTGCAGAGGACTGTCGAAACGCCACTTCACGTGACGTTTGTCGGTCGCTGATGGCCTCTGCCTTATATAACGCGACTTGCGGAATTATATAACAATAGACAAAAAAAACACGGGATAGACAGCCGACCAGGCAAAGATGAAGAGAGAGACGAGACGAGAGATATACACGTACATCACGTCGTCCCGTACATGAGGTGTATATAAGTACGCTATGCTCTCGGTTTCCGATTCTCGACATGATGAAAAACAAGTTGTTTATTTGTTCCATTATATACGGCTTCCTCGAGTCTATGATTCCATTGCATGCACTTTTCTGATCGAGTTACAGTGCTGGTGTTGGTCGCATGCTCTCGTTGACGGCGCCACTGTGGCCCATGCTTTCTATCTTTAACCTACTCAGATCCGTCCAGATCTCGACGTCAAGCTTGCATCAAGCCAATCTCCCCGCTCGAGATCTGACCGAGCGTTTGGCGTGCATACGTGGTCCTGGCTCCGACTGACGAAATCGAGCATGCTTTGCTGGCCAGCAGTGCTCACAGGTGCCCACCCCGGATCCAACTCACGCTCTTCGGGCTTCACAGATAATTATCTTCTATCCACCCATCCTCGCACTCTTCACGACCCTCACGCGTGTCTTTGGACGTAGACTCGCCTCCGGCCACAACGTCTGATTATATACAGGATATAAATAAATTACGCAGGGAAGGACCTCCGCCGCAAGTCCCGTGCTAAAGCCGAGCGTTCTCCTTATCTGGCGTGTAAACCCAACCTGGCTCCTCGATCGACCTCTTCGTCTTTCGTCTCGCCACTCTCGCCTTCTTCGTCTTCTCCGTCCGCATCAGGGACTGGGCCGAGGAATACTACTACTAGTGCTAAGAAACCTACGAAGAGACCGCCTGGTGATTTATTGGTGCCGGTTTCGAGCACGAGTGCCGTTGCACATAGTTCGTCGACACCTGGGAGGAGAATCGGACCAGCAGCCGGAAGTTCAACTAGCGCCGGCCACGGACACGGAGGGTATACGCATTCGCGCAATAGCAGCTTGACGAAGTCGACGTTCGATCCCGAGGAATTTGAGATGGTGCAGTCTTACGGTGCGACGTCCAGCCAAGGTCGGGGGGACGATGCAGTGGAAGGAGTGGATTTCATCGAGAGGAGAGAAGACGATGCGGTGGAAGGGACGGGTGAGACGGAGGTGAGCGCGTTGTTGACGGATGGGATCAGGCCGGACGGAGAGGTGTATGATGGGTTGTTGGGGAAGGGGAAGAAGTTGAGGGAGGGCCATGCGACGTTGGTTAGTTGTGTGAGCAATTTGGCGAATACGATTATTGGGAGTGGTGCGTATGAATAGAATATCTTTCTTTGGCATTGCTGCTGTAATAACTGACGAGGATACGTTTGTTTGTTTTGTTTGAAGGTATGCTCACGTTTCCACTCGTACGTCCCCTTGTCCGACTTTGCTGGTACAGCAGTAAACCCACTGTGGCGCGAGCTCATACCGTTTCGTCTTGTGCTTTCTTGCGATGTAGGCAATGGCTTCAGCGGGTGTCATCCCTGGCATGATCACCTGTGCCTTTTCGGGCAGTGTTGCTGCTTTCGGTCTCTACCTCCTCTCCGCATGCGCACGCAAAGCCCCACACCGAGCCGCCTCTTTCTTCGCCATCGCGAACCTCACTTTCCCCAGAGCTGCGGTCTTCTTCGACGCAGCAATTGCGATCAAGTGTTTCGGTGTTTCTATCAGGTTCGTAGCCGCCCTCTCCTTCTCCTCCTTTGACTTTACTCTCGTTCAGAGCGCTATGATGCTGAATACAAAAACAGTTACCTGATCATCATCAAGAGCCTCCTCCCGAACGTCGTCGCCTCGCTCTACCACGACCTCTCGCCACACAAGAACCCACCGGCCTGGGCGCTCAGCGGCCGCGTATGGATCTCGCTCCTCATGGTCATCCTTATCCCACTCGCGTTCCAGAGACATCTGGATAGTCTGCGACATACGAGTTATATCGCGTTGTTCTCGGTCGGTGAGTCCTTTCTCTTCATCCTTTCTGGTTTTGTTTTTGTGATATAGGCTTACTGACGATGGGTTGGGTTGCGGGAACAGCGTATCTGGTCGTGATCGTGATCACGGCTTATTTCAGTCCGTTCGAGGATATGCCGCCGAGGGGTGAAGTCCACTTGATCAAGTTCACGTCCGGCTTCGTATCGACGTGGCCCATCCAGGTCTTCGCGTTCACCTGTGCTCAGAACGTACGTCCCCCCTCTTTCCTATTCCTATAACCCTTGTCATCCATCCATGCCCACACTCACTACCATATCTATAATAATAAAAAGATCTTCCCGATCTTCAACGAAGTCCGCACGAACACCCAAAAACGGATGAACATCGTAATCGGCACCTCCATCGGCTCCGCGACGCTCACCTACGAGATCATCGCCGTGTTCGGGTATCTCACCTTCGGGTCGACAGTGGGGGCGAACATCATAGCGATGTATCCGTCTACGTCACTGTTTGTGGCGTTCGGGCAGCTGGCCATCGCGATACTTGTGTTGTTTTCGTATCCGTTGCAGTTGCATCCGTGTAGGAATTGTTTGGATAAGGTGTTTGGGTTTGGGAAGGCTGGGAAGGGGGAGAAGGGGAAGAAGATGCTAGTAGAGGAAGAGGGGGAAGAGGCGACGGTGGTGGATGAGAGGACGGTAGAAGAGGAGGAGGTGGATGAGGAAGTGGTGGATGAGGATCATGCGGGGGCGGAGATGAGCACGGTGAAGCATACGTTGTTGACGGCGGGGATTATTGCGAGTGGATTCACGACTGCCTATTTCGTGGATGATCTGCAGATGGGTGCGTCTTTATCCTTGAAGGTGGACGCGGTCCGGGACTGACGATTTTGTCTGTAGTGCTCTCGTTCGTGGGAGCTACAGGCTCGACGACGCTCTCGTTCATCCTCCCAGGTCTATTCTATTGGAAGGTGAGTCTCTCCTCCCCGCCTTCCTCCACCGAGGTATATTGACGCTCATCCCATTATCGTGCTACCCAAAAGCTAACTCGAGACGACCCGAGCGCTAATAAGACGTTGACGCGAGCGGCTCTGGCGCTCGCGTGCTATGGGGCGTTCATACTCGTGTTCTGGTGAGTCTTTAACTTTGAGTCCTCAGCCTCCTAATACTCTGGTGGTTATTGATGGTGGTGAGTGGTGTGCTGACCGTTCTCTTTTCTTTTGGGCGGACAGTTTGAGTTTTAATGTCTATCAGCTCGTCACGGGGAGTGGGGCGCCTTCGCATTGAGTTTTTGTGGGTGGTTGGTATGAGGGTGGAAGGAGAAGTGGTTTGTGGACGTGCTTTACACCCTATCCCTGGTATTATGAATTTGCTACGACATAAATTATGGTTTGGTTTGTGGAAGAAGTGATGCTCGAGCGTAAGTAAGGCCGAGGGTGCCACACTGTTGGCTCGTATTACTATTGGAAGGGAGGAAGGAGTCGTGAATAATATATGTTCAACAATACTCGGGTGCCACACTGGGTGCCGAGTAGGATCACATCGTCCTCCAATGAATCAATCTCTTTCATGGAAACAAAGAGCCAGGTAGAGAGAGGCCGAGGGCGTCGCCACACCGAGGGTTTCTATGGGAGAGCGATGGGTGATGGGGACGGATAAGTGGCCCAAATCGGGGTTAGATGGCCCCAAAATAATTAATGATGAGGAAGAGGATTCGGAGAACGAGCTGACGAGCGCTGCTGCCCTCTGACCTGATGTCGTCCTCGTCGTCCGCGACGTTCTTCTGCTAGATCTCCCCGTCTCAGCATCGCCCGGAACGCCCACGACAGCTAGAACGCACTTGCACGACACGCACACGCCAAAGCAGAGAGCAGAGAGTGAATGTCCGTCGGTGAGTATTGCTATATAATATTACTGAGCCGGTTGTCGTGTTGTGCGTGTTGTGCGTGTGCGAGGACATATAATATTATATCTGGGCGAGACCCGACGATTGGCGGCGACTAGCGAGTGCTCACTCGTCTTTCTCCGCTGCGCGCTCCTTCTCCAGACACACGTCCACCATCGCCGCCGTCGTCGTCAGCGACAACTTCCCTCTCTTCTTCCGCGCGCACACAACGCGCTCCATCATCTCACACAATGATGGCCATCGAGGCCTCGACGAGCACGGCGACGACAGCACAGGCACCGACGACAGCCACATCCTCAATCTCTCTTCCCGCCACCAACAACGTCACTGCCACATCCCCTTGCTCTTCCTCCAACCCACCGTCCTCTTCGACGGCCACCATCACCACACCGACGATGAACACCATATCCATCATCGACAGAGCACAGGCGCCCGTTTCCGCCTCGTCCTCCAGCCATAATTCCGACGAGGCGGACTCGACTCTGCATGCGCCCTCAACGAGCCAGGAGAAGGACCCGAACGCGGACGTCGACCCGCAGATCCTCGAGGCACTCAAGAGCAAGGATCGGCTCTTTGTACTCAGGGTCGGTGAGCTCGTAGAGGGGCTCATCAACGACCGCAAGTACGTCTTTCATTCAATTCCAATTCCATTTCCCATTTCCTTTTCTCGTCGCTGTCGTCTTCTTTCTGTGCACTCGTGTGCCGGGCTGGGACGCAACTCCGAGGCGCTCGTGGGCTGACCATCATCTGTTCTCTCGCTCCCTGTCATTCGTTCATCCCAACAGGCCACGTATCGAAGTCAACCCGCAAACGTCCTACCAACGTCTCCTCGTCCATCGATGTTGCACCTACTACAAGGTCGCTCCCGAACCAGACCCTAGTACGAAGGCCCTCATCATTATCACCACCATCGACAGCAAAATGTAAGCAAGCCCCTTTCTGTCTCTCTGCTAAATACACACATCCTCATTCCGTCCTCATTAGCCCCTCACGGCGCCTCGCCGACCTCGTCCCACCCGAAGCCACAAAACAACCCGCGTTCAAGATCATGCGTCGCACACCGCACGACCGTATGCGCTCCAAGCCCCAATCCCGCAGCGGTTCCGTCAACGGTGAAGACAACGATCTTTCCGATGTCGAGCCCTCCGAGACCGGCAGTGCCGGCGGACGAAGTCACACCGCGACGAGCAAGAAACACCTCACCATCGAGCAGCGCGAGGCGGCGTACAACGAGGCCCGCTCGCGTATCTTTATGGATTTCGAGGAAAAGATCAAGGAAAAGGAGAACGACATGAGCGCGAGCTCCTCCGTCTTCTCGCTCGTCTCCGGCTCGGCCTCGACGAGCGGGGGTGGGAGCAGTATCTCCGGGGACCTTCTCGACGATTCGGGCGTCAGTAGCGCTGCGACGGAGAGCGAGTGGTCCGGGCCTGTCACCCGCGACAAGAAGGACGTCAACGTTCGTCGTGGTAACGGCCACGGAGGCGGCAACGGCGGAGGCGGCGGTGGAGGTGGAGGGGGCTCAGGGACGAACTCTGCCGGATCGTCCTCACGGTCTCTACGTTCTTCTGCCCACGCCGGTAGCTCCCGTAATTCCCGCGCAGCGTCACCTGCGTTCACGTACGCCTCTCTGTACGAACCACCGCCATCGTCGAACAACGCGGTCGTCTACGATCCTAACCAAGCAGCCGCCGCCGCCGCCGCTGCCTCATCCGGACACGGACATCTCCAGCAAGGATACGTACCACCTTATATGTACTCGTACCCGCCTCCTCCACCGCACGGCCACGGCCAGGCTCCACAGGGATATATGGCGCCCTATCCTTACTACCCACCGTACCCAGGCTACCCACCCCCTCAATCCCAGCCTCAACATCCCCATCATCACTCCGATCCTTCGACGCCCGCGAACGAGATGAACGGACTGTATATACCGGCGCATTCACAGCAGCCGATGTATATGGCGCCGTATATGTGGTCTCCTGCGGGTGGCCCGCCTCCGCCGCCTGTTCCTCCTCCCCCTACCCACCAGCATCAGCATCAACAGCAGCAGGGACAGGGACAACATTCGCATCCTCATTCGGCGGCACCGTCACCGCCGTTGGCGGGACAGGGAGGGTATGCGCTTCCGCCTCCGGGGGGTCCACATCTTTCGCATCTATCTCAGCATCAGCAGCAGCAGCAGCAATATGCGCCGAGTCCGTATGGGGGATATCCAATGCAGGGGTATTATGCGCCTTTACAGCCACCGCCACAGCAGCAGCAGGTCATGTCGCCGCCCATGCAGGGACAGGGACAAGGACAAGGACAACAGCAGCAGCCGATGTATACGGGTGAGATACAGCATTCGCCTGTGAATGGGACGACGGGTGGTAGTGGTGGGATGGGTAATGGGAATGGTGCTGGGAACGGGAACGGAGGAATGCATCACGTGCGGCCTCCGGCGAGGACGACGGGGACGAATAGCAGCAGTGGCGGGAGTGGATCGAATGGGCATGGGCCTGGTAGTGGTAGCAGTGGCGGTAGTGGAAGCATGGGTATGGCGCCGAGGAGGAATGCGAGCGGAGGGTCGGGGGGCTCGTCGTCGCAGCAGAGGAGGGGGTGGAGTTATGGCCCTGGGGCGGGGATGGGCGGACAGAGTGGGTTGTCGGCACTAAGTTCGAGTTCGAGCAGCTCGTCAGGGTTTAGTGGGAGTGGTGGAGGGTTTGGTGGTGGAGGTGGTGGGTATAGTGGGTTTGGTGGTGGGGGTGGTGGGGGTGGTGGGGGCGGGCTGGATGGGATGTCATCTGGGCCTGTGGGTCCGAGGTTGAGTTCGGTGAGGAGGACGTCTGGGACGTCGAATTCGAGTGCGGGTGGTGCTAGTGTGGGTGGTAGTGGGGGGAATAGGACGCCGGGCGACGAGGCATCGTCTACCGCTGTGAGTCACTTATAAATGACTACCTCGTCCCCTTCCTTTCTCTACATTCCCCCCCTTTCTCCCACCTCCATTCTTCACGGATTCTATTTAATTTGTCTTGGCATGCAAACGTTTCCGTTTCATTTTATGCTGACTGAATTGGTGAACGTGCTCTTAACTTTGACTTTAACTGTGTATGGTATGGCGTTGGGTGGGTGGGTTCTAGTCATCGACGTCTTCGTCATCACGGCGAACGTATACTTCGACCGCTTCATCACAGCATCCCCTCCCCGCCCGACCAGACTGGGCGGTCGGTCTAAAAGCCCAGCCGACCCTGGCGCCTAACTCGCACCCGCATCCACTCCCGCATCAACACCAACACCCGCATCCTCATCCGCATCCTCATACGCCTCCGCGGAACCATCATGGGCATCACACGAACACTAATAACCATGGCTCGTCGTCGTCGTCTAGTCGGTCCTCTCTCCATCAACAACCACAGCAACAGCAGAATGGACCGTCGGGTCGAGCGAACGGCCCCCCGGTGGTCGCGCTGCAGTCTTCGGCGGATTTCCCGCCGTTGGGGGGTGGGGGCGGTGTTAATTCAGCTTCAGGTCCCGGTGCGGTAGGGGGAGGAGGAGGTGCTACTGCTGCTGCTGGAGGGGGCGGTGGAGGAGGAGGGCCGGGGAATGGAGTTGGTGGTGGTGGAGGAGGAGAGAAGAAGTTTGGGGTGTGGGGTGCGGCGTCGGGGAGGTCGGTGTTGATGAGCCCGCCGGGGCAGCATGCGTCGTATAGTAATGCGCTTGCGGGTGCCACTGGTGCGGGTGGTGCGAATGCGAGGAATGGTGAAGGGAGTGCGGAGCAGGGAAAGGTGAGTTCGTTGTGCAATTTTTGTCATCCCCCGTGGTTTTCATGAGTATGAGTGTTGTTTTTTGATGGTGTTCTTTGCTATTCTGCAGGACAAGTCGGCTGCTGCTGCTGCCGCCGTGCTCTCGGAGAGGATGGGGGCGTTGAACGTCGCTGATGGGGACGCTTCTGGGCCTGTTCCTATCGCTGTGGGGGAGAACTCGAGCAATGGCAATGGGGCGGCGGTGGTGGCGAATGGGACGAGGTCATAGGATGGGCGAGGGGTGCTTGTTTATACACGGACTAGTAGACGGAGACGGCTTTCTTTTCTTTTTCTTGTGATGGTGACTGTGGTGGTGATAGTGGGGGACGGGGCGATCGACTTGTGATGGAGATGGAGATGAGCGAAGGGTGAAAGGTGATGTTAGGATGGAATGTGTGGATGTCAGTGTCGTTGTGTTGTACATGTTTGGGTTCTGTGTCGGTCGCATCTTGTTAGTGTCTGTGTGTTTGTGTTTGTTTCAGTGTTCGGTGTTCAGTTGTTGTCGCATCCATACATACATCCATACATCCATTCATCTCGTCGCTCTAGTCTCTAGTACATAGTCATCGATTCATCAATCGCACTCGGTCTCGGTCGGTCCCAGTCTCGGTCTCCTGCCTGTCATAGTCAGTTACAGTTGTGTCGTGTTTGATTTTTTTTTCTCCATTCTTCTTCTTCATTCTTCTTCTTGTGTCATATTCCTTTTCTTGTTTCATATTCCTTTCCTTTTCTCCTTTCACTTCTTCCAATTGTCTATCATATTTTCTTTCTTCAAACTTCTCATCGACCCTCGGGCTGTTGCCTTTCTTACTTTTTCTTCTTACTTTTTTCTTCTTTTTTTGTTGACCCTTTTTGATTTCATCTCTTTCTCCCGTCTTATCTTCTGTTACAGTGTGTCTGTGTCTATCTTGGTGTTACAGTATTGCGACCTCATGAGACGTATACATACGCACTATGATACTTCCAGCACTTGCACTTGTATCATCCCTGACTTCGTGCTCAGCGGTGGTCAGGAAGGATGGAAGTGTTAGGGTCGGGGAACTTGAGCATGTGTGTATGTGCTCGTGTGGTCGCTTTTTTGTTTAGACGCAATTGTACATAAATAAAGATGATCCTTTGTACACTCGATTGTCGTGTGGAATGTTGGTGACCAGTGGTGATATGGATGGCTGCAGGCGAAGGTTCAGCTAGGTTCATAGGAGTTGGGCCACACGGGTTGGCAATGAGTGGCGAGAGGAGGAAGGTTGGAGGAATTCAAATTGAAAAGGCGCGGCCCGGGCGCCTTCGCTGCATGTACGTCCCACGCTGTCACTTGAACTTACCCTTCGCTTTCACCAGCTGCAGTCACCCATGGCCATCCGACGTCTAACGGTTCATGGCTCGTAACCTAATGAGATGAATTGCTATTTTGATTCAACTGTGGTCTGAGTCGAGTCCGTCACGGTTCTGGGTCTTGCTCCTCTTTTATCCTCCCCGACCTTGGGAGACATCACGCATCCCGTGCACTGGACGTCCCTCGGATCGCTCTGATCTTTGCCTCCCAGCCCTTGGAGGGCGTTCTGTAAGCATTATCAGTACCAACGACCCGGTAGGAAACTATGGGCTCGAAAATTTCGAGTTATCCTTTCGTCCAAAAGTGGGATGACACGAGGTAAGCCTTATTTACCCCTGCGCGCTCGGTATGCTCGTCAAGATTTGTTCTACATCTATCTACGACTGGTGTCTTACAAGAACTCTAGCGCCCCAATAGAACTTTTCCTGGCTACACCGCGATATAAGAAATAGCGGCAGTCAAGTTCGGGTGCCCATACGCCGCACCATCCTTAGATGCCTTCACCCACAGCTCTACATCCTTCAAGTAAGCAGCCAGGTTCTCCTCAGAACTCAAATCTACAGGCTCGTGATCCTTGCTTATTTGCGTGAGCAGTGCCCCCGCTGCCAGTACCGTGCCCCCAATATCGTTCGGGTCGAACCTCTGCTGGATCGCACCCTTCACCTTCCCCGACAAAATGTCCCTGCACAGACACGGCTCCTGGCACAAAGTACGCGCAAGGCCGACACCGTCGACGGTATCCAAAGCCTTCACCATCGCTCCTGCGGTCTTGAACCCACCCGTGATGTACGCCTTCGTTTTGGACAACGCGGGCACGATCTTCTCCGCAAACTCGATGAAGAACGCCTCCCTCTTCCTCGTACTCTCTCGCTTATGTTCCCATCCCAACGCCTCGGACGTCCCTCCCGACAGCTCCACAAAATCGAACGTGTTCTCCTCCAAGATTCTGCACACCTCTCTTGCCTCCTCCGCCTGCAGCCCGCCCTCCTGGAATTCCTGGCTGTTGAGCTTGATGCCGAGGATAAAGGAAGGAGAGGTGGCTTTACGGACGCCTTGTCCGATTTCGACGATGAGGCGGGCACGGTTGGTGACCGAGCCGCCGTATCAATCGGTCCGTTTGTTGGTGGTTTGGGAGAGAAACTGTGCGATGAGGTAGCCATAGGCGCCGTGCAGCTGAATACCGTCGAAGCCGGCCTTCTCGAGGTATGAGGCGGCATGAACGAAGCCTGAGATGATGTTTTGGATGTCTTCAAGCGAGGCGGCGCGCGGCTTGGCGAAAGTTATGCCATTGGCATTGCCTGCACGTTCGGTGATTCAGAAACTGTGCGCGTAGTGCGTAGTGAGGAAGGAGAGATGGATGGATGGCTCTAGCTTACCTGGGAGCTGAATGTCGCTCGCGGAGATGGGATGGGACTGGATCGTGTCGGGAACTTGTCTTCCAGGATGGCTAACCTGCCCCACGAACAAACTCCCATTCTTCTTCCCCTCACTCGCTGCCTCCCTAAACCTCTCAAACCTCACCCCTTCGAACTTCGCCTCCCTCGGGATGATGGCGTTCCCCGTCGCTTCGAGGTGTTCGTACTCGATCTGGATGTTTCCCGAGACAATGAGACCGATTTGGCCTTCGCCCCAGCGTCTGTAGAGATTGACGTAGTTTGAAGACGGCACGCCACGAGAGGGTAGGTCGGTGGGGTGGAAGGAGGAGAGACGTTCGGTCATGGCAGATTTTAGGAAACGGTTGGGCGCGGTGCGGCCTGAAAAGGTGAAGTGAAGAGGTTGGCCCAGCGGGGCAGGATCGACATCGTCTGCGTGGTAGCGGGCGGGCATTGTTCTTGACAAGAGGGAAGAGGGTACCGTGACGATGTTGGCTGGAGAGCGTGAAGACAATCAGTGGGGCTTGAGGAAACCATCCTTGCGCCTATAAGTAAGGGCGTATGCATGCAGCCTCGAGGATTTGAACGTTCAACACGGTTCAATTGGGACAAGCGTCAGGTCCATAATGGAGTCCGCTCGAGGGAAGAATCTTTCTACCGGTGTTTTGAGTTGACGAACCAGTTGCGTACTCGCATTGCATCGTGATATCGAAGATGACTCAGAATCGCTTTATATCGCCGACTAAGATGATGTTTGACGCATGTTTCTGCGTTATATCCGTCTGGAGGTGGCTCCGCGCGTGTTTTATCGCCGACGATGGAAGCAGGCAATGGCATCAACTTCGTCGATCTTGGTGCCACATGGCAGTTGAAGTCCTCCCAAACATTGCAGCACTTGTTCGCTAGCGTATCAACAGGATTCGCTTTGAGCATCTTAGCCAGAATAATACTGGGGACCGTGACTCGGGAATCCACGAGCCGCTCATCTTCCAGTTTGCCGTCTATATTTTTAGCAACGCCATGTCTCTCACAGGCGCGACGACAGCATGGCAATCAGACCTGGCATCACACTGATTCACCAGGGACTTGGAGATTGGTCTGGTCTGTACAGCGGATGTGCACGGTGCCTACCATGCCCCTTTCGATCCACTCCTACCCGCCTTCGCAGGCATCGAAGACTACACGGAGAGCTTAGGCCTTTTACGAGATGTGATGCCTTGATGCGTGCCGTTTGTGCGTGCTAAAGACACCTACCCCTATTGGCGTGCTTCACGTTATGCTGGCCTTCTGACTATAAGTTGTTCTTGACGAGCGATCGTGTTAGACAGCAGTCTACAGAGTGTCTACTCAAGGGATTCAGTCCTCGGACTTGATTCACATCAGGAGCGGAAGTAGCGTCTTGTTGGAGGTGCTCACAAGTGTAGGTCTCCCTAACCAGGTGAACAACGTTGTTCGCTTCATTCCCATCGAATTCTCTCAAACTCTGATAGGGTTACTCTTTGGCATCCGATTGACGAAAATATTTTCTTAGCTCTATCGTTGGTGCAGCTTGGCAGCTTGTCTCTGTGAAAACAGGCAAATTCAAGGCCAGGTGCGTTGTCATTGTCTTGTTTTGACACAAGGTCTCGTTTTTTTGGCAGTAATCCAGTGCTGATATTTGTGATCGGTTTCCGCGCGGCTGCTCCTTGCTCACAGAATCATACCTGGAAGCGTCTCAGCCAAAGGATAGTTGCTTTTAACTTTGACGATATCCAGTGACAGGGGCCTGGTTTCGTGGGGAGTCTGGATCTTGCATCATTCGATGTGCGGGACAGAGACCTCATGTCCTTCGCATTGTGTCCCGCATACCGCATTCGTCAGAGTTTTAGGCTCGCGCACAGGGCACACTTCTGTGAGTTCGTCCCCAGGTATGTACCTCTCCATTCCACGTCGTCATCTCCGTCGCTGAAGTCGTGGGCAGCATAGATGATCTCAGATCGATCAAAGAGATTCGGCAGGTTGATCCACGTGTAACGCTGACCGACTCCCCGATTCACCTGTATCAGGGATGAACCCGTGTATTGCACATTTTCTTGAGGGCTCGACCGTTATATATCAAGCCCAGGGTACTTGTGAACACCTCCCCCACCGAGTCCTTCATCCACCCATTCCTTGTGTTCGACTAGTTCTCGTTGATGATGGAGGTAGCGGCATGATGTCAGTCATAATGAAGTCTAATGCTGACGGATATCTTCACAGGACTACGGCCCATCCGAGGGTACCTATCTGCGTGATTCGTTCGATGCAGATCACGCTTGGCCACTCGGATTCCACTTGCTCCTTTCAAACTGGAGCTATTCTGCCTCCGAAAGTGTCTCAGTCCCGATGCTACGCCAGAGACTGTGGATCCCTTACGAAGGGACAGCCAGAGAAGACCATTTAGCTGTCCTCTCATGGCCGGTGTGGTTCCGGTGTCGCGAGACACATCCAGCCGGTTCGATTCCTTCAATGGGAATAAATGTATTGAACGGTGCTAGGGGCCGATTCCGCCTTATCAAGGAAGGCGACGAACAGGCACCGTTGGGGGGCCTCTACTCCTGCAAGTTGCATATCTGGGTATGCATTGATTTAGATCTACTCATTTCATGGGCAGTTGATATAATTTGCACTCTAGCCCGTTGGTCAACCTAGTGTGACGACGAAGCAGATTCAACTCTGGAAAGGTCGTAAGAGCGGGAGAAGACCTATCACGAAATCAGAGCTAGCGAAAGTTATCTGTCGGCGGGTGGACTCATATCTGAGGGTGAGGCCACGATATCCTTCATCACGACTCTGATGTCTGAGTGTTGACAACACTGTGGATTTAGGACCATGACATCGTCATCGCTGGGTACGGCCGGGTGACGTCGCAATACATTCGTCTCGTCGGCTTGACATGGGTCTCTAAAGGATCTATCATGCCTCTGCTTCAGCTTATTCCCGGGGTTTGAAGAGTCTATCAACTTTGAAGAATCTGTCGACTCAAGTCATCTAAGTCATCGAGGTCAAGGCAATCCCTTCATTTCTGTCTATCTGTTGCCTGGCTCGCTTATTTAAAAAGGGTCCTATGGTTTATGCCCCCGGTTGGGCATGCCAAATCGAAGCATACTTTATGGTCAGGCTCAAACATTGACCTCCATCATTATTATCACTATTCACTATGATACCGTGGCCATAGCTCTTCCTTGCATTCCCATGGTATATATACAAATGAACTCTTTCCCTGGTCGGATATCCTACTATTTACTATACTCGCTTACCACGTAAACACTCACCATTGAAGGGGTCTTATTCCCATTTACCTTGACGTTGTATGCCTGAGGACATCTGCTAGATCCCGGATATCCCCGGCCTTCTGTCGTTCATCTAAGTTCGGC
The DNA here is from genome assembly GCF_000264905.1 of Stereum hirsutum FP-91666 SS1. Lineage (NCBI taxonomy): Eukaryota > Fungi > Basidiomycota > Agaricomycetes > Russulales > Stereaceae > Stereum > Stereum hirsutum. The sequence goes on along the minus strand of NW_006763137.1, from coordinate 1,457,405 downwards.
GACGGCGTTTGGTTGCTTTACTCTGACGAGCGATTGTTTTCTTCTGGTATTTTGCTCGCGGGCCCCGACACTCCTTAAGCAGCCAGCCGGTGAGTAGAAAGTACAATATTATAATCCAAGTAGATAAAGTTATATCGCGCGATAAAAGTACAGTACCAAAGTCCCTAGTTCAGACAACAGCGCCCTCAGTCTATGCCGAGCCCATACCACGACCCGAACTGCACACCAGGCAGGAGTATGGTGAAGCCTCAAAACCTTGCAGTATCTCCACTATGCAGTCTCCTGGTCTTGCTCTCTCGCCGGCCCCGCTGTTCCACAGCTTTGCTCCAGCTCCTCCTCTTCCTTTCTCAGCCGACTCATCGTCGCACTGAGTATCTTTCTTCTGCGATCCTCGGGGGTCTCATTCGCTAAAGACGCCACACCTGATCCGCCGAGAACGTGGGCAGCTTCGAGCTCGGGCTCGGAGGATGACTCGTATACAGGGTACGACCCTCCGAGGGTATGTGTGCCGGCTTTCGCAGCTTGCTCATATGCGAGGACCTCTCGGTTCAGTCGGGAGTTCATCTCCTTGAACTATCCACGAATATATTTCGTCAGTCACGGCGCCGTAGACAATTAATCAACGATACGCACATCGTCGTCGTGATTACCCCAAACATTGTGTGTCAACTCATGGCACAGAACCTTCCTCACATCCGCGTACAGCTTAAACCCATCATACGCGTTGGTCCGTATCCGCAACTTGATCGCCTGTCCCGCATTCACGTTCAGACCAAGTAGGTCCGGATGCTCGTGTGGCGCAAGCTCTGTCAGCAGACCGACTTCGAGCCGGTTGGTCTGCATGACATGCTTGATAGCTGGGTCTGATGCAAGCCGTTGAAGGAAGGAGAGAGCCGAGGATGGATTGGGTAGGTGTGGAAGGGGTTCGATGCGGTGGAAGCGATACTTGAGGGCAGCGGAGGACGAAGAACCTGTCGAGCGAACCTATCCGTATAGTGGGCATAGTTTCGTCAATCCGCAACCCAGAAAATAATGAATGAAAAGCCACGCACCTTTACGGTACCCTTTGCTTGCCTCTCCTGCATAATCCTTTCCACCCTCTTCTGTTCATCCTCCACCTTTCTCAAACCGCCCAACTCCTCGTCCGTGTTCCCCAACATCTGCAACTTAAACCCATCCTTGAACCCTGCATCGGACAGTGTTGTATCATCTCCGTGTGAAGCTTTCTTGCCCTTGTAGAGTAACTTCTGGTTCGTAGGAGGTATATTTGTCAGCTCCGCGATGGAGGACCTGAGCTCTGCGAGGGTGGCGTCTGATGGAAGGGTAATTGGATAGTTTGAACCTCTGTGTGAGATCTGAATATTAATGTCAATAGGTGTAGAAAATCATCTTTCTGTTAGGCAAGGAGAATATTCGAGATGTTTCGAGGTATGCTGACGAACCTCTCGTAAGCTGAGAAGGACGTGACGCGCGAGGGACGCGTATGGTGGCGGTAGCCACTTCATGGCAAGCCTTGTGCCGCGGAACCCTTTGCTTAATGGAACACGGATTCGGGGGTTTGGCGGCTTGTTGCTTCATATATAAGACCCCAGGGAGGGTATCTAGAGGATGGTCGGTGCACTTTTTAAAAATTCTCCGGGGGGGTTTTCGTCAGAGAAATTTGGCCGTTTGTCACACCACGTGCGTGTGACATTACCATACTGGGCATGATTTGTCACACGTGTGGTCGTCCGCCACCCCGCCACTCCACCACCGTAGCCTGCCAGTCTTCTCCAACGTCTGTTTGAAGACTGTACAAGCAAATATACAACCAGACTTCACGATGTTCCAGGTATATACACATCATGAAATTTTTTTAGTCAATATATCTTGGGTACTTAGGGTTCCTGGTGTGGGTCTTCACCAGAAATTTGGCCGTTTGGTTAGGGTTAGGGTTAGGAAAATCCCCTGACTTCGAAATGGCGGATTTACTCTGGAATGAGGGTCCCTGAGTCCAGAAATCCTATTTTCAGGTCAAGAAAAAATTGAATACGGTGTGACATGAAGTGGCTACCGCCACCATACACCGCACAGGATATGATAAATCACAACAAAAGTTCTCCATGCACATGTCTCTGTAAGGCCTCATCTCACGCACGCTCTCATCCCTGCTACTTACCACTATGTGAAACTAGATCCTGTCTCAGCAGAAAACAAAAACAATGGATGTAGCATTCCAGCAGTGGCCATTGTGGGGATTGAACCCAAGACCTTCGCGTTATTAATATTATATAATTTAGCAAATTGTGTGATATATATATAGCGCTATGAATTATAAATCCAACAGAGTGGCCTCAGGGGCAAGGACCTCCAGCCAAGCCTGGCGCCTTGTTCGATGTCCTCTTCGATGTACTCTGCACGCCATATCTGGCCCACGGTCTCTAGGACACTATGGCATGCCGAGGTTTCTGTGCCACGACATCTCAAAGTCTCGAAATTCTCAACATCCTTACGCATAAATCCATCGTATCCATGTTTCCTGCGGCCACCGTCCCGACTTCTCGACTTTCCAGTTCAACGGCGTTTCCAACAATGTCATTACAGCTCAAAGATACCTCAGAAAGATAATAAACCTACTTCTACAGGATCTCAGAATGACTTAGACCCGATACCGCCTAAATTTGATAGTCTGGCAAAAGCAATACACGAAAACATCTACACGTTACCCAACTTGCTCACCGCCTCTCGAATCGCAGCGTGCCCTGTTCTTGGTTGGGCTATTCTATCGGACGATTATCTACTTGCGACAGGACTGTTGGCGTATGCTGGGGTGACTGACTGGGTACGTCCGAATACCTGCTGTTTCGAACGGCGCGTTTGGGATTGTGAGAAGTGTTGAATGAACTCTGTTTCTTGCAGGTTGACGGGTTCCTCGCACGTCGATTCAATATGCAATCCGTCATGGGAACAATTCTTGACCCAGCGGCCGATAAAGCTCTCATGACGACACTTGTTATAACTCTGGCCATGAAGGATCTACTGCCTCGTACGCTTACCCTACCATCTCATGTCGCACACGCGTGACAAATGTGCTGCTAGTTCCTCTGGCGGTGGTCATCCTTGGACGAGATGTACTTCTTAGTCTGTCGGCGTTCTACATACGATACACTTCTCTTCCTCCTCCGGTACGCGCGCCTCTCCTCTTCTGGGGATGACGTGGCGTGTTGAACACTTGTGTTTGGGCCACACTTTAGAAAACATTCCAGCGGTATTGGGATTTCTCTATCCCTTCCGCTGAGGTGCGCCCCACGCAGATCAGCAAGGTGGGCTAGTCCATACTAGTACCCTTTTATACCACATATCTGACCTCTTTGCCTTGAACCAGGTCAATACCGCTCTACAATTGTTGCTCATGGGTGTAACAACCGTCGGACCCCTTATGCCGCACGACATTTCCACATTCCTCTGGGGCCTGCAGTACGTTTCACGTCCTCTCACCTTGTGATTGTGACCTCATTATGATCATTTCCAGATGGACCGTTGCAGCAACAACGGTTTGGAGCGGCCTCTCATATGTCTTCGCGAAGAATGGATTCCGTGTGGTAGCCAAAAATGCGAAAGTCCCGCCTGGCACCCCGCCACCGCCACCGACTCCTCCGCCTTCGTAGTCAGTCGGTCAGCACCATCGTACGCCATCAAACAGTGCGAATCAGTGGTCGATATTCCGCTTCATCTTCACTGCCCTCAACGACGGAATACGGTTCAGCTCGAAGCGATAGTTTGATAGAAATCTAGCACTGTGAGGTTATGCGACACGCAGGCTTCTTGCTCTAGCAGACACATATTACATCAAATGTCAGAAACATACTCTTCCGAAAAACCGAATAAACAGTATATAAAACAAGAACGTATTACATGCTATACGTGACTTCTCTTCTCTTTCAGTAACCTAACCAGAACGAGATAATGGAGAATGTGGCGGTGGCGAGTGGGGATACATCGTTGAATGGGACAGAGCTGAGAACACAAAACACGGAGATCGAAGAACGCGAACACGACAGACGAAAGCACGAGAAGGAAGGAACGAAAGAAGACCGGTGTCGCTGTATTGTAAGTAAGTTGAAAGTGAATAATAGAAGTGAGGTGAAGTGAACCAATGACACAGTGCATGTCATGCTGGTTCGAGCGAATCCCAGTCAATCCATAATCCAGACTACGAAACCAGCGAAAAAAGGACATAGAGAGGAGATTAGGACTCTTAGAAACTGGATGCGAGTATATCTGACCAATGAAATGTAAAGGAAATCGCCAATGTACATATGGTTCATGTCTATGGTCTGCTGCCACTACCGCTAGCTCGACCACCTGTGCCGTTCTCGACTCGTCTGCGTCGGACCTCCTCAAGGGCGGCTTGTACTGCGGGCTTCTGAGCACATTGGTTCCGCCAGACTTCGCTTGCACGACTGTAAAATATGCATTAGGATATATGAGCTATACACGGGAGATGAGGGGGTTCCAACTTACCGGGCCCTTTGCAAGAACATAACACCCAGCGCGACCGCCCTCACCGTCTTCCTCTTCTTCGACGTCTTTTGGACCACAGGAGCTACCGGGAACCCGATCCGCGCGATGGAGGCCACGATCTTCTCATCTCTATTCAACATGAAGAAAATTGAAACACAACTCAGCATGGCATCAAAGAAAAGAAAAGGCATTGGCACGTACCCTCTCTCAGATCGAGCCAGCAACACCATCAAATACTTCTTCTGGTACGCGAGGTCTATCCGAAGCATGCTCTCACGAGTGAACTTGGCCTTGAGATACCGTATCTGAACGATGAGCCCTTTGCTCTCAAGTTTGTGTTGCGCGCGTAGAGCTTCGACCTGGTCGCCGTTCCTACATCGCGAAGAAAATAGTCGTCAGTGAACCAGATCACTCATGATGGGTAGGAGGAAAAAACTGCTCACGCTTCACAGACATGATCCTCCCAACTACTCTTCTGTCCCTCAAGCATGCCGATCCGCTCTCTCAACACCCTCACCTCCGCCCCAGCCTGCTTCTTACCTCTCTCCATCTTCTCCACCTCTCTCTTCATGTCCTCCACCTCCTTCCTGAGATTTCTTTCGTTCCTCCTCTCCTCCTCCTTCCTCTCCTTCTGCTCCTTCTCTCTCTGCTCCCTCTCCTTTTTCAAATCCTTGCCCAACCCCTCCGCTGACTTCCTCATACGCACCAGATCAGCCTCAAGCGAGGAAATGATCTCAGAATGTTCTTTCCTGAGTGCAATCTCGTGCTGGAGCTGTTCTTTCTGTTGTTGGTGTGTCTGGCTGAGTTGAGTCTGGGTTTGTGCGAGGGTCTGGGTTTGGCGATGGGTTTCGGTTTGGGCAGTCGTGAGATCGGAGAGGGCACGGCGAAGATCTTCGATCTCTAGGAGACGAAGGTCGAGTGCGTGACGGCGATCGTCGTGCGAGGTTTGATGGGCGGCGCGCTCGTCGCGTAGCTTGGCAAGGCGCTATTTGTAGGCGTAAAGGAGACATTCAATCAGTACGGTGTATGGTACAAAATAGACATTGGAATGATCACCTCTGAAGCCTCTGTATAGCGTCGTTGGAGGGCTTTGTGGTCGGCGGCGAGCATGGAACGTTCCTGACGCAGTTGCTCGATAGTGTCCTGGTTCTCGGCGACTTTGCTCTCGAGCAAGCGAGCTTTCTGTTCGGCATTGGCAGTGACTAGAGGATTTGCACGGTTAGGAAGAAGGGAACAACGTGCAGCGATACGAATGAATCACCTCGGAGCTCGCCTTCGAGGTCGTTACTATTCTTCTTGACCCGCTGCAAATGGTGTTTGACGTCTTCCATATCCTAATTGAGGGTGAGTAGTTAGTATCCAAGTACATGGGCCAGGTAGCCGGATAAACGAACAGATTCTGTCCGACGTAATTGAAGCATGATGTCCTGCTTCTCCCGGTCCCAACGACCTTGCTCGGCGTTCAGCGCCCTCAACCTCGTACGCTCTGTCTTAAGAGCGTCCTCAAGTTCGCTAATGACCTTTCTAGCCTGTTCCAAGTCCTACATGACTTGAATCAGTAGACGCTCCAGATATACAATGTAGAGACAACGGTCTTACCTCCTGTACACCAGCCTTCGCCCTCTCTCCTGCCCGTGTCTTCTCCGCGATTCGTTCCTTCGCCTCTTGAACCTCCTGATTCAGGCGATTCGCTGCATCCTTCAAAGCCACCTGATCACCGAGAAGTTTACGCTTTTCCTCGTCCCATTGACGTTTCATGGAACGAAGTTGTGAGTTCACGGCTTTGAGCTCAGATCGGAGGGCTTCAGAGCTTTTGTTGGGTGGAGTAGGAGGCTCAGAGAGGTTCAACGACGAGCGTTCTAGGATCGAGCTATAATCACATCGTTAATATCATGATGCGAATCCGGACAGGGGGAAGACAAAACCAAATACCTCTCATCTCCTTCGGCAAGTCGGCTGAAAGCATGCATGTCGACCTTCGTATGGCACTTCTGGCATCGTACCTTCTCGAGTCTACGTGTCCTACGCTCTTCTTTTCTCATCAATCGCGCTATTTCGTCTTCCACGGCCACAACTCGAGTCCGTTCTTCTTCAAGTTGCTGCCTAAGCCGGACGGCGCCGAAATCGGCCTCTTGGAGTCGGTCCAATTTTTCGTCAAGAACTTCGTTCAGCTCTTCGACCTCACTTTGCAAGCGTTCAACCTCGTGAACGTAGGGCGATGCATCAACACCACCATTCGTGGGGGAATTCAACCAAGTAAGCTATATACGAGTCACGATCTTCGTTCAGTAACAGATAGCACTATGAAATAGCGAAAAGCTCGATTAAACTCACGTCTTTCAAAGGGGCTCCAGGCGTCTTAGGTGTCTTCAACGTCATATTGAGGGCGTGGCGATGGAAGGGAGAGATGCCGCTCGTGTTGCTAAGGATCCTGCTGGGCGTAGCCATGGACAAGTTACTCTTGAGACCTTTAACCCTCTCCAGCAACTCGTCTCGCTCCCTCTCCAGCACCTCAACCTTGGCGTCCCGAGCTCTGTCGATGGCCTTGCGAGCAGGAGATTGCGCTAACAGGCCGTTCAACCTCCCGATTTCCTTGTGCGCCTCGTCCAACTCTTCTTCCAACGCCTCGACTTGAGCCGCGGCTTCTTCAAAAGCAGTGTCCATGTCCCTCGAAGGATCAATATGGGAGCCCGAGTGTTCGCGCTTACGCTCAAGAGCAGCCAACTTGCTACGAAGATCTGTCAATGCTGCCTCGTCCTGGGACATCTTGGCCTCTGTGGCTTCGAGGGCCTCCTCCATCTGACGAGCAAGCTCCTTGTTGCGCTCGGCCTCTTCCTCAAGTTCGGCCATGGCTTCCTGGGCGTCTTCGTCTTCGGCACGAGAAGCAGAAAGCTTGTCGTGGAGTTCAGCGAGTTCCTCGTCCTGGACGTGGATGCGTTCGGCGGCAGTGGTGGCGTCAGCTTCGAGGTTGAGGATGTAGCCTTGAGCAGCTTCCAATTCCGCCTCTGCATCCTGTATGACCGACTCCTTCTCTGCAATTTGGCGCTCGGCTGTAGTCAACTGTTCTTCCTTCGCCTTGAGCTGTTCCTCGAGCCCACGAGACTTTGATCGTTCGTCCCTGCACTTCTGCTCGAGGTTAGAGATCCGGTTGTCCGCCTCCGTAAGCTCGTCGTCGAGGCTTCGAATTTGGGACTTGGCGTCCCGAAGCTCAGCCATAGTTTGACCAAGTTTCTCGTTCGCGTCCCGCAGTTCGTGGCCGACGCCCCCACTTCCCATCATCCGTTCTGCCTGCTCAGCCCTCCTCACGGAAAACTCTCTCTCTGCCTCACATTTCTCCAAGGCCCTCTCCAGCTCCTTCACGTTCTCCTTGATCTTGTCGGCCCCAGTAGCTCTGGCCTCCGCATCTGCCAGTTTGCTCTCCAAGTCCTGCACGATCCTCTCCACCCCCTTTTCCACCTCGCCCATACGCTCTCTCCACCTCTCCTTATCCTTCATGCGATCCGCGTTCTCTGCCTGATACCTCTGGTTCACATCCTCCTTCTCCTGCACACACCGATCCAACTCAGATCTCAAGTTCTCCAATTCCTCCTCCATCGCCACTTTCTCTTCCATCCACCCCTCCCCACCTATATCTTCCGCCACATTATCCAAGCCAAGCCCGATATCACTTATCCTCGGCCTTCCCGCGCCTGAGCTCCTCCTCCTTCTGCCGGCACTCCTTAGATCCATTCCCCCCATTCCTGTCTCCGCCCCAATACCATTCTCTACCATCCTCCTCAGCTCCTCAACTTCCGCCACCAGATGCCCATTCTCCACCTTCAATGCTCCCACAATCCTGCCCATGCCTTCATTCTCCTCCTGCAATCTTCTGTTCAATCCGTGCAGATAACTATTCAACTTCCCTGCATTGAACCTTCCAACTCCATGCCCACCAGCTCCTAGCCCCATGACAGGATCGAAAGATGCATTAGCACGCGCGTGTGGCTGAGTCGTAAGATCGTGCGAGGAAGCAGTGGAGATGAATGAGGCTCGATCAGTCCCGTACTCGTATGGCGATTGTGAACCTTCGGAATGAGCTGCACTTCTTGCATCGTCGTGATTAACATTTGATTCGGAGGACGCAGTCCAACCTTGAGCAAGAGGATGGGAGAATCGCCCGCCTCGCGCACGGGGACGAGGAGTGACACCTACGAAGGGGGCTTGCAATCGGCCTCCAGTAGACGCGCTTTCGTCCGTCAAGCCATCTCCACTTCCGCTACCGCTGCCACTGGCAGTCACAGTTATGTTCGCTGCGGGGCTGAGGCTGTTACCACGAACAGAGCCGCTGCCACCACTTGTACTAGAGACTGGTTCCGGAGTCTCGGCGACATGGCGAGGGTGAGGTGTAGGATGGGCGGCGTATCGAGGTCTTGCCGTTGAGTTAATAACGTCAATCAGGAATGATTTCTTCTTTGCGAATGGTGTGGTAAAGTCAAGTTCTTCGTCGTATCCCCCAGTACCCTGGCTGCCATAGTTAGCAGGAGTCGCCGGTACGCCGAAGAAAGCGGAGGTGGACGGCACTGCCGGTGCCGGAGTGGCCATGGGGGCAGTGATCTGGAAACGAGCGCGAGGTCGTGGTTGAAAAGCCGGTGTTGGCGTGAACATGACCGACCCTGCAGGAGAAGAGTGCGCGGTGGACGGAGCGGGTGGAGAAAGGGCGTTAGAGTATTGTGATGGTGTGGGTGAATGGAGCGTCGAAGGAGGGAGCACCAGGGCGGGTGAGCGGTAATGCGGCATTGGGGTCGCCTCTTCAGATGAAAATGTAGGTTCGCGGACAGTTCGCGAGTGGGATTGCGAGCTGACAGTGCGCTCATCGGTAGTGGGTTCGTCGTTCACCTCACTACGCTCGGGCGGACTATCTTCCGGGTGTGGAAGAGAAGGAAGGTCGACGTCGACATCGAGGTCCATGTCGCTCGTGTCGTATGGGTGGCGTTGTTCATCGTCCGTAGGCTGTTGCGAGCTAGTTTGGTCATTTGCTTCCTCTGTGATGTCTTGCTCTTGCCCTTCTTCGTGTCGAGGGAAGGACCGAGATCGAGAGTATTCATATGCGGGAGAGTTGTTATTCGAGGGCGGAAGGGGGATCGCGAATGGTGAACGAGGTGATGCTTCGCGTGGGCGAGGAGGCCCAAAGGACCGGCTGCTCTGAGGTGTCGAGTTCGATGAAGAGGAGGACGGTGATGGAATGGTATGAGTAAGGGACGGCGTACGTCTCCCTATTACGGTATTCCGTAACGTGACGTTGCGAAGTTTATCGAAGGGAGTGGCCTGCAAGGGTATCTATTGAAATTCACCTGATTCTGTCAAAATGAAAGCACTCACCCTACTCGTCTCTGACTTGATGGAATAATCGTACTTCCTTGACTTCGATTGCGATCCATGGTCCACTTCCATCTCCTCCGGCGGAAATGGTGAACCTGTCCGACTAACAGAACCCAGCGCCTCCGCAAGTGAGTAATCATCTCCATCTGCATCGCCCGCACTTCCAGCATTCGTACTCTTCAGCATTCCACCGTGACTATCACTCAAGTCCATGTCCTCATCACTGCCAGGCTCTGGATCTATCTGTGGCAGAGAAGGAATTATGCTGATGTCGTTGAAGCTATTGCGAGTGAAGCTGTTTGCCCGGGTCTGAGGGGATCGCGTATCGGATCTTCCTAGTCTGAAGGAGCCAGTATTAGATACAGTAGAAAACCCGGCACCAGAGCCTGATCGTCCATGACTCCGACTATCAATCGAATGTGCGAACCGTGTTGTACTCGTTGTACTCGAAGGAGGCCTGATGGTGGTAGCAGTGTGGACCGAGATGGCTGCGGGCGTAGAGGTATAGGGAAGAGACAGCGAAAGATTGGGATCGGTCAATGACTGTGAGTTGTTGTTGTGATCATCTTCGGAGGTGGCCGTGTGGTCTGGGTATGCGGAGTCCTCGAAGGCGGGTAGAGAGGGTAGAGAGGGCATATCTTGCCCTTCATTGTCTTCTATACGCCTCCATATACGAGATGGCGTCTCTAGAAGAGCCATGTTGCTCATATCTTTGAGACGGCGGGACGGTTTTGAGTGGGTGCTGGTCCAGTTTAAGTTGTCAGAGTCGCCGGCGGATACGCAAAACTGACGTACTTCAACTTACCAAACTTAAGTATAAGGTATCACTAGTACAATACTGGAGCCACTTGTTTCGGCGGTGTCGAACGAGAGGAAATGGGAGCCACAGAGCAGTCGACGGCACAGAGAAAACGAGGCAAGTTGAACGAAAGGGTATTGCCGCGTGGCGCGCCCTTGTTACCCTGACCGCACGTGATCGTGTTTACTGCGTGTCACAAAGTGCCACAGTGGCCCAATACAAGTACACGATACTCAGTCATGACCATGTTCATGAAACCAAACACCCCTCCGATTGACTTGATCGCAGTCAAATAATCATCAGTCATTTCATCGTAAGTAGTCATACATATTCATACACATCCTGAGCGTCAGAAATCGCCTCCAGCGTCATGCCTCCGCGCTGAGCACCTGCAACCCCAGGCGATGGTAGCAAACACTGTCAGGCTCAAAGAGTGTACCGATAACCGCTCCAATCATCCCCCTTCTCCGTCCTCGCCGCTTCAACGCTCTCAAACCTTCCGTTCCTTCTCGCCCTCTCCTCCCTGGCCGCTTCGCTCTCTTTCTCTGTTCCACCATCGGCTCCCATCCGTTCCAAATAAACGCCTTCGATGACCTCTTCGCGTTCACCCCTGTCACGCCTAGCGTTTTCGCGACGTAGGAAAAAGTAATAGGTGGAAGACGCTACAATGCCGAAGCCGATATACATCAGGACGAGACCATGACCGAGGGTGTACCAAGGTTGGTCTTCGGATCGGTACTGAGCAGAACATTGATGCAAGTCAGCGGAGAAAATATTTATACGTCGGAACAAAGAGACGAACGACGTTGGAAGAAACTGCTCCGTTGATGTTACCGCTGATAGATCAAGGAATGAGCATACTTTGCTAACAGGCAAAGGGTGAGAGGGACACACAAAGAGATGACCATGGCTATCGTCACAGATCGTTTATATGATCCCTCTACGTTGTTGGAGACCCACGCGCTATATCATAGTTGATCAGCAAAGAAGTGCAGCAAAGTGGAGACGGTCAAGGAACATACATAGTATTCGCTACAACGATATTCATTTATTAGTATGGAAGAAGTTTCCGAAGCTTTCAGAAATGAGGCACTCACGAATCAGTGGATATATACCACTGAGATGAGATGAATGAACTATCAGCGCCGCGTCTCGTGTGTCCAGATCAGAGCACCCAAGCGTACCAAGTCGCGAGATAAACAGCGAAATATGACAGGGCAGCGCTTCTCGATGCAATCAAGATGATGTATCCTGCTCCCCCGAGGAAAAGGAATCCACTATATTATGAAAAAGTTAGCGATCGACGGATTGCGCAGCCACATGTTCCTTAAGTGTGGGATAGCCGTACATGTTCAACAGTCCTCTCTGTTTGATTCGATCGGCATACCATCCGACGAGACAAGTGACGAGGCAGGCAAAGGCGTAGACGGGAACAGTGAGTAAGTTTGCGGGTGTTGACTTGAAGCCTGTAGAAGTGATCGACATCGGCCACAGTACAAAATACTGTCCAACGACTACACATTAAAGTCGGAGGAATCTGGAAAAGCTTACCGAGCTGGAATAATAATGAGAAGGCCCAGAAGGTGAATGAGATTCTCAGAACATATACGATGATACCTCTAATTGGAAGCGAACCTGGCTGATGATACTAGGCAGGAACCTACAGAGCACACCAAATGAAGATGAGCTCGCGATATCGTGCAGGATGAGGTACCAGAAGAACCCACAGACTGAACGCGTAAAGCGGCATATCACTCCCAACATAGACTATCACTGCGCACAGTCCAAATGAAACATCAGTACATTGAATGCAACAGGGTGAGAAAAGACACTCACTTCCGACCCAAGTCTTCCAATCAAAGACACTCTTCCAGATCCACTTCCACCTCAACCTCTCCCCCGCTGCACTGAACTGATCATCGCTTTGCAACCTCCGAATTATCACCACCCTCTCTTCCTCGGTCAGGAACTTCGCAGTGTCTGGGAAATCTTGGATGACCCAGAAGCTGAGCACTCCTGCGAGCACGGTGGCTAAACCTTCGAGGATGAAGATCCATGACCACCCGGATTTTCCGCCGACGCCTTTCATGTCAGATATAGCTGCCTAAACATGAAGCAATGCATGTCAGTGTGACTACTAAACTATTTGAGGATCGGTATCGGTTGGACGTATGTCAGGAAGTATGGATGAGGTCCGCGGAGCGGCGAAAGTATGTGTTGAACTATGGGCCGTGAAGGTGGATGGAGAACAAGACCAGACTGGGAATACTTACAGCAAGCAGCCCTCCAAACGCACCCGACACCGAAGCGGCAGAGAAGAAGATAGCGGCACGTATGCCGAATTCTGAACGTTTGTACCAACTTTAGGAGTCAGGAGGTGTCGAAGCGTGTGCCGTGGAGAAGAAACATTGAGATGTCAGCTTCTCGTCATCGGTAGTAACTCGGGGACGGAACAGGACGGTCGACTGACAAAACGAACAAGTTCGTGAAGGTATGGGAGACACGTACCATGATAGGTAGTAATTCACACCAGGGAAGAGGCCCGCTTCCATAAGACCTGTCCCATCCGAGACGCGGAGAGAGTAGGGGATAGAAGTCAGTATGGTCAATTATAGTAATGGATCTCCTACGAGTATCTCCGTCTGTTGGAGTGGGACTCACCCAACATGAATCTCATGCCTGCAGCAGATACGGAACGATATGTCACCGAGTATGAGCGACATGGGAGTAAAGTGCGGAAAGTGCACGAAGTATCTTACCCATTAGTCCTCCAAAATTATGCACCAATCCCTGCACGGCCTTTTCTCGAGGAATAGATCAGAGGATGGAAATAGCTGAGCGGACGATTGTATATACCATCATGACGCCCCATAATAGCATGATAGCGGACAGCCAGATTGACGGTCTGAGTCGTTTCAGAAATACATTCGAGGGGACCTGAGATACGACGTAGGGTTGGTGAGACGATAATCGGTACTCGAGGCGAGTTTCTGCAGTATGGGAGAACTCACCTCAAAAAGTGCGTACGGGAAGAAAAATATTGTAAGAGACAGCAGATACTGCTTGTCCGTGATGTGCAAGTCCGTTTCCAATCCATAAAGCTAAGTCGAACGCATGATTAGTGCTGTATTAGACGACGCTGTCAGATGTGGCACATACCTTAGCGTTCCCGATACTTGTCCGGTCCAGAAAGCTCAGCAAGTAAAGCAAAGACAACCAAGGAATCAATCTCATGTCGACTTTGCGCAAGAGCTTGCGTTCGTTGACCCCCGAGGTATCGATATCCTCGCGATAGATGCCTCCACGTTCCTCTGCATCTTCGCGGACAGCCACTCTCCCTTTCTCGTCCGCGAGCTTTCCAGAAGACGCACAGGAGCCCGGTTTCGCGCCTGCTTCAACAGACATAACGAGCAAGCACTAGATGATCGTCGTAGCGTGAAGCGTGGTGGAAGAAAAACTCTCAAGGCACTCCGACACGGTCTGCATCTTATATACCCGCCCCAATCGGTGACAGATGGAGATGGGCCATACAGCGTCACGGCTTACCGTAAGGAACCGGAAAGACTATGGGCTGAACGAGGCATCTTCAGGTGACATACTTAGCGTGAGCCGAATGAAGAGCACTCAATTCGGCCAGTGTGTTTGTGGTGAGAAGTTCAACCCTCAAGGGTTCTTTGGTGTTCACGTGTGCATCCACAAGGGGGAATGACGACGTTAGAGCTTGATATTGGTGCGCTACGACAGTTCATCCATTTAAAGAATCGGAGCGATATAGAGAATTCTGCCTTCTGGAGAGAGGAATAGAACAATTCAGATTGGAGAAGGAAGCAGGAGGTTCCGGTGTTGCTCCTGGGACTTGCGGCGGGAGTGTGGAAAGTGGGTGGTTAGCCGGACTGGTCGGACCGGAACGGCATGGCAAGCGCCGTGGCGGGACTTCAATTTCAAGAAGATCATTGGAGGACCCCCGAAAACTGGCTGAGAAGCCATTCGGAAAAACGGGGAAATTTTGGGTTTTGGACCCCTCAGGCCATTTGGTTTTCCGGGGAAAATGGGCCAGATTGGGCCAACAGGCCGTTACGGAAAACCGGGGTAAAATGAGTCTAGAGACCGGAGGCCTCTTCGTTTTCCGGGTAAAATTGGTCGTTCCTTGGCTGTTCGGTGTGGCCACATCAGCCCGTTTGTTCATCGTCATTCTGGCCATGGAAAGTGAGTTCTTCACTTTGCAAACATGATTTTTGACCTCCCAGAGCACGATACCGACGCCTGGGAGGAAAATTATTATTTCCGGAATGTTTTGGCATTTTTTTTCGGCTCTGAGGCCATTCCGGAAATTCGGGGGATTTTGGCAGAAATCGCTGAGGCCGTTTCGTTTTCCGGGGAAAACTGGCAAAATGCTGTCCGGGGGATTTTTGGGATTTCTCAGAATGTTCCGAATGGCCTCTCAGCCAATTTTCGGGGGTCCTATCATTGGGCACTCTTGCTGAGTCGGCCTGCTTGTGTACTATATAGTATCGACCAGCATTCACGTCAGCCTACCGCTCTTGAACACGTCCCACTTGCAGATGTGAACAATACGACAACCCTCCTCTGCCCAGAATATCTCTGACAGACCTGTACCGGAATTAATGGGACTTGTCGAGGCCGCCCCAAAGCCTAATTGCTTACCTCTCAGGGGGTGAAGTATTCGAGAAACAGAAGCTTTGGCTGTGTGATATGCACAGCGTTCTTGGTATTTTTGGTGTCGAACAGTTTGGGCAGCCTCAATGAGACACGAGGAATGGTGTGCAACACATACTTTGATTGTTTCAGCTTTACAGAACGAGGAGATTGCACGACTCACCCTCGGGCACGCCCCTTCCCCCTTAATTATTGTTCAGTAAGGAGCCACATTGTCCGATCTTACTTCGGGCAGTGTCCTGCATATCCCGCGGCAGTGACTCGAGCTGCTCATGTCCGATCCGAACTGACAGGAACTGACTGACCACAGCCATTCACTACGTCACGCTGAAGAGATCCATGGGGTACTTAATCTGAGGCCAATTTGACCACCACTAGAAGATCCACAATCACCACGACCTCGTCTTTTTCACCATCATCAATACCGCCTGCCTCTTCACCTCCGCTTCCGCCGCCATCGAACCATCCTTCCCCTCGACATCTAAACACCATGACGTCCCAATTCCTGAAGTTCATCCGCAAGCTCTTCCTATGCATTCCGTTCAAGCCAAGTTCGAACGGGCAGGACATGCAGGAGGAAGACAGGAATCCACTGTGCGTCTCTATTTACCAATCAGGCCTCAGTGCCAGTGCTCACAGACCCGTCCTTTCTTCCCATCACTAGCGTCCGTGATGCACCAGTGACATCTTTCCCGTCCCGTCGCGGCTCCCTCCACCCCGCGCCGCCTCCTGTGACCGACACTGTTGACGAAGGCGTCGCGTCCGTGAAGACGACTGTCTCTGAATCCAAGGCAGCCGCCACGCCCCTCTCACAATCAGGGTATGTTTCTTGTAGCACGCCTGTGAAAAACGCTTCAACCGTCTCATTCATCCGATCGACTCATACTACTTCTCCACCGAACAGAATTGAACGCTCATACGAAGATGAAGACGGCGACGAGAATGCTCCGTCCACTTCTGATGCACACACCGTCGACATCACAGCCCCGCAAGAAGCGCTGCCGGGTGCAGATGACTTTGTCCGGGAGCCTGAAACGATGTCAAACCATAAACTTCCCTCCTTCAGGCCGCGTGGGCGAAAGTAAGCCATTGACATCACATCATCACATCAATCTTCGGTGCAGTTCGCAGTTTGACAAGTGACGATTGTTGCAACAGGACTGCGAAACCATCACCCACCCCCACTGAAGAAGAAGAATCCGAAGAAACATCTGGCCCCGCCGCGAAGGATGGCCTGTATGGAAGGCCGTCGAAGCCTTTCTCCAGTTCTTCCACCACGTCCAAGCCCAAGCCTAAGCCCAAGCCTAAGCCCTAACGGCGGTCGGTATTTATGTGAGGAAGACTAGGGGTGGGCCATGTAGGATGTTGCTTTGGACGCTTACAGGCCTGGACTTCTGTGTTTCATCATCATCATCATCTCTCGCACACGCCGAAGATATGTCTTAGGACTACCTTTTCTTCTCTCTGTCAAGTCCATAGGAATCTTATCACGTATTTCGGACTTTCCTGACCACTCTTTCATCACACACCGTACACTGCCTGCTTTCCAAATGTTTTCCAAACGCTTACCAAATGCTTTCTATATGATACTTCGAGTTGTTCTATATGTAGTACCGTGTAATGGATACCTGGCCTCGTCCCCTTACTTTCGCCTTCACGCAGCATCGAAGGTGGGATGTTTCCATTGAGAACTCTATCCTCGGAAAGAACACAACGTGACGGACCTTGTGCCGACGTCGACCTGTGCGTGGCTGCCAGTCTCGAGACTGAACTTCTGCGGAAGTCGTACTTGGTCATGGAATTGACGTCGCTGACATATCAGAGCGATGAAGTGTTGCGATCGCACAACACTGACATGTTTCACGGCCTCAGCGGGGAGCACATCTAAAGTTTTGGGTGTGATATCGATATCTCATTTCTTGTCACTCCCCTTTCAGCCCGTTCTGCCAAGCTATTCAAAGTCGTTTACGTTTCCTATGCCGAAACATTCGTTCAATGAAGCAGGGGCTGTGAGTTGCTGTGTATTTGCTTGGGGCTGGGCCACAGGCCCAACGCCACACAGCCCCTGTGTTCGCTATAAAAACGGCTGCTTTTCTTTTTCAAGCCAGCTTCTTACCATCCTCCACCACGACAACCAGCCAGATAGCGAAGCTCCCAAAAGCTCACTCGGATCATCGACAGCGAACCGGGCTTCTTTGTTAGCAATACGACTCATCGACACCCTCGACAATTTATTGGTGATTCAATAGACGCTTGCGGCACCGTTGATCCCTACACAGCACCGAATCTCTTTATCAACCAGTCGTCTTTCGCACTCACAGTCCCGTCTACCAACCCCACCTGTCAACATGGCATGGTCGTTATCCAAGATCGTGCTCAAGTTTATTCCTTGCGTTTCGTCCAAGTCGAAGTCAGATGAGAAGGATCGAGACGCACTGTACGCTTCCTCTGTATGAGTTGTTCTTCTTCGACGTTATTGACCATGCATTTTCTCCAGTGTGCCCAACACCGCAGCCTCAGCCGCATCAGAGCCTCCATCTCCACCTCCAGTTGCTATTGAGCAATCACAATCCACTCAAAGCACCGTCGAGAGCAAGCCATCAAACCAACCTTTATTCAAACCTCGCGGGGTCATCGGAAAACCAGGGTGAGCTTTGTTCGAGAATGTTGAGACTGATAATTCTCGTCTAACACTGCTTTTTCTACTTGATGATCCGTTCCCATGATAGGCCTCCCGAACCTCGATACGAAGACGATGATGACGAGGAAGAGGGCGTGCAAACATTAGGCGCTACCTCGACAGCAGATACTGGACGGCCCAACCGACCCGTGGTCGGTCCTCCACCGAAGCCCAAGCCCAAGCCGACGCCAAAGCCCACACCAAAGCCTTCCTTCATACCTCGCGGTTCCTCTTCACAAGCAGGGTTTGTCAACATCCTACCCATTATATTCACTTTGATAATCCTTACTGACCCATGGTTTTTTGCTGCACAGGCACCAACCACAATACGAAGACTCGGATGAAGATGAAGATACTGCGTCTGCTTCTCCGGTCGAGCCTGCTCATCCATCGACGTCGTCTGCTCCTGCCGAGCCATCCCAACAAGGGAGCACGACTGAGCCAGCCGACAAGCCAAAGTCCAGACTGCCAAGCATTCCAAAGGTAACATTCAGACCTCGAGGCCGAGCGTAAGTCGACCTCTTTGGATGTATATACTGATCTCTGACACCTCTTTTCGTTCACTCTGAATAGTGCTCCCACATCCCGGGCCATATCGCTTTCCGACGACGAAGACGAAGACGAGATGTTACCCGGCGCCGCACCTTCGACTGGAAAGAATGCTCCTCAAGGACGACCTAACAAGCCAGTGGTCGGTCCGAGCAGGCCCAAGCCCAAGCCGAAATAGCCTGGTTCCCGATCGTTGACTCGATCATGGTGACCCTGAGTCAACAAAGATGATCTACAAGGACTTTGCTATGTCCTGACTTGGAGTCGGTCTTTGCAACTTTTCTTGTCTGTGTTCGCGCCACATCCGCATATCAAAGTGTGGCGTCTTGCTCTTTTTTTCTTCGGACTTTCGATGAATGGAACGACTGCATTTCTACAAATCTCATGTATATCTCACCCCATACTTTTACTCTCATCGTTTCATTGTAAGTTACGATGTACTTATACCACACCATAAATCTGTTTGCATGTTTCTCTCCTCTGTATGTTGAACCTGTCCTGTCAATGTCATGCTCAGAAGCCACGATTGCTTCCGTTTTACCTCCGTCTACTCCGTGCTGTGGCCTTGAACAAACGCCAGTGCGGATCCGCCCAAGAAGCACGGCCAGTCAGGTAAGAGGGTTAGTTGAAGACTATAGGATATATTGACGCAAGCATTGTGCATATGGTATGAAAGGACATAATTCAAGGCCAAAAGAAACGTAAAAAGGAGCATGTAGACAAATCTTAGAGACCACGTATGAACAGTCCACAGGACCCAACCTTTCCAAGACACACCAGTCCCCAGCCCCAAGTCCCAAACCAAAATATCAACAGTCAGCATCCCCGATATACTTAGATCCCAGCATCACTTCGCATCGCCTATCCAACGACACTTCAATTGACAATATTATCCTCCGCGTCGCTCTCCATCGTCCTCCTCGATAAGCTCCCGGGCCTTGACCCAGTCGTCCCACCCACCCTATTCAAACTCCTCCTCCGGTCCTCGATTAGAGTACTCGCCGGTCTCCCCTTAAACCCCCCACTGGTCGCACTTCCAGGCGGAGATGTTGGCCTCGCGCTAGGCGACGTCGGCGAACCAGCCAATGAATTCCTGTTCAAGTTCGCCACCATATTGCTCACACTACTCCCACCTCCCGTCCTAGGTGGCCTCGAGCCCCTGGGACCCCTGACGCGGCTAGCTTCGCCCGATGCATGTCTCGAGAGTGACGCACGGTTACCCGCGCCAGCGATGGGACGGTCTTCTGTAGCGGAGGGGGGTGGCGAAGGGCTTCGAGAGGTAAACTTGCGAGCGGTGGGGGAAGCGGCGGAGAGTGGAGTCCGGACGCGGACGGCGGGGCTCTTGGGGCTCGAAGACCTGGGCGTTTCGCTGGGAGAGACAAAGGTTGCAGATGAGGGGGACTTCAGGTCGACGTCGTCTATCGATTCTTTGGGCTCGGCGAACGTAGGCCTGGGAGGCGGAGGCGAAACGTCACCGAGATCGGGCTCCCTGAAAGCGGGAGGACGAGGGGGAAGGTCGTCGAGTTCAGGAGGGGGCTCCTTGAACGAAGGACGCACGGGCTCCGGAGCAGCTGCCTCGACGATAGGAGGTTGTTGGGGAACCGGGGGCGGAGGGGGAACGAACTCGGGAACAGGAGGCTGTTCCGGAGCAGGAATGGACAACACCGGCGGTAGTTCAGCAGCTTCCTCCGGTTTTTCCTGCACCGGGCTCACAGTCGGTGGTGACTGTACAGTCCCAGCCGAAAGCTGGGTCTGGACTTCTGTCACAGGCGGTGCGCCTGTTTCGATTTTGGATGGCACAGGAGGAACGGGAGGAGGGACAGTCCCGTTCGCACGCTGTGCTGCGAGCCATTCGCGAGCGTCGGTGCCTACGGAAAGGCGGGAACGAGACATACGCATGTCGATGGGGGCGGTGCGTTTGCGGATTGGTAGTTTGCGCTCCGATTCGCGTTTCTTCTTCGCGAGCGTCGTTGGGATGAGCTCTTGGTAGTGCTTGATAAGGTCAATGAAGAACACTGCAAGGCAAAGGTGATCAGAGGCGCCACGCTACGAAGACGGTGGCCGGAACTTACTGGCAGGATGCCGGTCTTGAATCGACATCTCCGTCTCGAACTTTGGCCGGAGGACAGCTGAAGACGAGTAACCACGTCAGTAAAACGTATCGTAGAGAAGAAGAATTAAACATACTCCTGCCAATCGAAAGCGCAAGCTTCGTGACATATACCTCGTTTGGTTCCTCGGAGGTCGTGCTTTCGATAAGTCTACGCAAAGACATTGGCTCAGAATAGGACCTTCAGGGCCCAAAAAGGTAAAGATGCTCACTTGTTCAGGTGAGACACCAAAGCGTCCAAGACGTAAAGATGAACCTTCGGCAATCGCTGTAATGCCCCTTGAAGCTGTTCAAGATGTGCCGCCTCCGCTGCCGCATCTTCGAACACAGCAGAACCGACTATTCCAGAAGGGAACCACGCACAGCACCTTCAGCTCATTTCTTTCAAAGCGAAGCACCATGTTCAAAAATACTCACCAATAGGATAGATGCGACGAATCTCTTCCCAGCCTTCCCAGAGCGCCAGAGGAGGGTCCAGCTCGAGGGTCCACAGCTTGACGGCACTAGCGAGCACCGGAGGGTCGTATTTCGTCAGGATCTCTGTTGGGATCGGTTGCTCGGGCTCTACGGCGTTCAAGCTTTCCCTGAGATGATGCACAGCGGGCAGTGGAACCTCGTAGATCCACGTCTTCCTCTTCTCTGCAGATCGACGGCAAATAATCCAATTAGTCGACAAAATGTTCCGAAAAACAAGAGGCGGAGAGCACTAACCTTCATCGTTCTCGATCTTTGGATATGCCGCAGTCAGCCCTTCCAAAAGCGCCGTTAACACCGGCGGCACAACCTCCTTCCTCTCCTCCCCACTCTTCACCATACTCCACCCGCCCTCATACCACTTCCTCAAATCGATCCCAAACACCACATCGCTCTCATCATGACTCACGCTCTCATACAAATGCGGATGCGGCCTGAACGGACCCGTCCTATACCTCTCAATCAACGCATTCAAATCCGCCTCTGGCAAATACGCCGAAATAAGTGTGTTCGACCTCTCAAGACTAGGCTCGAGCGACCGCGGGAGGTTCGACAGCGTTCCGTGGTATTGGAGCAAAACGGTCTTGACGGCCCGCAGACGATCGACTTCCCACTTCTGCAAAGTCTTGAACGTGTCCTCCATACGTTCCTCGAGCCCGAGACGCTGCCTGTCGAGCTTGCGCACAGCGATACGATACGTCTTGTCCGCGGCTTCGGCATCGGCACGCGCACGAACGTGAGGGGGTTCGGCCTGCCCGTTCGCATTGAGAGCTTTGGAGACGACGTTGAACAGGCTGTTGCCGCGCTTCATGATGTTCTCCGCCACGGGGGTCAATTTCTGAGGAGAAGAGACGGCATCGGCGGGACGGGCGACGGTCTTGTCGAGGTCGAAGGCCTTGGTCCTGAACTGGTAGAACGCATCGTCGGAACTCTCGAACGAGTTTCCGAACTCGCCCACGCGACGGAGCAGCCCATCACGCTCGGTAAGGTCCTTCGCAGCGTCTTCAGCGCGGTCGAGGCTTCCTCCAAACCCTTGGACGTTCTCGTTCAACCAGACGACGAACTCTTCGCCACTGAAGCAGTCGGGGTATTCACCCAGGAGAGGGAAGCGCACAGGACGGAGAGGAAGCTCGGCGGCAGCACGGGTGAGAAGCGACGAGATAGCCTGAGGAGGCAGCGAAAGGCCCGCCACGAGCATTGGCGAAGGCGGGGGAGGCGGCATCGGCGACGATGGAGGGATCTCGAGCCCCAGTTTCGAGGGTGGCAACGGGGGCGACAACGGGGGTGGGGACACACTGAGTTGCGGCGGGGCCTCTGGCAAGTCGACCGCTTTGCCCTTGCCTTTGTCGACCTTTGCGGGGAGCAGACCATCTTTCTCATTGGTATCGTCTTCGGGAGGGAGCTCGTACTTTGATGCTTCGGGCGAAGCGGTCGCAGAGGCGGTGGCAGTGGCGGTCCTGCGCTGGATGTCTTTGAGACGTTGGGCGATACGGTCAGAGATGCTGGCGCCGCGTTGAGGGGGTTGTCCACCTGTGGTGGTGGTGGTGGTGCTGCCAGTCTGTGGGGCTAGGCGGGGAGAGGTGGTATACTTGTCGCTGAAGTCGTTGTTAGGCGCGAATTTCGCGTCGTCCTCAGCCTCGTCCGCTTTGCGAACTTTAGTCAAGTACGTGTTCTTCAGTTTATTGACCTGTACGTAACATGATGAATATTTGTCCAGTCATTGATGTTGTATCCACGCACCTCGGACTGCGAGTGCTCGTAGTTCCTCAGGTATCCGTCCACCAGGGTATGCTTGCTATTCCGCAACCTCTCCTGTAGTCAACCGTTAATTAATATTATGGTGGATCATTAGGAGGCAGAACACGTTACCTTGTAGCCGGCAGCCCATTCCTGAAATGGGTCTGCGACGAGGGTATGCAACTCATGAGAGATATTTCTGTGCGCCTCGCCTTGTTTGGCCGTCTCTGCCTGCAGGCCACGGAAGGCCATGAGCAGCGTCGCTCCATCATCCGTGTTGAAGCCAGTTCCTGCACAGCAGCTACCTTTAGTCGATGTGAAATAGCATTGGACCCGAACGCACCTTGCGGAGGAGGATGCGACAACGCAGCAGCGATGTGGCCTTCTGCGACAGCGCGAGCCTGTTATGTTTACAGACTGTCAAGTTCAGGAATGATTGACAAGACCAGTGAAGATATGTTCGTACCCGTATGAACGCTATGATCTCGTCATTCTCGGCGACACCCTACGTGGACAACATATCCTGCTTAAGACCGTGTACCTCAGGAACGCAACATGCGACAAGACGAACCTGTCCCAGCTTCTGGTAAAGCACCTCGAGACCTTTCCTATAGTCCTGTGACCAGAACGAGTTGGTGAACGAGAGCGGTAGTGACAGCACGGCCATCGTTCGACGTCGCACGTTCCGTTCAAAGCTCGGGTGGGGGTCCTATCCTAGTCGCGAACGACGTGGCCGTTAAGAAAGAGACAATCCGGCTAGCGATGCAGACGTGCTGAAAAGGCTGTGATGGAGACGTCGGGCTCGAAGGGGAATAAAGCGAGTCTGGAAGGCGTGAAACTCGAGGGGGAAGTATAGCGGGCTGTGCAGGTCAAGGGCGGTACAGACGTTCTGGGTGCCACGGCCATTCCCGTCCGCGGCTTCCCCTGAGCGGAACACGTTCAAGTGCCACTGTGGCCAGCGTAATTCGTGTTTCCTCTCTCAAGTTTGTAGGTCTCTTACGGCGAACTTCTAGCTTGGAGGATGGCATATTTGATTGTCTAGCTAATGGGTTGTATATATGACAGCAATACAATGTACTGTATGTTGCTATAGCCGGATTCGCGCGGTGGTCTACTGCACTGCCCACCACCCTCTCAGGTATTCTGTCATCTCATAAGTGTCTCGGCGAGACCATCTAGATCATTCTGAGTTCTCGAGAGTCTCAAACAGGACTTTCCTTCGCGTAAGTAGTGGTTGAGGATGGTATGATTGTCGGTAGAGTGAAAGAGCCGATGATGTCGAAGAGGCCTTGTCTTGATGGAAATATTTGAGAGGTCAATAATGAGGGAACTAATATAAACTATCGATCGTTCAAATGTCTATGTTTATAGCCACGAAGGTTACTGCACGACTCACATTATTCGAGGAAAACCGGCGTCTTCGATTCCGGAGTGCCATCGAGAAGTCTGCGGCTTCCAAGGCATAGAGTAGACTAGTGACCTACTCTGCTACACGGGAGGAGTGACGACTGGCGCGAGTACTCTGCGTAGGATAACGGCGTTGAACCTCTTAAAATATGCAGAGTCTGTAACATCGATTTCTTGTCCTGATCGCCGAAACGTTGCGTCTTTAAGCAGATTGGTCAGGATAAACCGACGGGCACAAGGATTCCACAAGTCTTAAGAGAGACGGCACAGAACAATTCCTGAAGCAGCTGAACAGCACGAAAGCTCCCCTAGAAATATACAAAAGTTCCCAGAATTTGACAGCCATTCTTGTGATGTCGCAAGCAAGTACCTGCAACGAACCATGTTGCAAATATTTAGTCCCCTCGCAAGGAGAAGGTTCGACCAAGACAGTCAGGAGAAGAGCTTGACACTAGCCCCAGATCGCATACGGTCCCTTTTGTAAAAGGTAATCCAGGAAAGAAAAGACACAGACGGTGGATGAAGCAACACTCGTGCGCTGAGCGGAAGAGGAGGTCGCGTGCCGGAAGAGTCCGGACAGCCAAAATTTGGGCGACGCGAACATAACGAAGTCGGACTCGCGAACAAACAACACGAGCTCGTCACCGACTGTCGCTAGCTTGTTCACTGTCTCGGTCGATGTCTACGAGTCGCCATGTTCAAAAGCGCTTCGCATCCACAGCCGCAAAGCTAGTCTCGGTCCCCATCTCCCAGCTCCCAAAATTCCCTCCAAAAGGCGCCCTCCGCCATCCTCCACCGGGCACCCCTTCCACCTCGAAATGGGGAGACTGGGACCCCCAGACATGGGCTGCCCTCCAACCGTCACCTCAGTCTACATTCACCGCTCTCGCCCATCGTATAGGTCTCGCCCAAGTGCTGTCCAATAAGGAGATCGAGCAGGCCTGCACCCACCCGTCATACCTTCCTTTCTACTCGAAACACAATCCGGACGAGCAGTCGTTAAACGCGAATGGCAATCTAGCGACGCTAGGTAACTCCCTGCTCGGTCTCTTCGCGTCCGAGTTCCTCCATACATCCTATCCACATCTTCCGACGAGGGTTCTCAAGGCAGCCGTAAGTGCCTACGTTGGCCCCCAGACTTGTGCCAGTGTCGCGAAAGAGATCGGTGCCGCTCCTCTCCTACGATGGCATAGAACAGTGCGTCATCATCTACTTCTGTTTTGCTCATGCGCAGCGTTAAAGCCGTACCCGTAGCCACCAAATCCAATGCGACCGCCAATACTGCACGCGACCGCGCTCTCGTCAATACCGCGCGCACTGACTGCACTCGTCTATCAACAACGCTCTCTCCCCACCGCACGATCATTCGCACACACCTTTTTCCTCAGCCGAGACGTGGACATTCGAACTATGCTCAAGTTCACCGACCCGAGGTTGAACCTCATAGAGACCGTCGCCAAATACGGACGCGAGAAGCCTGTTACCCGGTGTGTATATCTTCTGGTGATACTGATACTATGTTTCTTACGAATGATTTGTCATTGTGAAACTGTACAGATTGCTCAAGGAGACAGGTCGACACTCGATATCTCCTGTGTTCGTGGTGGGTGCTTACTCCGGTGTGGATAAGCTGGGAGAAGGCTTCGGAAGCTCGTTGAAGATGGCTGAATACCGAGTGCGTATCTCCTTTGTCTGTCCTTCCTTTGGACTCCATTCCACGCGTGCTCTGCGTTAGAATTTACGCTCGTTTCATTCCGCGTCCATCACGTGACCACGTACGCCCGAACCGCGTTCCGTTTTCCTCTCACCATCATACTTCCCCAATCTCAATCCATAAACCGAAATACCATACTAACACATACTCCTATCACCCCCGACCCCCACCACAGGCATGTGAAGACGCCCTCCACCGACTCTACCTCTCCCGCACCCCTCCACACGAAGTCCACCTCCCCACCTCCACCTTCCTCGGCTTCACCCCCGACGCCCTCTTCTCATCCTCGTCCTCACCCTCCTCCTCACCTTCCTCATCTGCATCTGAACCCCTTGAAGCCGAATTCATCCCCGGTTCGCTTGGAGAATCCGAAGTTCTGTTGGGCAGTGCGGGGAGGAGCGGAATCAGGAGCGCCGAGAGGCCGAGGATGGATGCGGGTAGTGGAGACTCCGCGGTTGTTGGGCGGTAGAAGAAGAGGTTCAGTCGTTGAGGATCAGAGGGGAGGGAAGGGAGAGGAAGAGGGATAGGAAGAGGAGTTGAGTTATGTTGTGGGCTCCATGGCATAGGATTCGAATTCTTCTCTCAACACACTCTTACATACATATACATATATGTGCAGCCCGCAGTGGTGGTGCTTTCTCATTATCATTGCTTTTAATGCGCCGTGGCTGTTTCGTTTTTCTTCACTCATGCATGCATCATCATGATTCCAAACCCATCTCTACTCAGATTCGGGTTGAGCAGCCTAGAGCTGACGTGGTACGATCTCCGGGTAATGCTTGAGTGACCGTGTTTGAGGTCAAGAAATGGGTGAGTTCTACTTTGGATACGACTGACGCTCGTCACTGTTCACATGAGTTTCCTGGGATGCATGGCGCGCCTTTGACTAGACGCTGTCTACTCGGCATTGAGAAATACAGGCATGACGATAGCCTCGCAGATGAACGTCGATGAGCCCGTCGCTCATCATAGTAGGTCTTTCCGCACAGAAGCAGTAGCGCCAGAGTAGCCAGTCGATACATAGTGCTCGCCTAGACTCGTTCCGATCCCGCTCGCCCGTCCTTTCTGGCCAGAGTCGCATTGGATTGACCGCGCTGCGCGGAAGGTTCAATACAAGAGGGTTTGAACTCCGACAGTTTGTCCGCGAATTTGCAAGTCCACGCAATGGAAACTTTCGTCCAACATCAACCTTTTCACCTCTACTGTACCTTCCGATGCAAGCTCAGAGCTACTCTTGCCAGCCTCAACTTGGAATTGCTCTCTATGTCTTGTGTCACGAAGTGCGCGCAGTCTGTCGGGCTCATGTTGACCACGCTTTGCAAGCATCAGTTGGGCATTCGAGTCAGTCTCATTTTTGTCGACAATTCGTCGAAGAAGATCAGTATCTCGGCGTAACAGAGACGCTCTCATTGATCTCTCGGAGTGATATGAGGGGAAAATAATGGGGCTTGTCAGGCAATCGGAATCCCTAGATACTGGTAGCCGTTCTAGGGACTCGGAAACGATAAGGCTCTTCCTTGTGGATTAGGCTCGGAATCCTAGAGATCCATCAGAAAGCGCTAGGCAGTTTGTGAACGTATCTTGATAACTTAGTCAACACGGTAGAGGCTGAAGGTAAGCGTCTTTGCTATTTGGTGCCTATTGTTACGCGCTCTGAGATTTTTTTTCAGGGCTTCGAGAGGGCTTCTGCGATACCCAATCGAGCTCATGGACACGGCAGATCGAGCCAACTTTTGTTCTCTTCGTATATCGTGTTGCTGGAATAGGAGAGGTGCTTGAGCGCTGAGAAACTTACCATGATTCCTCACTGGTAACCTACTCTGCTGCGCGTGGGGAGCGACGGCTGGCGCGAAGACTATGATGTTCAATCTTACATATTAATTTCTTAAATACCGATGGTGATGATTTCTTCCTGGTCGTTATGCACTAGTAGTCGCTGAACAGCTATTTCCTGCAGGACATGAGAACGATAGTGGACAGCATGTGGATTTGTTTTGTCAGTCCTGCACCACGGAATTAGCAGTGAGATGATCATGTATGGGTGGCATGCTTATTTATACCTGAAATGATGAGGAATAGTAATGAGTGTTATATAATGATAAAATACTGGCAATCCATCTTCCATGCAGATTGTTGAATACTATAGCCATAGGGCTACCATGATGATCCGAGCGTTTCCACGCAGATCCATGCAGACCTGACATGGCCATGCATTTCTCATGCATTTATTTGTAATGCTCATGCATGCCCCATGTTGTGCTTCGCCTGTCATTTTCCAGAACAAACTGCGAGATGACTGGCTACCAAGAGTCTTGATGATACAACAGTACCAGCGTACTAATACGGTATACCGCTCAGGTACTTACTCGGAATTGGATTCTTGTCTATTCTGCGCGAATCACTCCCTGTTTATTCAGACCGAAGGTGATGTTGCGGTCATACTTGGTCTGCATCACCAATGCTAGCTACTGTAACTGCCCAAAAGAATTTGGCCACACCGTATGGTTTTGTTCAATAGCTCACCATAACTAATTAACAATACCTGTGGCTGTATAAATATTATATGTGTATCATATGCACATTATCTCTCTATTCGTGAAATGGTCTGGCAGAATGAGCTCCGGGACATGCCAAAGGCGCGCAACAAAAGAACGGGGCCACATGGACTTATGTAATCAGACGCGTCGCGACACGCTTGCGTGTCTCTTCGCACTCGTCTCTGCACTCCTCACCCATAGCCACCTGCTCAGAAACACAATCACCAGCACACATATCCTACAGCTTACCATGGGGTATACTTCTCCAGCCTCACGAGCCAAAATTGTGACTATGATAGACCACGGCATGTCTCAACGTGCTGTTGGACGGGAACTTGGCATCAGCCATACCACGGCTGCCAATATCTACGAGAGGATCAAAGCAGGCCAGTCTTACTACTATTATGCCCCTAAATCTGGCCGCCCACCGCTCCTCAGCAAGGCCGACGCTCGCTACGCTGCTAGAAAAGTCCGTACAGGCGAGATTCCCAACGCTGTCGAGGTCAAGCGACAGTTGTTCCCCGATGCCTCGGTCAAGACCATACGTTGTGCGCTCAAAGGCACAGGCCTTCAAGCTTACAGACGGCGTCGAAAATTTTACCTCAAGGCGGCTCACGCTTCTGCGAGACGGAAATGGGCAAGGGAGCACAGGGAGTGGACAGTGGATGATTGGAAGCGCATTGTGTACTCAGACGAGTCCAAGTTCAACCTACACGGTTCTGATGGGAATAGATGGGTGTGGTGTGAGCGGGGGAAGGGGTTTGACCGGCGGTATGTGGATGCACACGAGAAGTACGGAGGTGGAAGTGTTATGGTGTGGGGTTGTATCACCCGCTTTGGATTCGGACGTCTTGTGCGGATCACAGGCAAGGTCGATGCCGAAAAGTATGTTGCAATACTCGAAGATGGACTCCTCCACACACTCGACGACCACTTTCTACTGCCCTCCGACATCATCTTCCAGCAAGATAATGATCGCAAGCACACATCACGATGCACACGAGCTTGGTTCGATGACAATGGCATCAAATTACTCCCATGGCCTTCGAAATCTCCAGATATGAACATCTTAGAGAATGCATGGGAGGCTCTTGATAAACGGGTGCGCGCTCGATCTCCACCGCCAGCAAATTGTGACGAGTTGTGGGCAGCTTTAGAGGAGGAATGGGCGAATCTAGGGAAGGAATACCTGGAGGCTTTGTATGGAAGTACTGTGAGGCGGATCGAGGCTCTTATTCAGGCAAAGGGGTGGTATACCAAATACTAGCTACAGTCAATTTATTGTAATTTTTTGATCAGAGCTTTGTCTTCCAACGAGGCCAGTGTGTTGTTGGAGGATGGAGTGCCACTTGACACATGCCACACATGGTCTCTCTCCTCATACACCAATTGAGTCTTCGGCAATTCTTTTCATGTCTCAATATTCTCCATATCATGGTAATCACTGTATACTAAAATACATGGGTAAAAGAGGTCTGCTGCAAGTGGTAGCATCTGCTAACCCCTGCGACACTGGGTGGCCAAATACTTCTGGGCAGTTACAGTACTTGCATACTCGACAATACTTAGCCATATCGAGCCAAAGGGATTGTAGCGAGTAGCGAGCTAACCTTGGTCGAAATCGAAGTCACGACCGAGAAACCACTATTTAGAGCCCGCTAAAGTGGAATCCAAATCTTGGTCAAAATGTCATATATGGATGTCAATTTAGCGCTCTCTAGAGCGAAACTTTAGCGAGCTCTATAGTGAATTCCATTGATTATTATCTGAATTGCCTTTAGAGGATGCTAAAGAGGTTCGGGGTTGCCACATAAGGCAAGCCCGAGGTGCTCAACAGCCTTTAGCGTCCTCCAAAGTCAATCTTTAGCGTTTGTACGGCATTTCTACAGAAAATGCATAGACCCGCCTTTAGATGACCCTAAAGTTTCTCTTTAGTACTTCCCAAAGGGGAGACCACATATAATATATATAAATTTCTTTAGACACACCTTTAGAGCACGCTAAATAGTGGTTCCCCGGCCGTGAGTCAAGCCCAAGCTCGCGGATTGCCGGGTCGGAGCTTGAATGCTAAGCAAAAGGCGACGCGCGTCGTCCGTTGTTGAATGTTCAACTTGCACTTGAACTTCCAAGTCGTTCTCTTCCTCCTTTGCTCTCAGACGCGTACTCTGGAGACTGCTGTTATGACTATGATAGTGAGTTCTGGAGGGCCATCAGTCTCCGTCAGGTGCGTGCATTCAGTCCCCGACCCTATCACTCAATACCTGACATTTTGCTCCATAGATGACAGTCACCGAGGACTTACATTGGAGAAGTTGAACAATGTTCTGATGCATCTATAGTACGTTCTTGTCTCATGTACATGTTCTCTTCTGGCTGGTAATGAAACAGCAAACTACTGAGACTCCGATGTAGAGTCAGTACCATCTTCTTCCTTCTTCCATGATCTTTTGTCGCTTCCTTTCTGTTGTGCATGTCTTCATTATTGCATGATCAGCTACATCCTTCCTGCCCCGAGTTGAGCTTATCTTCTCCAGTCTATACTCTCCTTCCTCTGCATCACCTCCATCCTTTTGATATTCATCATCCTCCCTCTGCTTTGTCCTTCCGCTACCTTACCTCGCTAATGTCTATATACATCACTCTCAACACCTTTTCTCTACTGGTCTCTATACTACATGTTTCACCATTGAGTAGACTCATTAGTCCTTATGTAGATGTGTCTTTGCGTAATCTATATCTGCTTTTATAAGCCATTGAGTGCATAGGGCAGCGTGCTATGTGGACCAGCTGTGGAAGCAGCCACCCTACATTATGTGGTTTGAATAAGATGACAAGAAGCAACGAAAACCAGGCAATAGTCATAATAGGTTGTACATTTCCATGCACAATCATGTGAGAAACAACATAACCATAACACTGAGTCGCATGGCCAGGATCAAACATCATGATTCCCTGTGGTAACGCGCCCATCAGCAAGATTCTTCCCTGGCTATTTGACCCACCCCAAATTCAGGCGACGACATTTATGGCTGAACATGGGTGCATATGGACATGACTTTACATGTAGATGTAAATTTTGTGGTGTGTTATAGATAATGATGATCAGTACAACCATTGCCTTGGAACGCCAACACTACACATTTATCCTTCTGCTCTGCCTTCTCTGGTAAGCGGTTCTCTCTGAACTGCTCTTTGTCTTATTCGGGACACTCATCTTACTCGCTTAACGGTTCTACTTGAACAGGAGTTGGACGGCTGAAAGGGACATCCGATCAACAAGAAGCTCTCACTCCCGCTGTTGCCTCCTGTCCCTTCAGAGACACAGGCAGTAGTTCGACATACCAATGCACCCGCTCCGACTGCTTGTGCGCTAGAAAAATCATATGGCTGCTCTATACCTTCCGCATGAGGTACGGTGAAGATGGGCGGCAAACCAATACCAGCTAACCAAATGAATGGTTGTGAAATGCTGGATTCATTTGTACACCGATTTTGCTCCGTGGTTGCCTGACAGTCCGAATGTACAGTTCGCTTCTCATCACACACGATGTAGTAGTTTCTAGGCGTTTTTGGCCCCTCACACATCTCCACCAGACATGCGATAATCCTCAGTTTCTCATCCGCTGTCAACAAGCTGATCTCTTCCTCAATATATATACCACATTGAACTATGATTCCTCGCCATCCTTCCTCAGCACACACATTTCCAACGTGGCCAGTGTACTTTTCTCGAGGAAAACTATAACAGTTGCATTATGCCTTCCGATGCTTCTACTCTCTCTGGCTTCGCCGTCCTCGGTAGCTTGACTGCTACCGCCATCGTCACCTTCATTACCGTCAAGTATTGTAACAGGAACACTCTCCCTGTACCTCCTGGCCCCAAAGGTAACATTTAACTTTCACCCCTCAAAATGAGGCCGATGAATAATATTTTTGTTTGTCAAGGTCTGCCTTTTATTGGTAACATCAGGGTGATTTTCTCTCTTCATATTGTATCTTCGTCGTGGACTTGATTAGTGACCGAGCGCCATCATATGTAGGAGCTGAATCCTATCGAGCTTTGGAAGACGTCAGCACAATGGGGCAAGGAGTATGGGTGCGTATGCATTCCTTTATGTTGGATATGTGGCAGCCTTTTCGAACACCCTCATACCACGGACCGCTAATCCTGGTACATGTGTCGGATGTCCGGTAGTGATATCGTTTACACCCGCCTCTTTGGAAAGGGAATCATCTTCTTGAACTCGGTTGACGTCGTGAACGCTCTGATAGATAAGCGCGCCAATCCCTATTCCGATAAACCCCGCCTCGTCATGGTCAATGAACTCTGTGGTGCTGGTAACATGGTTGTCTTCACCAACTATGGTGATCGTGCTCACCGTCAACGCTGTCTCATGTCGCACACCCTCAGTCAGCTCCGTGTCCCTCGCCACTAGGAGCAGATTGAACTCGAAGGACGTAACATGATCAACCGCTTCGTCAATCACAATGAGAATCCCTTCCGCAACCTTGGCCGTTACGCAGTCAGCATTGTTTTGCGTATTGTGTACGGTCTCGAGGTCCGTGACGACGATGGGAGTATGAGATATCTTGAAGTCGAGGAGGCTACGTCGGACACGTTGGCCAGCGAGATAATGGCTGGCGGTGGGGTCTGGGCTGTAGATATGATGCCTTGGCGTGAGTTCTTACTTCTGCCTCTGATGCGACATTCATGTTGTAAACTGTTCAATCTTCGCAGTGAGTCATCTGCCGTCATGGTTCCCCGGTGCGGGCTTTCAAAAGAAAGCAGCCGTATGGAAGAAAGGCTTTGACGAGCTTCGCGAGGCTCCCTTCACCACTGTAAAGGACATGCTAGTATGCCTTTCTAATTGTCATTGACTGTCAAACTCGCCTCTGATCAATCGCTCTTATAGAGTATGGGAAAAGCGAAACCGTCTTTCTGCGCAGAGCTCCTTACCATGTCAGGTGAGAATATAACCGAACAATATGAGACTGATATTAAGGACACCGCCAACTCGATGTACAGCGCATCCATGGACACTGTAAGCACCCTATCTGATGCTACATGCGAACAAACTATTGAGCGGCTGCTATCATTATCTTCAGACCAGGGCATGCCACGATTATATCCGTGCGAGTACCTGTATCCGTGGGAACAAGTACCTGTTCCCTCAGAGGCCACACCTGTATCCGGGGTGGCATCCGTGGGAACGGGTATCCATATCCACGGATACAGGTACTTGCCAATGGGCAGGTACTCATGGATAGAATGAGTCTACGGGTATCTTGTAGGTACCTGAGGGGTACCCGTGGGTACTGTGGTACATATAAGCTGGGGAAGGGGGTGGAGAGGTACTCACCAAATCAATAGCATTGTTCCCAATGACGAGTGGGCCAAATTGCATGAAACCAAGTACCGGGGGCGATGCGGAACATCAACACGCGTCAATCGACCCTGCAACATCACAAATGCACACAGAATTGAGTGAGAACGAGCGAATTTACGATAGAAGGTAGCAAGGGGTACTCACCAGGTCAATGTCGTCGTTCTCGACGACGAAGGGGCCGGATCACATCAAGTCAAGTACGGGAGGAGATGCGGGACATCAACACGCGTCGATCGACCCCGCAACGTCACAAATACACGCAAAAATGAGTGAGAAAGAGCAACTTTACGATAGGAGGTAGGAGGGGGTACTCACCAGGTCAATACCACCGTCCTCGATGACGGGTGGGCCGAATCGCGTCAAACCAAGGATGGGAGGCGATGCTGGACATACCAATGCGATGATCGACCATGCAACATCACAAATGTACGCGGAATTGAGTGAGAACGAGCAAATTCACGATAGAAGGGGCAGGGAGTACTCACCAGGTCAATGTCATCGTTCTCGACGACGGGTGGGCCGAATCACGTCAAACCAAGTACAGGAGGTGATGACGGACATTAATCCGCATCGATTGACCCCGCAACGTTGTAAACGTACGCGGAATTGAGTGAGAACGAAGCAATTTACGATAGAAGGTAGCAGGGGGTACTCACCAGGTCAATGTCATCGTTCTCGACAACGGGTGGGCCAAATCGCGTCAAACCAAGTACAGGAG
Organism: Stereum hirsutum FP-91666 SS1; assembly: GCF_000264905.1. Taxonomy (NCBI): domain Eukaryota; kingdom Fungi; phylum Basidiomycota; class Agaricomycetes; order Russulales; family Stereaceae; genus Stereum; species Stereum hirsutum. The sequence goes on along the minus strand of NW_006763137.1, from coordinate 1,422,755 downwards.
GTGATGACGGACATTAATCCGCATCGATTGACCCCGCAACATTGGAAATGTACGCGGAATTGGGTGAGAACGAGCAAATTTACAATAAGAGTGGGAGGGAGGTACTCACCAGGTCCTGAGTACCATCATTCCCAACAATGAACACACCAAATCTCTTCAACAAAGTACCAATAGATATAGAAACCAGTGCCTAGAATAAGTATCACCACCATGGACAGAAACACGACGTGTCAACTCTGTCGATGGTGGTGTGTGCTCGGAGAAGAGTGAGGAGAGATGTGCCAGCAAAGCATCACTGGATGCACGTCTGGCCTCCGGCAAATTCCGACGCGATATGGCAGGTACTCTCCCACGGGTACCTGTGGGACCTGAAGCACTACCTGTATCCGTGCAGCCACCCGTGGGAACGAGTATCTGTATCCACGGATACAGGTACCCGATGGTGTGCCTTACGAGTATCCGTTGCAGGTACTCACGGGTCCTGGTACTCGTGGCATGCCCTGCTTCAGACCGTGGTAATCATGTCTCACTTCCTGCTCGCCATGATGCAGTACCCGAATGTGCAGGCAAAGGCGCAGGCTGAGCTTGATAGCATTCTCGGCGCCGGTCCGGGCAGACTGCCTACGTTCGCTGACCGTGACAGATTACCTTACGGCGAGCTGGACGCGTATCCGATATACAATGAGCCTGACACAGTGCTCTCCACAGTACAGGCCATTGTCGAGGAGACCTTCCGTTGGTCGTGCCCCGTTCCCCTTGGTGAGTCCATGGAAGTAGGGTCAGCATCATTTGTGACATCTTAGGTCTATACCTTACAGCCCTTCCTCAATGTCTGCTCGAGGATGACGAGTTTGATGGGATGCTCATGCCTAAGGACTCTATCGTACGTTGTTCATAAGCCCACTTCAGCTTGCCATTTGATTTTGAGTTTATCATGTTATGTCAGATTTTCGCCAACATTTGGAACATTGTGAGGGACGAGACCATCTATCCCAACCCCGAGAAGTTTGACCCAGAGCGTTTCATCGGCTCGAACAAGCAGCACAACTCACGCCAGGTGACTAGGGAGCTTTTTTTTTTGGCTCACTTTCCACTCAACACCTGACACCATATCATCACTATGGCCACAGTTTATATTTGGATTTGGATGCCGCCGTTGCCCAGGGCTTCATCTCGCTGAGGTCTCCATTTGGTACTTAGTCGCATTGATGCTTGCCACGCTTGACATAAAGAAGCCCATCAATGTGAATGGGAAGGCCATCAAACCCGATGTCCAGTTCAAGAATGCCATTTTCCGGTACGTCTCCCAACTACCAAAACAAAAATGGGGCATTGAGAGCCTGATAAAGCCGAACTTGTTCAGCACACCGACAGATTTCAAGGTTGACATCGTCCCTCGGGCGAACTCCAAGGCCGCGCTGGCTACGTCCACTCCTATGGCCTCCACTTTCTGATCCTGTACCACCTCATTGATCGTCTCGTATTTCTGCAGTCTACAAGCAGAAGGGGTAATAGCTGTAATGTCCAGGCTTGGATGGTGATCCAAGGGTGGACGCTCGTTCAGGTGCAGGCATGATAGCTATCACGAGTGCGATCGGCCGTGTCTTGAGAAGCCTTGCTTCTGGTTCGGGTGACTGGTGTAGTGGCGATTCTACACAGTCCAAAGTCGTATGACTGGTGTAGTGGTGATTCTACACAGTCCAATGGTCTTGAGGTCGAGAAGGGAAGCTAGTCCTGATGAAAGGACTAGTTCAAGTGCAAGCTAGGAGACCCAAGGGGGTGGCAAGCATAAAATTCTGTACCGGATCTTACCTTTCGCGTTTAAGGCCTCACCCCCCTCCCCCCCTCCCCCCCCTCGAATATTTAAATGATTTTAAAATGATTTATTTAATACTTTTCACACAACATAAAAGATCAAAACGGAGGGTTATTGTGGTATTGACTCATTGCTTTGATGAATGTTGGTGTAACCTAGCCTAAGGCTAGGGGAGGGGATGACCGACGTCGACCGTAGCTTAACCTAGCCTAGGCTAGGGGAGGGGATGACCGACGTCGACCGTAGCTTAACCTAGCCTAGGCTAGGGGAGGGGATGACCGACGTCGACCGTAGCTTAACCTAGCCTAGGCTAGGGGAGGGGATGACCGACGTCGACCGTAGCTTAACCTAGCCTAGGCTAGGGGAGGGGATGACTAGACGTCGACCGTAGCTTAACCTAGCCTAGGCTAGGGGA